>NC_132925.1:41152651-41461540 GCF_047675955.1 Chlorocebus sabaeus
TGATTTCCGAGTAATATAGCAAATCTTGGTCAGCAAAAGTTCCAGCAGATACCCTCGGTGCGAGTCTCCCAGCATATGTAATTCATCCACAACCACCATTCCTAAAAAGATTTTCCAGATACTAGGTTTTTACAGAATCTCAATCCACGAAGAATTTTTTTCCAACTTTTATTTCACTCTATTTTATTTCCTTTATATCAACTTTTATTTTAGATTCAGGAGGTACATGTGCAGGTTTGTTACCTGGGTATATTGCGTAATGCTGAGGTTTGGAGTACAAATGATCCCATCACCCAGGTACTTAGCAATAGTACCCTATTATTAAATAGTTTTTCAACCCTTGTTCTCTTCTAGTAGTCCTCAGTTTCTGTTGTTGCCATCTTTACATCCATGAGTACTCAAAGTTTAATTCCCACTTATGAGTGAGAACATGTGGTACTTGGTTTTCTGTTCCTGCATTAATTGGCTTAGGATAATGGCTCCAGCTGCATCCATGTGGCTTTGCTACAAAGGACATGATTTCATTCTTTTTATGACTGTGACAAGAAGAAATTTAAAAGACTCAATATCTTATATCACACATTGATATAAGATATAACACATTGCAAGTGATGCAAATTTCAAACCATAAATCAAAAATCATATTCCTTATAATGGGCAATTCTTTTCCAAGATGTTTCAGGTATTACAGGCAGCTGTACTACAAGGTATACTGGACCTAAAAATCTATTATTAGCTTACTCTGGGCTAAACAAACCCAGGGAAAACTGCCTCTCATCACTCTTCTAAATTGGCAACTTCACTGAAATAAACATACAATGAAATATCAAAGACATCTATGTCAGTTTTCAGTGTATTGGCTTTTCAATGGGAAAACATGTATACTCATGTTGGAAAGTAGCTTAGAAAAAAACATAAGAGGGTCCAGAAGAAAAAGACAATTTTAAGAGATTTTTAATATGGTAGGCTAGTGAGTCACCATACTGCAAAACATAAATATGATCACAATGTCCTTCACTACTTGGAGAATTTAACCAATGTATATACTTGGAAAAATTCTTAAGAACTACTGAAAATTCAGTATCAACCAATACTTTCTTTAGTTAAACATTTTCATAACAACATAGTTTCCACATGCACTGGTATTCTCCCCATCCCAAATTCTCCCCACCAAAAAACAACTTTCCAGTGAAAAGGAATTTGAGGAGACAATAGGGAACTTCCTAATGACACATGATGTTCTTTTTCCTATCAATAAGCTATCTCCAAAATTGTACTGTCTAATGAGTTATTTTAGCGCTTATTCATTCATTCAAAAAAAAAAAAGTATTCTGCCTACCATGTGCCAGGCACTGTGCTGGGTACATCAGAAATAGCACTTACTAGGAGTCTATTGCAACTCTCAAATATTTAAAGTCCAATGGGGTCACAAGTAATAAGACAATTCTGATACAAATCAATTGCAATTTCTCTCTCCAAGCTTTATGCAGCACAGCCCATGTCTGATTCCCACCCTCCACCCCTACCCTACCATAACTTTACCATGGTATTTTTAAGTGTACCACATTCTCAATAAGTAGCTGATATTCTTGCTACTTCTGCTGCTGAAATCCTTCTATGCCTGTTGCTATCTCTACATAATGGCCTTTCCGTAATGGCAAAAAAAAATGCATTAAGATAGAAAATCTTCCCAGAATCCCAAACGCAAATAGAGTGTCAGTTTCTTTAGCTTCCTACCACTTCCATGCTAAATGGTAGACTCTAGGTCCAAGCCCAAAATAGACATCATAGCAGCAGAAAATAGTAACAAAAACACATATACACTAACTGCAAAATGGCAGATCTGGCCCAGCAGGCTTCCTTCTATTCCTGGTAAAGTTTAGATAAGAAAGAAGCAAGGAGAAGTTATTAAGGGCTTAAGGATATCCTCTACATTCTGTAAAGTACAAAAATGCAACATAATGGCATCAATAACTGCAGCAGGACACAAAACTTATAAACACAGCATTCCTAACATTACAGATGCCAATTCTCGCCTCCAGAAGTAGACAATAGACAATAGAAAAATAAATGGGACCTACAGAAATCACAACAGCTCCACTTCATTCCATCAAAAATAGCAACAGAAAGTATTTACTTATTTTCTAACTTTCTTACCTAACAGATCCATCTTATTTTCCTCTATGAGGCGATTGATCAGACCATTGGCTCTCTCAATTGTGCAGACTGCAATATCCAATGAAGAGAAATGCCTTGATGGAGAGGTGCTGCCCATATAACCGTCTACTTTTATTCCTGCTTCCTGAAACAGACTCTGAATTGAGTAGAAAGGAACAATACAGGTGAAAAAACTTGGAAATTCAAGAGTTATAAACTGGTTCTATCCCAGAACATACACATAACTATCTAAAGACATCTACCAGATTACTGTCATCAGTTGTTTCTGGCCAGGACACACTGGTTCTTTTTAGATCATATACTAAAAATATAAAGTTTAGAACTGGCAAAACTTAGATTTCTGTTAAGAGTCAAATAAAATTATGCAATTTTAATGACAGCATAATATCTAAAAAGTTCTAAGAGCTATTTATAGGGATCAAAATTGGAGAAAAACTATCTTAAGCACTAACATTTTTAATCTAATAAATAGCAAGAAACTAGTTATAACACCTTAAGAAACAAATTTATACTTTATGAGGAAAATAGTCTCATTATCCTAATGACCAATTTTTTAATGTAATTGGAAGAAAAGCTTTTAAAAGTCAAATTCAGTGGGAGTTTTATAATAATTTTTTTTTTTTTTTTTTTTAGTTTAACTTTTAACTAACATACCTTTCAATAAAAAGGATCCTTTCATCATTTTGTTACTTTGGGTCTAAGTTGAGTGATGTTACCATGTAGGACCAGCTTTGTTGGCTATTGTGCCTCTGAAATAACTGTTAAAAAGATTTATAGAACCATAGAAATTTAGAGCTATTCATTCAATAAAATTTTCCTGAGTGTTTACTAAGTTAACCAACAGTGCTAAGGGTTAACATCCTAATTTTACAAATAAAAAAACTGAGGCCCAACAGGTTATATGCCTGGCCTGAAGACATAGTTAGTCGCAAAACTGGGACTAGAACCCACATTTCTTTAACAATCAGTATAACGATCTTTCCATTCCAAAAGCACATATTTTTCACTGCAGAAATCACAACAGTAAATTTATTCCATTTAATAAAACACTGTATTTGTGGAAATGCCCTAAAAACTGTGAGCATCATATTGATGTAAACTATTAGTCATTTTTGCAGAACAGAGGAACAGATCACATAACTGGAGCTTTACATAAGCACCAATGGATCTTGACCTTCATCCCCTAAATATTCCTAAATAGACCTCAATTAGAGCAGGATATGCTTCCTTAAACTCTCTTTCCTTTCTATGCTTCAGTCTAGCCCGATTGTTCAATTAAATGCTGATTCTTAATGTGCATGTTTATATGCTAGTTTAAGTATTTTGTTTATTTCCTAAGAAAAGGTTTACAAATTTTTACACAATTTTCACCAATTATTCTTTTGATTTGATGGCCCCTTCTCCTTAATAACAATTTTTTTTTAATTTCCTTCTGTAATTTTTTTTAATTTTTTTCATTTTTTTTTTTTTGAGACAGAGTCTCACTCTATTGCCCAGGCTGGAGTGCAATAGCGTGATCTCGGCTTACTGTAACTTCTGCCTCCCAGGTTCAAGCAATTCTCTCACCTCAGCCTCCCGAGTAGCCGGGATTACAGGTGTGCGCCACCACGCCCAGCTAATTTTTGTATTTTTAGTAGAGAGGGGGTTTCACCATGTTGGCCAGGCTGGTCTCGATCTCCTGACCTCAGGTGACCTGCTCACCTCAGTCTCCCAAAGTGCTGGGATTACAGGCGTGAACCACCACACCTAGCCCCCTGCTGCAAATTTTTAATGCTTTCAGCAGTCACCTCTTAAAGCTACATGGGATGCAATAAAGAAACTTTGTTTTCCACTTACTTTCATAATTCTATTTCAAATGAATGAAACCAAGGCTGCCAATAATGAGCCTTTCACTATTTCTAACTTAGTAAAAAACATTACCTGGAGGTAGTATTTCTTCTCTTTAGCCACAGAAACAAAGGGAAGAATAAACAAAGCTTTCTTCCGCATTTCCAAAACCCGCTTCAAAATAAGTAATTCTGCCACAAGAGTCTTCCCAGCACTTGTAGGAGCTAAAACATGATTATTCCACAATATTATAAGAAAAAAGTAATATTTGGTACAATTCATTAATAAATGTTTTAAGCCATGTGTAGTACTACAGAGCCTAAGGCTAACGGATCACTAAGGGCCCAATAGCACTTAAAATCTTTACACACTGAAATGCCCTTTACTTTAAACCAGATGTCTTAATAGCCTCAACTAAAAACAGTGTAAACAAATCTTTATATCAGCAATATATGATGAATATATTGAGTACCTAGTTTATACCTAAAGATCCTTTCCTTTAAGTACCAAATGGGTAAAAGGCTTGCTTTGAGGAAGTAGATGAACAACTTTATTATGATAGGAGCTATGATCAAAGTTGAGAAAAAGGGCTGGGCGTGGTGGCTCACGCCTGTAAACCTAGCACTTTAGGAGGCCGAGGCTGGGGGATCACTTGAGGTCACGAGTTTGAAACCATCCTAGACAACATGGTAAAACCCCGTCTCTATTACTATAAAAATAAAAAATAATAATAGCCAGGCGTGGTGGCAGACACCTGTTATCCCAGTTACTCCAGAGGTTGAGGCACAAGAATCGCTTCATCCTGGGAGGCAGAGGTTGCAGTGAGCCAAGATCACCCCACTGCACTCCAGCCTGGGTGACAGTGAGAGATTTCGTCTCAAAAAGAAAAGAAAAGTGGAAGGAAAGGAGTTGCAAGGAATCTTATGGAAAGAAAACAGAATTTATGAGAAGGTAAGGAAGAAAGACAGGGATAGCTGGGGTGGTGGCTGACACCTGCAATCCCAACACTTTGGGAGGCCGAGATGGGCAAGGTGGTATGCGTCTGTAATCCCAGCATCTCAGGAGGCTGAGGACTGAGAATCACTTAAATCCAGGAAGCAGAGGCTGCAGTCACACCATTGCACTCCAGCATGGGTGACACAGCGAGACTGCGTTCCAAAAAAAAAAAAGGAAGGGAGAGGAAAGGAAGGCCATGCCTAAGAAACAGCATATAGTACAAAGGGCCTACAAGAAATCCTGGCATGTTCAGATGACATAGTAGGTAATTTACTAAGCATGGAGTATAAAGTACCCCAGGGGTATAAAAGAAGAGATATGAAAGTGCCACAAGAAGAGTTTATAATCCCACTATTTAAGGAGTTTAAACCTTGTCCTAAAAGCAATGCAGTGTGACTGATGAGTTTTATGAAAAGGAGTGACAAGATCATATTTGCACTTTATAAAGATCTCTTTGGACTGGGCACAGTGAATCATGCCTGTAATCTCAAAACAGGGAGGATCACTTGAGCCCAGGAGTTCAAGACCAGTCTGGGCAACACAGTGCCACCCCCATCTCTACAAAAAATTTAAACAAAAAATTTTTTTAAAAAGACCACTTTGGGGCTGGGTGTGGTGACGGGCGCCTGCAATTCCAGCTGCTCGGGAGGCTGAGGCAGGAGAATCGTTTAAACCCGGGAGGCAGAGGTTGCAGTGAGCTGATATTGTGCCATTGCACTCCAGCCTGGGCAACAAGAGCGAAACTCCATCAAAAAAAAAAAAAAAAAAAAGACTTCTTTGGCTGCAGGAGCAGGGCAAGATCAGAGGAAAAGAATGAACTAGTTTCAAAGCTACAGCATAATCTAGAAGAAAGATGATAATGAGCTGTACTAGGTAATGGACCTAAAAACAGAAAGGAGGAGTCAGAAGCAAGAGATATATGAGGTAACAGACACCAGGACTTGGTGATTAATTGCATAAGCTGGTGACCAGAGTTCTGAATGATACCCAAGTTTCAGTTTCAAGCAATTGAAATGGTCAAGCCATTATGCCACTGCCACTGACTGCGACCTCTTAGCATTTACAAGTATTTTATTTTGTATTTTTTTGTAATGCCCTTTCACAATACAAGTACTTTCTATGTGCCAAAACTGCTCTGAGTTCTTATATATTAAATAATTTAATCAACCCTAAGTACTACCAATGCACACATACTCACAAACACATATATATTCTCTCACTCTTCCTAAGTAATCTGTGAGGCTATATAGCCAGTAAGTGATAGCTTTCAAATCCAACCAGTCTAATTCCACTGCCTGAACTTTTTTTTTTTTTTTTTTTTTTTGAGACGGAGTCTCGCTGTGTGGCCCAGGCTGGAGTGCAGTGGCCCGATCTCGGCTCACTGCAAGCTCCACCTCCCGGGTTCACGCCATTCTCCCGCCTCAGCCTCCAAGTAGCTGGGACTACAGGTGCCCGCCACCACGCCCGGCTAGTTTTTTGTATTTTTAGTAGAGACGGGGTTAGCCAGGATGGTCTCGATCTCCTGATCTTGTGATCCACCCACCTCGGCCTCCCAAAGTGCTGGGATTACAGGCTTGAGCCACCGCGCCCGGCCCAACTGCCTGAACTTATATCTGCTGATAATTATTTAATTCTTCCTTACAGCCATAATGAAAAAATCTGTGTGACTCGAAATTTCGGAGAAAACTGACACAAAGGAATTGCATCTTACCAAATGATTAGATTTAAAGTCAGTGTAGAAAGCATGGGTTAAAAATTGTGTATGTCATAGTTGCCCTTGAAAACCCATATAGGGCCAGGCGTGGTGGCTCATGCCTGTAATCCCAGGACTTTGGGAAGCTGACTTTGGATCACCTGAGGTCAGGGGTTCGAGACCAGCCTGACCAAGATAGTGAAACCCCATCTCAACTAAAAATACAAAAATTAGCTGGGCATGGTGGCAGGCATCTGTAATCCCAGCTACTCAGGAGGCTGAGGCAGGAGAATCACTTGAACCTGGGAGGCAGAGGTTGCAGTGAGCTGAGATCACGCTATTGCACTCCAGTCTGGGCAACAGAGCAAGACTCCATCTCAAAAAAAAAAAAAAAGAAAACCCATAAAAATTGTATATAAAGTATATTACATATTATTTGTATATACAACCCTGTACAAACAGGTCAATTTATAGCTGGGCACAGTGACTCACACCTATAATCCCAGCATTTGGGAGGCTAAGGTGGGCAGATCACTTGAGGTCAGAAGTTCAAGACTAGCCTGGCCAACATGGTGAAATCCCATCTCTACTAAAAATACAAAAAAGTAGCCAGGCCTGGTGGCACATGCCTGTAATCCCAGCTACTTGGGAGGCTGACGCAGAAGAATCGCTTGAACCTGGGAGGTGGAAGTTGCAGTGAGCCCAGATAGCGCCACTGCACTCCAGCCTGGAGCGAGACTCCATCAAAAAACAAAAAAAACAAAACAAACAAAAAAAAGAAAACCTCAATTAACAAACATATAATGATAATACTCATACCCTGAAAAGCAACCAGGATCAAATGGGGGAAGGGCAGATTTACATCTCCCATTGTACACTCACTGGGATATTATGTTTGTTGAGAATGATGGCAGACTGAATTGCCCACTCTTTTAAACTGTCATTTTTCTTACTTCCCCCGTCCCCAAACAATAAAACTTTTGTAACTTAAATATAAATAAATAAAATTCCACTTTTCGCACAGATTTTAAGATTTTCTCTAGTTATAAAGCACTGCCTCATTCACCTTTTAAAAGAATCACAACTACCTCAATAGAGTATTGTTTACATTCATATCTTAAAAATAGTAATTAATTTACATAAATTTCGATACCTGAATAAACTAAATTCTTTCCTTCCAGGACTTGTCCTAGCAAAAGGCACTCTGCCTGCCATTCGAACATCTTTTTTACACCAAAACTGTGGTATTTTTCCAGAACTGCTTTAGGAAGTCCCCAGTTTGCCAATAGTAGCTTGTCTATTTGGTAGTCAGGAACTGTAGGCTTGCATTCTCCTTTCAGGAAAAAGGAAAAATTAAAAATTTAATTTACTTCTAATATATGAGTTTTACAATTAGCCCTTCACCGTGTGTTGGAATTCCTACATGTTGAAATGAAGCTCTTTAAAGCACATCCTGACTTCAAGAATCTTATGAGAAATTGACCATGTATAGAAAAGTAATAAATTGTTGTTTACTGCATATAATAAAAACAATTCCTTAAAAGCCTCAAACAAACAAAAAAAGCGTGTAATACACAGTAGATAAAGGGTGTTGGAATTACGGGTGGAGTTGGGGGAAGAGGGCAATATGGAAGCACTACAAAGCTAAGTTAGGTGAGTTTCTATTTATAGTAAATTTTAGTTCCATGACGACTGCACAACTAACGATTTTTAAAAACTGGGTCAACATCCACGAGACACCCAACTAATCTCATTACGAATCCCTTCTAGCCTTCCTCTGGACGCCCAACAGCCTGTGCCATACTCTAGGCCCAACAATCCTGTCTTAAGGGTCTGTAAGGAGTACTGGGTACTGTGAGGAAGGAGGCCCCGAACAGGTGATGGGATTTGGCTAACTAGGAAGTTGTTTCTGTAAAGGTCGAAAGACCCAGAAGCCACGTGAATATTAATACCAGGCGATCACTGAAAACACGCGTATGTCTGAACAGAAAGTGACCTGCCACACCAGGCCCGAGTCACAGAGAAGGGAAGTAGAAGCCCAGTGGGATATGCAGTGAAGCAAGTCCCGTGGGGTGAGGACACCTCCCGACCCATGGCCCGGCGGAGCTGCCTCCGTTGCCCGCGGCCTCCCGGGTTCCTGGAGCACCTGCAGCTGCGGCCGACTGACGGCTGCGGTCCTTCAGGCAGCGACCCAGGCCCGGCGGCGGACTCAGCACGGACCCGGAGAGGAGCTGGGAGCTGGCACTGCGGTCACCGCCACTTCCCGAGAACGAATCTGAGCCTGATTCTGAACGCCGCCGTTTCCCACTCCGACGCAGAAGATTCATGGCAAATCCTTCTCGGCCGATCAGGGCAAGCCACAGTTCCAGCGTCCTCCCTCTCGGGAGAACCCTGGCCAGGCAAGAGGTGCAGTCATCTTCCCGCCGGTCTTCAAACTCAAGCCTCCCGGCCCGCCCCGGAACCATAGAGTTCTCCGTGGCGTAACTAACCCGAAAGCCATAGAATCGTGGGGAAGGAGCGGCTTCTCGCTGGTGTCTAAGACTTCCGGCTTCCAGCCTCCGTGGCTGGTGAGAGGTAGATTAAATAGGAAGAATACAGAATCTACAGTTATAACCATACTGACCTAAAAACCTTCCTTCTCTTTTTGTCCATTTCCAGTTTGAATAGGAAGGCCATGCTAACTTCATAAAATGGGCTGCCCATAATAGGTAGATCAGGGAAGTAGCTCTTCTTAACGTATTGGTATTTTGTAAAGAATTATTTCAGATTGAGAAGCATTAATGCAAGATAGCCTAGGGTTTCTAATGGAGCATAATTTCCCCCTTTCACCTAGTGTATGATGGTAGGGTAGGGCTATTTCTGAACACAATTTCCATTTTAGCCAGCATGCATTATGAGGAATATGTAACGAGGAACTGGGAATTGCTGGCTGACAGACCCCTGAGACACTGTATGAACGCCGCGAGGAAAGGGCTCTGAATATACCCGAGGGATCGTTATGAGCCAAGAGCTTAGTAATGCATCTGTATTGTCCCTTTTGTAAAGGTAGAAGCGAACGAGTTCTGAACGTAAAACAGTGAATATTCATTACCTAGTTGCACAATTCATTTCACCAAGAAAACCTAGTAGGTCCCAAGCCTGACCTGAAGAGGCTGTGCAATTCTAGAGCACTAAAAATCTCAAAAGGTCCAGTCCAATTAAAAAAAAAAAAAAAAAAAAAAAAAAAAAAACTCGAATACAATCTGGAAAATAACATTCGAACCATCAATTCTTTCCTTGAAAACCTATTTTAAGTGATTTAAATGACAATATTCTAAAGTTCCACGAGATGGCGACATTACTCCGTGAATGAGACATTTTTCCTTTACCTTTTATGCAATCAACAACTATTTATTGAGTATCTACTGTAAGCTAGCCACTGGGTAAACGGCAGTGAAATGGCATAAAATGGTTCCTGCTCTCGAAGAGAAAGAGTCTAGAGAACAAGGCAGACATTAAACAAGTCAGTCAATGAAGTGTGCGGTATGCTTGGGCAGAAATGAATAGAGTACTATTAAAGAAATAAAAGAGATCCGGCCGGGCATGGTGGCTCACGCCTGTAATCCCAGCACTTGGGGAGGCCGAGACGAGTGCATCACCTGAGGTCAGGAGTTCTAGACCAGCCTGGCCAACATGGTGAAACCCCGTCTCTACAAAAATACAAAAATTATCCGGGCATGATGGCGGGTGCCTGTAGTACCAGCTACTCTGGAGGCTGAGGCGGGAGAATTGCTTGAACCCAGGAGGCAGAGGTTGTAGTGAGCCGAGATCACACCACTGCACTCCAACCTGGGCCACAGAGGAAGACTCCGTCTCAAAAAAAAAAAAAAAAAAAAAAAAAAAAGAGATCCCTGGATTGTAGTTAAGAAAGAACTTTCTCAGATGCAGTGTAACTTAAGGGTTCACAGTGCAACTCTGGGGGCAGTCAGTCTAGGTTTGAAGACTTAGTAACTGTGAGATCTTGGGCAACTTGCTTAACCCTTTTTTTTTTTTTTTTTTTTTTTTTGAGACGGAGTGTCCCACTCCGTCGCCCAGGCTGGAGTGCAGTGGCTTGATTGATCTCTGCTGACTGCAACCTCTGCCTCCCAGGTTCAAGCGTTTCTCTTGCCTCAGCTTCCCAAGTAGCTGGGACTACAGGCCCACACCCGACTAATTTTTGTATTTTTAGTAGAGACAGGGTTTCACCATATTGGTCAGACTGATCTCGAATTCCTGACCTCAAATGACCCGTCCACCTCCACCTCCCAAAGTGCTGGGATTACAGCGTAAGTCTTTTGTGCTTCCATGTCCTCATCTATATGATAGAGGTAATAATTGTAACAACTTATTTGGTTATTTTGAGGACTGAATAAGTCAATATGTGTAAAGTGCTTAGAATAGTGCCGGCACGTAATAAATACTATTCAGAGAAAATATTTAGATGTTCTAATATAGCTCCCAATTTAAATTCAGCATTTTGTTGGGAAAAGACTAAGCTAGAAAAATCTCTTACAAAGCTATTCTATTTTTATTATTAGGTGAACTATGATCAAATGAGAAAATAATTAGAAAGGAATTGAAAGGAATGTTTTATGTCATCCTACCAAAAGCCTGGAGAATATTTTAAAATATATAATTTATTTTAAATTTAATTTAAATGTTCAACATTTCTAATTTTTTCAGAAAAACTCTGAAAATGGAGAAGAGGCTATTTCTCAAAAATATTAAAGAAAGATATTTATGCTAACAGTCATCATAATAAATAATATTAAAATACCAGAAGCATTTTCCATCTGTATTGTGTCTAAGCTTGTGTTCCTTGGAATTTTGTCTGTGATAATTCTTCAAGGAGGCTGGACACGGTGGCTCACACCTGTAATCCCAGCACTTTGGGAGGCCGAGGCAGGCGAATCATCTGAGGTCAGGAGTTCGAGACCAGCCGGGCCAACATAGTGAAACCCCGTCTCTACTAAAAATACAAAACTTAGCCAGGCCTTGTGTTGCACCTGTGGTCCCACCTACTTGGGAGGCTAAGGCAGGAGAATGGCTTGAATCCAGGAGGTGGAGGTTACAGTGAACCAGGATCACACCACTGCACTCCAGCCTGGGTGATAGAGCAAGACTCAGTCTCCAAAAAAAAAAAAAAAAAAAAAAAAAAACTTCAAGGTCTGAGTAAACCCCTCCAAATAAAATTTACACATACTTCTGCCAGTTACCTGGGAGACATACCAATTGTGGATCACTGTAAATTTAATCTTTGGCTTTTTTTTTTTTTTTTAATATAGAAGTAGCAGAATTTTGTTAGATACCCAGAGTCAGGTTTGTGCAGGCTTGCATCCTTATTGTCTCAATCTGCAGGACAGATATTTCTCTGCTTTATTTACTGAGAGTGCTGCTTTTCTTGGGTTTTGGCTTTCTGCAGAATTTTTTTTTTTTTTTTTTTTTTTTTTGAGACAGTCTCACTCTGTTGCCCAGGCTGGAGTGCAGTGGTGTGATCTCAGGTCACTGCAATCTCCACCTCCCAGGTTCAAGTGATTCTCGTGCCTCAGCCTCCCAAGTAGCTGGGATTACAGGTGGGCACTACCACGCCCAGCTCATTTTTGTACTTTTTGGTAGAGATGGGGTTTCACCATGTTGGCCAGGCTGGTCTCGAACTCCTGACCTCAAGTGATCCACCGGTCTTGGCCTCCCAAAGTGCTGGGATTACAGGCATGAGCCACCACACCTGGCCTAGACAAAGAATTTTCTATCTTACCTCCCACCCTGCTAGGAACAACAGATTCCTATCCCTCAAAGCCCATAATTCATGCTCTCGACTCCAGGGGGAACAGCAGGTATTACTATGGAAAACTTTGGGTCTAGTGCTTTTCTTAATCCTCTAGAATATGTTTGACATTTCTGTCCTACAAAGGATTCCCTGATTTTAATCAGCTTAGTTATGAATTTTTAAAGTTTTAAAAATATAATATTTAGAATTTTAAGGAAGATGTGCCATACTCAAAGTGGTTTCTTTTTCAGTTTAATATTGCTAAAAATAGAAGAAAAAAAACTCCTCAAATAACAATAATTGATGTACATTCAAAAACATCATCTGATTTTTTTATAAGTTTACATAAATCATCAAGAGTGATTTGCCATGGAAATTTCAGAAGTTATATGGAAAAATAAAATTTTACCCAAACTAGGCCAGGCACGGTGGCTGACACCTGTAAACCTAACACTTTGGGAGGCCAAGGTGGGAGGATCACTTGAGCTCAGGAGTTTGAGCCCAGCCTGCACAACATAGTGAAGCCCTATTTATACAAAAAATTTAAAAACTAGCCAGGAGTGGTGGCATGTGCCTGTAGCCCCAGCTACTAGGGAGGTTGAGGAGAGAGAATAGCTTGCACCCAGGAGGTTAAGGCTGCAGTGAGTTGTGATGGCACCACTGCAATCCCCCGAGTGGCCCTGTTTAAAAAATAATAAATTACTCAAACTACATTTGTGAATTTACTAAAACAGAATTATCTACCCAAACTGAAAACTCTTTTTCTCATGTGAGTGGAAGTGATTTACAAAAGGGCAAAAAAGAAAGAGCTGGAAAATAAACAACGAACGTGGAATAACAGTAGTACTAATTAGGTCTAAGGTACTCAGAACAAAGGAGATGCTAATTAAGGGGATTTTGTGTTTGAAATCCAGTGACTCTCAACTAAAACAAGTCCAGTGGTACACATTAGAATCCCCTGAGAAGCTTTTAAAATATTATAATATCCCTGGAGAGTCTGAGTTAATTGAGCTGGGATGGAATACAGGCACTGACATGTCTTAAAAGGTACCCAGGTATTCTGACATGCTGGAATTGAAAACCACCAGTGCAGCCGGGTGCGGTGGCTCACGCCTGTAATCCCAGCACTTTGGGAGGCCAAGGCAGGCAGATCTTCTGAGGTTGGGGGTTCGAGATCAGCCTGACCAACATGGAGAAACCTCGTCTTTACTGAAAAAAAAAAAGAAAAAGAAAGAAAAGAAAAGAAAGGCCGGGCACAGTGGCTCATGCCTATAATCCCAGCACTTTGGGAGGCTGAGGCGGGTGGATCACGAGGTCAGGAGATCAAGACCATCCTGGCTAGCACAATGAAACCCGTCTCTACTAAAAATACAAAAAAAATTAGCCAGGCATGGTGGCACGCGCCTGTAATCCCAGCAACTTGGGAGGCTGAGGCAGGAGAATCGCTTGAACCCGGGAGGTGGAGGATGTAGTGAGCCGAGATTTTGCCATTGTATTCCAGCCTGGGTAACAAGAGTGAAACTTCATATAAAAAAAAAAAAAGAAAAGAAAAAAGAAAAAAAGAAAAGTAGATTAATAATATAAACTATATAGTCAGGCATGGTGGCTCATGCCTGTAATCCCAGCACTTTGGGAGGCCAAGGTGGGTGGATCACAAGATCAGGAGTTCAAGACCAGCCTGGCCAAGATGGTAAAACCCTGTCTCTACTAAAAATACAAAAAAAAAGTAGCCGGGTGCAGTGGTAGGTGCCTGTAATCCCAGCTACTCAGTAGGCAGAGGCAGGAGAATCACTTGAATCCAGGAGGTGGAGGTTGCGGTGAGCCAAGATCGCGCCACTGCACTCCAGCCTGGCCAACAGAGCAAGACTCCATCTCAAAAAAAAAGAAAAAATAAATAAAGAGTTAGAAGATGAGGGGAAAGTGGAAGCTAAGTGAATTAGCAATTAATTTCAAAAAGCAAAATTGTTCATATTGATATTTAAGTGAAAAAAGTGGCTTGTAAAATTTAATAGGAAGCATGATACAAATATTTTGGAAAAATATAAACACATAGACACACTCAGTAGAAATAAGTACATTATGCCAGGCACAGTGGCTCATGCCTGTAATACCAGCACTTCAGGAGGCCAAGGCGGGCAGATCACCTGAGGTCAGGAGTTTGAGATTAGCTTGGCTAACATTGTGAAGCCGCTATCTACTAAAAATACAGAATTAGCTGGGTGTAGTGGAGCATGCCTGTAGTCCCAGCTACTTGGGAGGTTGAGGCAGGAGAATCGCTTGAACCCGGGAGGTGGAGGATGTAGTGAGCTGAGATTTTGCCGTTGTACTCCAGCCTGGGCGACAAGAGTGAAACTTCATCCAAATTTAAAAAAAAAAAAAAGAAAGAAAAAAAGAAAAGTAGATTAAAAATGTAAGCTATATAGCTGGGCGTGGTGGTTCATGCCTATAATCCCAGCACTTTGGGAGACAGAGATGGGCAGAACATCTGAGGTCAGGAGTTCAAGACCAACCTGGCCAACATAGCAAAATAGCAAAATTTCTACTACTAAAAATACAAAAATTAGCCAGGTATGGTGGCACACACCTGTAATCCCAGCCACTTGGAAGACTGAGGGCAGGAGAATCGCTTTAACCAGGGAGGTGGAGGTTGCAATGAGCCTAGATAGCACCACTGCACTCCAGCCTGGGTGACAGAGCAAGACTCCATCTGAAAAAAATTTAAAAAATAAAAATAAAAATAAAATAAAATACTGCTTGTATCGGGTCATTCTTGCATTGCTATAAAGAAATACTTGGCCAGGCGTGGTGCCTCATGTCTATAATCCCAGCACTTTGGGAGGCCAAGTCAGGTGGATCACTTAAGGTCAGGAGTTTGAGACTAGCCTGGCCAACATGGTGAAACCCCATCTCTACCAAAAAATACAAAAACGAGCCCGGCGTGGTGGCATGTGCCTGTGGTCTCAGCTACTTGAGAACTGAGACAGGAGAATCACTTGAAGCCAGGAGGCAGAGGTTGCAGTGAGCTGAGATCGCACCACTGCACTCCAGCCTGGCCAATAGAGCAAGACTCAATCTTTAAAAAAAAAAAAAAAAAAAAAAAAACAGGGCCGGATGCAGTCGCTCACGCCTGTAATCCCAGCACTTTGGGAGGCCGAGGTGGGTGGATTACTAGAGGTCAGGAGTTCCAGACCAGCCTGACCAACATGGCGAAACCCCATCTCTACTAAAAATACAAAAATTAGCTGGGCATGGTGGCGCATGCTTGTAATCACAGCTACTTGGGAGACTGAGGCAAGAGAATCTCTTGAACCCGGGGGCGGAGGTTGCAGTGAGCAGAGATCATGCCACTTCACTCCAGCCTGGGAGAAAGAGTGAATGAAACTCCATGAAAGAGAGAGAGAAAAGGAAGGAAGGAAGG
The DNA here is from genome assembly GCF_047675955.1 of Chlorocebus sabaeus. Taxonomy (NCBI): domain Eukaryota; kingdom Metazoa; phylum Chordata; class Mammalia; order Primates; family Cercopithecidae; genus Chlorocebus; species Chlorocebus sabaeus. Next base: position 41,168,549 of record NC_132925.1, read on the forward strand.
AAGGAAGGAAGGAAGGAAGGAAGGAAGGAAGGGAGGGAGGGAGGGAGGGAGGGAGGGAGGGAGGGAGGGAGGGAGGGAGGGAGGGAGGGAGGGAGGGAAAGGAGGAGGGAGGGAGGGAAAGGAGGAGGGAGGGAGGGAGGGAAGGAAAGGAGGAGGGAGGCAGGGAGGGAAGGAAAGGGGGAGGGAGGGAGGGAAGGAAAGGAGGAGGGAGGGAGGGAGGGAAGGAAAGGAGGAGGGAGGCAGGGAGGGAAGGAAGGGAGGAGGGAGGGAGGGAGGAAGGGAGGAGGGAGGGAGGGAGGGAAGGAGAGACCTGAGACTGGATAATTTATAAAAGAAGGAAGTTTAATTGGCTCAGGGTTCTGCAGGCTTTACAAGAAGCATAGTGCTAGCATCTACTCAATTTCTAGGGAGGCCTCAGAAAGCCTATAATCATAATGGAAGGCAAAGGGGAAGCAAGCACCTCACATGGAGAAAGGTGCAAGCAAGAAGGAGAGTGCAGGGGTGGGGGTTGGGGTGCCACACACATTTAAATGACCAGGTGTTGTATAAACTCAGAGTCTGAGAGCTCACTTATCACCAAGAGGATGGCCCAAGCCATTCATGAAGGATCGGCCCCCATGATCCAAACCTTCCACCAGACCCCACCTCCAACACTGGGGATTACAGTTCAACATGAGGTTTGGGTGGGAACAAATATCCAAACTGTATCACTGCTCAAATATATTGTCTCTGTCTCTCCTTCCAGATTTCCAGTTAGAAATACATTAACCTTTCCCACTCTATTCTCCCCATTTCTTAATTTCTTTCTTTCTTTCTTTTTTTTTTTTTTTTTTTTTTTTTTTTTTGAGACAGAGTCCTGCTCTGTTGCCCAGGCTAGAGTGCAGTGGTGTGATCTTGGCTCAGTGCAACCTCTGACTCCTGGGTTCAAGCAATTATCTTGCCTCAGCCTCCCTAGTAGCTGGGATTACAGGTACCCACCACCACACCCGGCTAATTTTTTTGTATTTTTTAGTAGAGATGGGGTTTCACCATGTTGGCCAGGCTGGTCTTGAACTCCTGACCGCAGGTGATTTGCCCATCTAGGCCTCCCAAAGTACTGGGATTACAGGTGTGAGCCACTTGCCTGGTCCCATTTCTTAATTTCTTCCTCCTTGGGAAAGGATATTCCCAGCAGCTGGGATCTTGGCATTTCCTCTTCCCATAGACTATCTTGTATCCTCTAAGAAAAATTTTCAGGAAACTGTTTGGACTTGAGGGGTTTTACTCACTTAGTTATGGAAGATCAGCTTTAAACATTGATTTTAGAGTTTTCCTGAAATATTTTGTCACAATCAAAATTGTTGTTGATCAAGGCCTACCCATTTCTTTCATAAATGAGAAAGAAAAAAAGAAAAAGATTACATTAATTCATGCAATTATTCCACAGGTATTCTGATTTAAAAGTTATCTTCTCAGTGAGGCCTTCCTTGACCACCCTTTCTAAATATCCCTCATTGGCTCAGCTCTGTTTTCTCTTCCTCTGCTTTATAGTCTTCATAACACTTTTAAGTCTCTGTAACGTATTATTTACTTTTTTATTTATTTACTTTTTTATTTTTATTTTTTGAGACAGAATCTTGCTCTGTCACCCAGGCTAGAGTGCAGTAGCACGATCTCTGCTAACTGCAACCTCCCCTTCCCAGGTTCAAGCAATTCTTCCACCTCAGCCTCCCAAAGTAGCTGGGATTACAGGCGCGCACCACCATGCCCAGCTAATTTTTGTGTTTTTAGTAGACACCTTTTTTTCACCACGTTGGCCTAGCTGGTCTTGAACTCCTGGCCTCAAGCAATCAGCCTGCCTGGGCCTCCCAAAGTGCTGGGATTACAGGCATGAGCCACCAGGCCAGGCCATTTGCATTTATTTACATTTTTATAGACTTCCTCACCAGAAAGTAAGTTCCATGAAGGCAGGAACTTTGCCTTCTATGTCTTATCTCTAGCACTTAGTACAATGTATGACACATAGCAGACACTCACAGATATTTGTGGAGTGAGTGAGTGACCACTATGTCAGACACATTGCTGGGCTCTGGGATACAGTGATGAATGAATGATACACAGTCTCCCCTTTTGTGAATCTCAATTTCAAACCATCTGACTACCTTTTCTAAAGTTTTTCGCTTTTGTTCTCTAACTTGGAAAAAGAGAGGTTTAGTCTGAGGAAGGCTTTACTGACTGTGCTATGTTCCCTGAGATATAAATATTAACCACTCATATTAGAGACAAGAATTGTGAGCATTTGAGAATGATTCCTAAACTTTGAATCTCCTGGAGTTTGATATTTGTACCCTGATTTCCTTAGTCTGATTTGTCCTTTTTCTTCCTCCTGGAATGAGAGAAGGAAGAGCTATAAAAACCTTGAAGAAGACTTTTTTTTTTTTTTTAAGATACGGCCTCATTGTGTTGTCCAGGCTGGACTGCAGTGGCTTTTCACAGGCACAATCAGGACACTGTAGCCTACCATGCCCAGGTTCCAGCAACCTTCCTGCCTCATCCTCCCAAGTGGCTGGACTACAGGCCTGCACCACCACATCCTTGAGAGAGGCTTTTACCAATGAAGGAAGAATGAGACAAAGGTCAAGAATTGAATTATATTTCCAGTGGCTCACACCTGTAAGCCTAGAACCTTGGGAGGCTGAGGTGGGTAGATCACTTGAACCCAGGAGTTTCAGACCAGCCTGAGCAACATGGCAAAACCCCATCTCTACTAAAAATACAAAAATTAGCCAGGCGTGGTGATCCACACCTGTGATCCCAGCTACTCAGGAGGCTGAGGTGGGAGGATTCCTTGAGCCCAGGAGGTGGAGTTTGCAGTGAGCTGAGATCACGCTACTGCACTCCACTCCAGCCTGGGTGACAGTGTTACCAGAGGGTCCTTGTTCTTAGAGCTCCCAAAATGGTGGCAGGCTGCTTCCAAGGTGGCGGCAAGCCTCTTGTTCTCTGACCTGGGGTTCTTGGCCTCACGGATTCCAAGGAATGGAATCGTGGGCCATGCAGTGAGTGTTATAGCTCTATTCAGCTAGATTAGGACGAACCCTGGGCACTTAGCCCAAGCAGGAACAATGGCAAGCCTCTAGCCTGATTGGGAGCAGCAATGGGCGCAGAAGTGCAGCAGACACCCTGCTGGATCCGGAGGGTTGGAAGTCAGCGGCGCGTCTGTGACGGCAGCAAACAGCAGTGGTGGATGGCGAGTGAAAGCTCAGCTCCAGTCGTAACAATCACGGACCAGAAGAGTGTGCAGTTGCAAGATTTAATAGAGTGAAAACAGAGCTCCCATAAAATGGGAGGGGACCCAAAGGGGGTTGCCACTCTGGGCTTACATGCCTGGGGTTTATATCCCAACCATCGTCCCTCCCCCTGTGCTCTCAGGCTATATATGATTTGACTATGTCTTTACTTCCTGCTTTAGCCTAATTTGTATTTTAGTGAGCCCTCTTTACTATCTGATTGGTCGGGTGTGAGCTGAGTTGCAAGCCCTGTGTTTAAAGGTGGATGCAGTCACCTTCTCGCTAGGCTTAGGGATTCTTAGCCTAGGAAATCCAGCTATTCCTGTCTCTCAACAGAGCAAGACTCAATCTAAAAAAAAAAAAAAAAAAAAAAAGGAGCTAGGCATATTGATACACACTCATACTCCCAGCTACTCAGGAGGCTGAGGCTGGAGGATTGCTTGGGCTTAGGAGGTTGAGGCTGCAGTGAGCTATGATCGTGCCACTGCACTGCAGCCTGGGCAACAGAGTGAGACCCTGTCTCCAAAAATTAAAATAAAGATTTCAGTCATGTGCTTTCTTTTTCTGTCTAATCTTGTCTTCATCTTTGTCAACTCTGCCTCTGTTTCTTTTCCAGATGTTTTTAAAAATTTCTTTCTCTGTCTGCCTCTGTCTTCAAGAGTTTCAATTTCTTTCTTTCCCTCAGTCACTGCTCCGGCTGTTTCACTGTCTCTCCCTCCTCCTATATTCTCCTTCTCTGCCTCTGACTTTGTTTTTCTATCTCTGAATCTTATTGAATTTTTTCCTTCTTTCACACTTCTAATTTTTGTGATTCATCTCTATATATAGAGTGGGGGTTGTGAGCAAAGTCTTTGGAGTCAGAAAAGTCTTGAATTAGAACCCGGCTCTGCCACCTCCTGAGTATAACCTTGGGCACACTGTGCTATCCATATAAGCCCCACTTTTTTTTCTTACTGATAAGAACATAATCTGGCCGGGTGCGGTGGCTTACACCTGTAATCTCAGCATTTTGGGAGGCTGAGGTGGGTGGATCACGAGGTCAGGAGTTCGAGGCCAGACTGGCCAACATGGTGAAACGCCATCTCTACTAAAGAGGCAAAAAATTAGACAGGCATAATGGTGGCACGTGCCTGTAGTCCCAGCTACTCAGGAGGCTGAGGCAGGAGAATCGCTTGAACCTGGGAGGCGGAAGTTGCAGTGAGCCAAGATAGCACCACTGCCTGGGCAACAGGTCTAGACTCCATCTCAAATATATATATAAAATAATCTATTTCAGAAGTTTGCCATGAGAGTTAAATAAAATGTGTAAATGGGGACCTGGCACACCATAAGTGAATAAGTTCACACTATCGCCCAAGCAATCAATCACTAAACAAACAAGAGCTGTTGTTAATTATTTTATGTCTGCCTCCCTCCAAGACTTATTGTCTTCCTGGGGTACAGAATGCTAATGACTAGGGAGTCTAAAAGTATGGGGAAAAAAACCCCACTTTGGTCTTCTCTTACCCTAACTCTCAATATAAGACCATCTCACCTGGGGTCACCAAAATGTATGTGGGGATTTCTCCCCAGCAGCAACCAATTCTGCAGCAGATTCTCCAATGGGGACCAGTTTAGTGTCCTCTAATTGAGTTCAATTCTGACACTACCTACCTGGAAATAACATCTGATCCGGCAGGTCAAGAGCTCAGTCCCACAAGGCTGTCCCCACTTCAGATGCCTGTTGCCAGCACAGGTTATGGTCTGTGCTCTGACCAACTGGCTATAAATCTGGGTTCCCACAACCCCGTCTTTGGGTATAATTAATATGCTTGAGTGGCTCACAGAACTCAAAGAAACATGTTTTTGTTTTGTTTTTGAGACAGGGTTCATTCTGTTGCCTAGTCTGGAGTGGAGTGGTACAATCCTAGCTCACTGCAGCCTTGACCTTCTGGGCTCAAGGGATCCTCCCACCTCAGCTCCTGAGTACCTGGGACTGCAGGCATGTGCCACCTTGCCCAGCTAATTTTTTTTATTTTTTGTAGAGACAGAGTCTCACTATGTTGTCCAGACTGGGCTCAAACCCCTGGCCTCAAGTGATCCTCCCACCTCGGCCTGTCAAAATGTTGGGATTACAGGCATGCGCCACTGCACCTGATAAACACTTTACTTATATTTACTGGTTTATTAATAAAGGATATAATAAAAGATACTGAAGCGCCAGATGAAGGGATACCTACGGCAAGGTTTGTGGGAAGGGATGCAGAGCTTCCATGCCTGCTCTGGGCTCACCACCCTTCAGGAACTTCATTATGTTCAGCTATCCTGACGCTCTTCTAAACCCTGTCCTCTTGGGTTATTATGGAGGTTTCACTGTGTAAGTGTGATTGACTGGATTATTGGCCATTAGTGACAATCTTAACCTTTCGCCTTCTATCCTCTCCTTGAAGACTGGAGGGTGGGGCTGAAAGCCCCAATCCTCTAAGCATGCCTTGGTCTTTCTGATGACCAGCCCCACACTGAAGTTACCTAGGGGCTGTCAGCTACCAGTCATCGTGTTGACATACAAAACACACGCTTATCACTCTGGAAATTCTGACTTTCCAGAGCTCTGTGCCAGGAAATATGCATGTGCATATATATCTTATTGTAAATCACAATATCACAGATGATGTAATGTTCTGATTGCTCCAGTGATGTTAATCGCTTTAATCTTGTTAAAGTAATCAGAACCAAAATGGTGTCATTTATGTTAAAAACAAAAGCAAAAATCCTGATGAAAAGAGCTGGGGAAGGCCATGAATAGAAGGTCTTCATGCTCATATGCATGATAACAAAAACTATCACAAAAGACTGCAAAAAATACAACCTGCACACAGGCCATCACAATCTTACACAACAAAACACTTCTGCAAGGACATTTGCCTAGCAATTGCCTGTCCAACCTCGGACTAGCATCACCCTTGTTATTGACTTTTGTAGCTGGGGATAATTGTTTCAAAATAATTATGTAATTCTCTTCATTTTTTCCTTTAAACATCTTTGCCTTCCTCTACCTCCCTGAATATGCCCATAATTTATTATGGCATGCGTATTCCCTTTGCAATGCTCTATTCCCAGATTTGTATCTTTTCCTTTTAGAGAGCCTCTTTCCATTTGTTACTTAGGTTGACAACCTCAGAATAACCCCAAAAGGTTAGGTAACATGCCCAAGGTTGGCCGGGCACGGTGGCTCACGCCTGTAATCCCAGCACTTTGGGAGGCCAAGGTCAGGAGACTGAGACCATCCTGGCTAAAACGGTGAAACCCTGTCTCTACTAAAAATGCAAAAAATTAGCCGGGGGTGGTGGTGGGCGCCTGTAGTCCCAGCTACTCGGGAGGCTGAGGCAGGAGAATGGTGTGAACCCGGGAGGCAAGATCGCACCACTGCACTCCAGCCTGGGCGACACAGCGAGACTCCGTCTCAAAAAAAAAAAAACATGCCCAAGGCCACACATCTAGTAAATAAATGCCTAGATGCATATATTCTGGCTCCAGGGCCCATTCTCACTATTTTCTACATTTTCTCACTCTCCTTATCCTTCCATTTCTGTCCTTCTCCTCACCTTGCAGATACTTTTGACTTCTGGGGGAACTGCCAAAGTTTTATTTACATCTTTGCTTTCTTTTAGCTCTTCACATTTGAACAAGGGCACTGGCAGTCAGGAGTTAGGGAGGAGTCTTAGGCCCTGCCAAGCTCAGAGGAGGGCAAGCTGGAGAAGAGGCACCCTGGGGATAAGGAAGAATGAGTCAATCAGACTTTCAGAAACAGGACCAGCTGCTGGAATAAGGGTCTTGTCCCAAGGGCACCAGTCTTTTAGGATGAATAAATGGATTTACTGGAATGAAGACACAATATCCCCAACATAATCTATGCCACATAGCTGCACAGGATCTTCCCTCAGGGTGTGGGTGGAGATCAAGAGTAGGCCCCTAAGGCTCCTTCCAGACAATTTCTCTCCCTTTCAACACAAGCCATGCGCTTCTACTTCTGCTGACAGTTCTCTCCTGGATCATTTCTGAAGCTGGGAATCTTCGCTGTCATCTGGGATGCTCTCACCTAGGACATTCTCTCCCCTTCCTGCTACAAGGCACTCCTGCAGTCCTACCTCTTCACAGACTGGCTTCTACCTGCAAGAAAGGGATCTGCATTTCTCACCAGTTAGGAAAACAGAAGGGCAGAGAAAAGGAAGGAGGAGCTGCCTGAGGGCAAAGCTGGGTTTGTCCCTACCCTAGGTCCACTCAAGGTAAAGCTCAGCACATAAACAGGCTGACTGAAAATGGGGAAGAGATGAAGAAAGAGTTCAGCAAATCTGATTTATTTTAAATTTTCATTTTTTCCTCATTAAAAAAATAATAATTAAATAGAGACAGGGTCTGGCTATCTTGCACAGGCTAGTCTCAAATTCCTGGGCTCAAGTGATTCTCCTGCCTTGGACTCTCAAAGTGTTGGGATTAGAGGCATGAACCACTGCATACAGCCTTTTTCTCATTCTTATAAAAAAACATGAAAATAATGAATTATGCGACTGTTCAAGGGAATCCCAATCCCTTAAGAACCCCTATTAATAGTTTGCTTCCTTCTCTCTTTAATTTTGTTTTTCTTTATTGGCCTTTTTGCTTCAGTATATTTTCTTTGAGATGGAGTCTTGCTCTCTTACCCAGGCTGGAGTGCAGTGGCTCAATCTCAGCTTACTGCAACCTCTGCCTCCCAGCCTCAAACAATCCTCCTGCCTCAGCCTCCTGAGTAGCTGAGATTACAGGCAGGCACCCCTGCGCCCGGCTAATTTTTATATTTTTAGTAGAGATGGAGTTTTGACATATTGGCCAGCCTTGTCTGGAACTCTTGACCTCAAATGATTCACCCGCCTCGGCCTCCCAAAGTGCTGGGATTACAGGCATGAGCCACTGTGCCTGGCTGAGAAATTGAGTTTTGAAAGAGATTTAGAGAGAGGAAGGATAAAAGAGGAGAAATGGAGGAGAAAGGGAGGGAAGGAGGGAGGAGACGGATAGGAGTGCAACAGACTGACAGGAATAAGAGAATTTGGTAGGTATAGATAATTAAGAGACATTTAAAAAGTTGGTTGATGGGCTGGGCTCAGTGGTTCACACCTATGGTTCCAACAACTCCGGAGTCTGGGGTGGGAGGGTCATTTGAGTCTGGGAGGTCAAGGCTGCAGTGAATTATGATCATGCCCCTGCACTCCAGCTTAGTCAACAGAGCAAGATCCTGTCTCAAAAATGCATAAATAAATGAAAGTTGGCTGGGCGTGATGGTTCATGCCTATAATCCCAGCACTTTGGGTGGTTGAGGTAGAAGGATCATCTCTCTCTTTTCTTTTTTGAGATGGAGTCTCAGTCTGTTGCCCAGGCTGGAATGCAGTGGCCAGATCTTGGCTCACTGCAACCTCTGCCTCCCTGGTTCAAGCAATTCTCCCACCTCTGCCTCCCAAGTAGTAGTAGCTGAGACTACAGATGTGCACCACTGGGCCTGGCTAATTTTCATATTTTTAGTGGACATGGGGTTTTGTCATGTTGGCAGGCTAGTCTTAAACTCCCAGCCTCAGGTGATCCACCCGCCTCAGTTTCCCAAAGTACTGGGATTACAGGCATGAGCCACCATGCCCAGCCTGGGAGGATCTCTTGAAGCCAAGCCTAAGCAACATAGGGAAGTCTCTACAAAATAATAATAACAATAATGATAATAATAGGTGTGGTGGCATGCACCTGTAGTCCCAGTTACTCAAGAGGCTTACTTGAGCACTGGAGTTTGAGGCTGCAGTGAGCTATAATTGTGCCAGCAGTGTCTTCAGGGCAGACCCTATCTCTAAAGAAAAAAAAGAGTAAGATACTGCTGAAAAGAATAAGATAGAGATTTTGAGAGAGATATTGAGTTAAATTGTGAGGTTTCTCTGTAGCTACTGTGTTAGCTCTTTCTGCAACATCTGTCAATTGTTGCCCCATTTCCTGGATCGATCCTTTAATGAGTAAATCTTTTTTTTTTTTTTTTTTTTGAGATGGAGTCTTGCTCTGTCTCCAGGCTGGAGTGCAGTAATGCAATCTCGGCTCATTGCAATCTCTTCCTCCCGGGTTGAAGAGATTCCCCTGCCTCAGTCTCCCAAGTAGCTGGGACTGCAGGCGTGCACCACCACACCTGGCTAATTTTTTATATTTTAGTAGAGACCGGGTTTCACCATGTTGGCCAGGATGGTGTTGATTTCCTGACCTCATGATCTGCCCGCCTCGGCCTCCTAAAGTGCTGGGAATTACAGGCGTGGCATCTTTTTAATGCCAAAAGATTTAGGCATTGTTGGGCGCGGTGGCTCACACCTGTAATCCCAGCACTTTGGGAGGCTGAGGCAGGCAGACCACCTGAGGTCAGGAGTTCAAGGCTAGCCTGGTCAACATGGTGAAACCCCATCTCTACTAAAAATACAAAAATTAGCCAGGCATGGTGGCAGGCGCCTGTAGTCCCAGCTACTAGGGAGGCTGAGGCAGAAGGATCACTTGAACCCAGGAGGTGAAGGTTGCAGTAAGCCTAGATCACACCATTGCACTTCAGCCTGGGCAACAAGAGTGAATCTTCTTTCTTTTTTAGGATACAGACCAACAACTTTCATGTTTTGTTTCTAGATCTGATACATTAGTCTAAGACTTGTGCCCTCTGGGCCAGCTGACAGAGCAGCAGGAAGGATCAAGGGTCAGAGACTCCTCCCTGGTCCAGAGAAGTATAGGCTAGCAAGCTGATAGTACTACCAAAGTGGGAAGCAAGAGACAACTGTGTTATAGTCATAATTGAGACCCCTTCCACCCTGCTTAGTCCCAGAATAGTGCTTGTTACCAGTAGGTGCTCAATAAATAGTCATCAGTGAATGAATACATTTAAAAAACAAATAAACATGAATAAGTAAGACTTCAGTCATTTTGAGGGAGATGGTGGCAGCACTGGGTGGGCACAGTACTACAGAAAAAACAAAATTAAACATCAAGAAAAAGCATCAGCCACAGTGATAAAAGATACATATCAGACTCTGGCATTATGGCTAATCAAGCTGCAGCTCTGAAAGTTCAGGAGAGGCTGGGCACAGTGGTTCATGCCTGTAATTCCAGCGCTTTGGGAGGCCAAGACAGGAGGATCACTTGAGGTCTGGAGTTTGAGACCAGCCTGACCAACATGCTGAAACCCTGACTCTACTAAAAATACTAAAATTAGCTGGGTGTGGTGGTGGGTGCCTGTATGACCCCCAGCTATTTGGGAGGCTGAGACAGGAGAATCACTCAAAAAAAAGGAGATGACCGTATTTGAGAAATATGAAGAATAGAATGAGAAGGTCATATAAATCCAATAGAAATTCCAGGAGAACCCATTAGCAAGAATGGAAGAAAAACAATATGGCTTAGAAATGTTCATAATTAGAGAAATTCAAGAGTATTTAGATTGAAGACATACAATGAGACATAAACAAGATAAATAAAAACAAATCTTACTTAGACACTTTCAGCTAAAAATATAGACTCTGTACAAAGCACACATCTTTTAAAAACAACTAGAGGCCGGGCACAGTGGCTCATGCCTATAATCTCAGCACTTTAGGAGGCCACAGCGGGCGGATCACGAGATCAGTAGTTTGAGACCAGACTGGCCAATGTGGTAAAACCCTGTCTCTACAAAACAATACAAAAATACACACATACATATATATACACACATACACACACACACACATACACACACATATAGCTGGGGCGAGGTGGCTTGCACCTATAATCTGAGCTATTCGGGAGGCTGAGACAGGAGAATTGCTTGAACCTGGGAGGCAGAGGTTACAGTGAGCAGAGATCATGCCACTGCACTCCAGCCTGGGTGACAGAGCAAGACTCCATCTTAGAAAAATAAAATAAAAGCAACTAGAGAGTAGAGAACAATTACCTGCAAGGGAATAAAAGTTTGGATGTTAGCAGACTTCTCAAATAAATGGCTTCTGTACTCACCTAACCTATTTTGCAAGAATGATAACATAATAAAGACATTTTTAGACAAAGAAAGTTTGAAAATGTTTACAATTAGAAGAACTATTGTTGATTCTACATCAGAAAAAATAAAGCTGTGCCCAAAAGAAAGAGGATGAAAGAAGCAATGATGATCAAAGCACTTGATAAACATGTGGTCAAATCTAAATAAATATTTATGACAAAAATAATAATGACCGCTTTCAGGAACATAAAAGCAAATTTAGGCTGGACATAGTGATTCATGCCTGTAATCCCAGCATTTTGGGGAGCCAAGGCAGGAGGATCACTTGGGCCCAGGAGTTCTAGACCAGCCTGGGCAACCTGGTAACACCCCGTCTCTACAAAAATACTGTTTTAAAAAATTAACTGAGGTGGTGGTCCTTACCTGTAGTCCCAGCTACTGGGGAGGCTGCAGTGAGAAAATCGTTCTAGCCGAGGAGGTCAAGGCTGCAGAGTCATGATGGCACCACTGCAGTCCAGCTTGGGTGACAGAGTGAACACCATCTCTAAACAAAGTATAAATAAAAATAATGTAACTTTAAATCTTGCATATAACTTACATACCATTTGAGAGGGGGAGAAAATAAAATGCAACCATTCTAACAGAAGGCTGGAAAAGTTAAAAACACACAAGGATTGTACGAAATTAGGTAGAAATAAGTAGTGATCACCCCATTATCCATGCAGATACATTCCAGGATCCTCAGTTTCTTCCTATACAACCACATTGTGTAGGCCAGGTAGTTTATACAGCATGGATACACTGGATGAAGGGATGATTCTCATCCTGGGAGGAGCAGTACAGCCAATTTAAAATTTTTGCATTAAAAAAAAAAAGGGCTAGGCATGGTGGCTCACTCCTGTAATCCCAGCACTCTGGGAGGCCAAGGCGGGTGGATCACTTGAGGTCAGAAGTTCAAGACAGCCTTATCAACATGGTGAAACCCCATCTCTACTGAAAAAATACAAAATTAGCTGGTGTGGTTGCACACGCCTCTAATCCTACCTACTTGGGAGGCTGAGGCAAGAGAACCGCTTGAATCCAGGAGGTGGATATTGCAGTGAGCTGATATCATGCCATTGCATTCCAGCCTGGGCAACAAGAGTGAAACTCCGTCTCAAAAAAAAAAAAAAAAAAAAAAAAGAAAAGAAACCTTACACATTTTTTATTTATGGAAGTTTCCATTTAATATTTTTGGATGACAGTTGACTAAAACCACAAAAAGCAAAACTGTGGATAAAGTGGGATTACTGTGTTCTTATCCTATCAAATATAAATGGATTATTCCATATGAAAATTTTCAGATTGGATCACTATTTTAAAGACACACTTCTAAAACTTTATTTTCATTTTTTTGAGGTAGGGTCTTGCTCTCTTGCTCTGTTGCCCAGACTGGAGTAGATTGGTGCAATTAGGGCTCACTGCAGCCTCAACCTCCCAGGCCCAAGTGATCCTTCCACCTCAGCCTCCCAAGTACCTCAGACCACAGGCGAGTGTTACCACACCTAGAGGAATTTTACACCTAAAACTTTGAACAACGCAAGCGTAAAAGTAAAAATGTGGTTGCATCAGAAAGCACAGGAGCCACCTTGAAGGGTAGTCAAAGGTAGGAAGTTTGAGTATAAAAAAAGAATAATGACTATTTTCAGCAATAGTTATACTATGCTCTAAGCATACTTTCATTGAATGAACAAATGAATGAATGAAGGGTGGGACATCAGGGTGTGTCTGGGTGGTGCAGGGGCAGGAGGAGGTCTGATTGTATAAAAACTGCATTTAAATACAGGGTCTTCTGCATGAGGACACACTAAGGAAACTGCATTTGCAGAGAGAGACACACCATGCAGGACTGAAAATGGTTAGTCTAAGGGGATTCATGACAGGTAAGCATGGGGAGGCGAGGAGGGTAGCCAGAATGTGGGGCTTTAAGTGCTCAAAGAGGATTTGAAAAATGGAAGAAGCAATATTAAAGGGTACAAACCACTCAGCCCATTCACATTAGAGGGACATGATATAGAGGGTTGCAAGTAGGGGACAGAAGAAACCTCAGAAAGACTGACTGTTCACCTCATGAAAATCAGGGAGTGAATGTGAGACTCCTTACTTACTGGGTGTGGTTGTCTGTTCTGCAGGGCTCCCAAGCTTTCCCCACCTGTGTTAGCCAGACCTTTGGAAATCCTTAATTAGAATGTAAACTCCATCATAGCAACTATTTTTGTGTACTTCATTCATTGCAGAATCCACAGACTTATGTAAGTGCCCATTTGTAGGTAGTAGGCAATAAAAATTTGCTGAGTAAATGTGGTTCTGCTAGTGGCAATTCTGCGTTATGATCTCCATAGCCTTGATGAGGGAAAGCACTGTAGACCAGTTGAATTGTTTGCTTCTTTGTTTCTTTAATATGCTAGTTTAAGCTGCAGACTCTCAATGCCCATCCCAGGAAAGAGGGCCAGGGTTTATAGACTGTGTGTACAAGAGTCAGTAAGACCTGATTCATACCCAGCTATGCTTCTCCTCTACCAGGCCGAACTTTTAGATCTCATGTCTCTTCATCTTTAAGAGGTTGATAATAATTGTCCATTACCCCGTGTGTTTGCCGAGGATCACATGAATCATGTATATGAAGCACTTGAATGTCTGACAGTATCCTAATGCTGCTACTGAATGTTACTGCATCATTTCTTCACTCTTAGGATTGTACTGAAGAACAGATGCTTAGTTAAGTTTAATTTCTTTTCAATTAAATGCCAAGCCTTAGGCCATCCCTTGTTATTGCTGTTCAAACTTTTTGGTCTCAGAACCTCTTTATATTCTTAAAACTTGTTGAGGACTCCAAAGAACTTTTGTTTCTATATGATATACTTAGACATTTACCATATTCAAAGTTAAAACTGAAAGATTAAAATATATTTATTCATTCATTTCAAAATAAAATGATAAATGCATTACATGTTAACTATATTTTCCACACACATACAAATTGTGAGACCAATGGCATTGTTTTACATTTTAGTACTTTAGGGCTTAATGGAAGATGACAGAATTCTCTTCTGCTTTTGCAGTCCCTTTTCTGATGCATTACTTTGAAGTGTAAGAAGAAAATCTGACCTTATACAGATATGATGCTAGGAAAAGGAGTATTCTTATAGCCTTTGAAATAATTGTGGATATTCTTTGAAACTACAACACAAACTCAACAAGTAGCAGTTTCTTAAAGATTAGTTGCCATGTGAAATTTGTTTTCTTTTTTTGAGGCAGAGTCTCACTCCATCGCCCAGGCTGGAGTGCAGTGGCATGATCTCAGATCACTGCAACCTCTGCCTCCCAGGTTCAAGCAATTCTTCTGCCTCAGCCTCCCTAGTAGCTGGGACTACAGGTGCCCGCCACCACACCTGGCTAATTTTCATATTCTTAGTAGAGACGGGGTTTTACCATGTTGGTCAGGCTGGTCTCAAACTCCTGACCTCAAGTAATTCACCCTCCTCGGCTTTCCAAAGTGCTGGGATTACAGGCATGAACCACCATGCCCGGCCTGCAATGTGAAATTTGAAATCATATGAATGAACTTTTCAAACTCTGTCACATTAAAATCCATTGGCCTACATTGAACTTTGAGTGGATCTTTTACCCATGCATGATTTTGTAACATCACATACTGGTCATTTGCAAAATATTGGTTTATGAATTAAGAAGCTCTTCTAAATTTATTCCCCTATACATTTATTATAGAATAAGAGTGAAAAAGTAAAATAACATGCAAGATGTCACCACTGAGGGAGGCTAGCTGAAGTGTGTGCAGCACCTTCACCATATATATTATTTTGCTCTTGTGAATCTGAAATTAGTTCAAAATTAAAAGTAAACAAAACAAAACCAATAAATAATATGGTAATTTTTGCTTTCAATATTCATATACATTCCAAATAACTTTTACAAATTTAAGACCTATTATATGTAACCAGATATTTACCATATGTGTGGCTTTTCCTTTATTCTTGAAGTTCCAATTTTCCCTCTTAGGAAGAACTTTCTTGAACACTCCATAGAACAGGACTACTGGCCACAGATTCTCATAGTTCTGAGAATGTCTTCTTTTCACCTTCTTTCCTGAAAGATATTTTCCCTGGATATGGAATCTGAGTTGATTGGGAGTGATGGCAAGTGGTGTAAAAAGGAATCTAAGTTGACAGTGGAACAAAACCTTTGAAGTGCTAAAAGAAAAGAACTGTCTTTGTTTCTGATGAGAAATCTGTGGTCATTTGATCTCTATCTTTTTGTGTATAGATTGCACTTCAACAATCTCATCGAAGAAATATCCCTCTACTTTGAGTCACAAAGATATTGACACGATTTCTTTTGTTATTTCTAAAGTTTCATTTTTGACAAGTACAGCTAGAGTATTTCTCTATGGTATAAAATATGAATCATTTTTCAGCTGAGGTGGAGCAATTGGGGGTTAACCTCACTTGCCAGAGGTAATATAGCAAGCTCAGGCTCCTTGAAAGCATTGCTATCCAGCGAATGAATTCCTCATCAGCATTCCCTATCTCATAGGCCTTCCATCTCAGATTTCAGACACCATGATGAACAGAATGGTCCCAGGGAATCCCCAGCCAGACCCTTTCATCAACAGGAAAGATCCCAACATGAAGGTGATACAACCGCAGGATCCAGCTAGTCCCAGTGAGTATCATCCTTCTTTCTCCTCTTTCCCTCTCTACTGCCCCCTTCTCATGCGGCCCTGTAATTGCATTTTTCATTTGTTTTAAGGCAGCTATTGATTATTGCTAAAAATCTATTCAAAAAGTCTTCCCATTATAAAAGGAGAAATACATTTCAAATCAAATGGGCCTTTGGCCCATGGTTGATTCAAATTATGAGAGATAAGCTAAGAATATAATATGTAGAGCAAGTGAGAATGTTTTTCTAGGAGAAAACATCTGAAGCATAGAGAGAGAGAACTTGAGAAATCTCCTTTTCCAAGGCAGGTATATTGTGGCCCAATATGGTGGGAAAATTAAAATTTAAAAAAAAGTTCATTATTCAGAGTAGTAGTGTATACCTGTGTAAAAAGATTTATTTACATAAGGTGGATCTTAGTGAATTGTTCTGAAATATGTATTTGCTATTTGATATTTTACCCTGGAGGTTTTCTAAACATTGTTTGTATACAATGTTTACCTTTAAAAATATGTAAAACTGTATACAAATCGGTGGTTTTTCTATACACTAATAATATACAATCAGAAAAGAAAATTATGAAAATAACTCCATTTACAATAGCATCAAAAATAATTAAGTACTAAGAAATAAACTTAACCAAGGATGTGAAAGACTTGTCCATTGAAAACTATAAAATGTTGCTGAAATAAATTAAAGATACAAATGGAAAGACACTCCACGTGCATAAATGGGAAGGCTTAATATTATTATTATTATTATTATTATTATTGAGATGGAGTCTTGCTTTGTCACCCAGGCTGGAGTGCAACGTTGTGATCTTGGCTCATTGCAAACTCCGCCTCCCGGGTTCAAGTGATTCTTCTGCCTCAGCCTCCCAAGTAGCTGGGACTACAGGCATGCACCACCATGCCTGACTAATTTTTTTTTTTTTTTTTTTTTTTTGTATTTTTAGTAGAGATGAGGTTTCACCACATTGGCCAGGCTGGTCTCAAACTCCTGACCTTTGGGGTTTTGTTTGTTTGTTTGTTTTTGAGATGGAGTTTCGCTCTTGTTGCCCAGGCTGGAGTGCAATAGTGCGATCTCAGCTCACTGCAACCTGTCTCCCGGGTACAAGCGATTCTCCTGCCTCAGCCTCCTGAGTAGCTGGGATTACAGGCACGTGGCACCACGCCTGGCTAATTTTTTCTATTTTTAGTAGAGATGGGGTTTCACCATGTTAGTCAGGATGGTCTCGATCTCCCGACCTCAGGTGATCCACCCGCCTTGGCCTCTCAAAGTAGGGATTATAGGCATGAGCCACCGCGCCCGGCTAACTCCTGACCTTGTGATCTGCCTGCCTCTGCTTCCCAAAGTGCTGGGATTATAGGCATGAGCCACCAAGCCTGGTTGGCTTATTATTATTGTTTTTTTTTTCTTTAAAGATGGAGTTTTGCTCTTATTGCCCAGGCTGGAGTGAAATGGCACGATCTCAGATCACTGCAACCTACACTTCCTAGAATCAAGTGATTCTCCTGCCTCAACCTCCCAAATAGCTAGGATTACAGGCATGCGTGACCACACCCAGCTAATTTTTGTATTTTTAGTAGAGAGGGAGTTTCACCATGTTGATCAGGCTGGATGGTCTTGAACTCATGACCTTGGGTGATCCATGAGCCTCAGCCTTCCAAAGTGCTGGGATTACAGGTGTGAGCCACCAGTGCCCAGCCAGGCTTAATATTATTAATATGTCAATACTACCTAGGCAATTTACAGATTTAATGCAATCCCTATAAAAATCCCAATGGTGATTTTGCAGAAACTAAAAATGTCTATCCAAAAATTTATATAAAGTCTCAAGGAATCCCAAATAGCCAAAATAATGTTGGAAAAGATGAACAGATGAACAAAGCTGGAGGCCTCATATTATGTAATCTCAACATTTATTACAAATTACAGTAATCAAAGAGTGTGATGCTGGCATAAAGACAGATATATAGACCAATAGAAGAGAACAAAGTCCAGAAATACATCTTTGCACGTATAGTCAACAAGGGTGCTAAGGCCATTCAATTGGGACAGGACAGTCTCTGAAACAAATGGTGTTGGGAAAACTGAATATCCGCATGCAAAAGAATGATGCTGGATCCTTATCTTACCACACGCAAAAATTAAAATGGATCAAGTCCTAAACACAAAAGCTAAAACTGCAAAGCTCTGAGAAAAAACATAGGGGAAAAGCTTTATGACATTTGATTTAGCAATGGTTTCTTGGATATGACACCAAAAGCACAGGCAACAAAATATAAATAGATAAATTAGACTACATTAAAAATAAAAACTTCTATGATCAAAGGACACAACCTAAAGGGTGAAATGGGGCCGGGCATGGTGGCTCATGCCTGTAATCCCAGCACTTTGGGAGGCCGAGATGCGTGGACCACCTGAGGTCAGGAGTTATAAACCAGCCTGGTCAACATGGTGAAACCCCGTCTCTACTAAAAATACAAAAAGTAGCCAGGCGTGGTGGCAGTCGCCTGTAGTCCCAGCTAGCTGGGAGGCTGAGGTGGGAGAATCACTTGAACTTGGGAGACGGAGACTGCAGCAGAGATCGTGCCACTGCACTCCAGCTTGGGTGACAGAGAAAGACTCTGTCTCAAAAAAGAAAGAAAAAAAAAGTAAAATGGCAAACTGTGGAGTGGGAGAAAATATTTGCAAAGCATTTATCTAATAAGGGGTTAATAGCTATAATACATACAAAACTAGAACTCAACAACAATAAAAAAATCCAATTAAAAATGGGCAAAAACCTGAGGTCAGGAGTTCAAGATCAGCCTGACAACATGGGGAAACCCCATCTCTACTAAAAATACAAAATTAGTCAGGTGTGGTGGTGCATGTCTGTAATCCCAGCTACTCGGGAGGCTGAGGCAGGAGAATCACTTGAAACCGGGAGGCGGAGGTTGCGGTGAGCCGAGATCACGCCATTGAACTTCAGCCTGGGCAACAAGAGCAAAACTCCGTTTAAAAAAAAAAAAAAAGGCAAAAACTTGAATAGATCTTTCTCCGAAGAAGATATACAAATGGGAAAATCCATGAAAGATGCTCAGCAACATTAATTATTAGGGGAAAGAAAATCAAAACCACACCCATTAGGATGACAACTATCAAAGAAACAGAAAATAACAAATATCAGTGGGGATGGGGAGAAATTAGAATGCTTGCGGGAATGTAAAATGGTGCTGCCGCTGTGAAAAACAGGATGATGGTACCTCAAAAATTAAAAATAGACTTACCATATGATACAGCAATTTCACTTAGAGGTATATACCCAAAAGAACCGAAAGCAGGGTCTATGCTGGGCATGGTGGTTCACACCTATAATCCCAACACTTGGGGAGGCCGAAGCAGGAGTTTGAGACCAGGCTGGGCAACATAGTGAGACTCCATCTCAAAAAAATTATCCAAGCGTGGTGGTGCACATCTGTAGTCCTAGCTACTGTGGAGGATGAGGTGGGAGGATTGCTTGAGCCCAGGAGTTTGAGGTTACAGTGAGCTATGGTCATGTCACTACACTCCAGCCCAGACAACAGAGAGAGACCTCATCTCAAAACAAAAAAGAAGAAGAAAGAAGGGAGAAGAAGGAAGGGGAGAAGGAGGAGGGGGAGGTGGCGGCAGGGTCTTAAGGAGATATCTACACACCCATGTTCATAGAAGCATTATTCACAATAATAGCTAAGAGGTGGAAGCAATCCAAATATCCACTGATGGATGAATGGATAAACAAAATGTGGTATATGCGTACAGTGGAATATTATTCATCTTAAAAAGGAAGAAAACCCTGTTATGCCGCAACATGGATAAACCTTGAGGTCATTATGCTAGGTGAAATAAGCCAGTCGCAAAAAGTATTATTCCACTTATAAGGCACTTACAGTAAACAAATTCACAGAGACAGAAAGTGGAACGCTGGTTGTGAGTGACTGGGGGGAGAGGGAAATGAGAGTTATTTAATGAGTATAGAGTTTCAGTTCTGCAGAATGAAAAGAGTTCTGGAGATTACATACACAAAAATGTAAACGTACTTAACACTACTGAACTGTATGCTAGCAAATGGTTAAGATGGTAGATTTAATTATGTATACTCAAGTATATGTAAATATGTACACTTAAGTAATACATAATAAATATACTTATGTAGATTTAAGTATATTTATTAGGTAGATTTAAATAAAGTTAAGATAGTTAACTATTTTGCCACATTAAAACATATATATATATAAATATATACGACTGCCTACTATTCCAAACTATGAGTACATAAATATTTCATCAGTCTCCCACTGATTGTTTAAAATTCTTCTATAAGTATTCTGGGTTCCATGGTATGAAATATATTAAAATGAAAGATATTACATTCCTCTCAAATTCTGTACCAATTTATATTCCCACTAACAATAAATAAGGGCATACATGCCCCACTTTACTAATAAGTCTTGATTTATAACTAAACATTTTTGCCAGTATTTTGGGAAAAAAATAACTCATTATTGAATTAATTTACATATTATAAATGACTAGTGAAGAACATTTTTCACCATTTACAAAATTATTTATACTCTCTCCTCTAGACATGACTTTTTCATGCCCTTGATTCAATGTTATGATGGAATTTGTTTTTCTTATTTTGTTCAAATTCCTCATAAAATAGAAATATTTTTCTTTTCTCATTCATATATGTTGCAATATTTTCTCTACTCAGATGCATTTTATTTCATATCAAAAGAGTTTTTATTTTATTTCAATATAAACTTCAAAAATTAGCTTTTGAACCCATCTGTAATTGCTTTTGAATGTTGTGAATTAAAAATTTTAATTTTTGGCTGGGCATGGTGGCTCACGCCTGTAATCCCAGTACTTTGGGAGGCCGAGGCGGGCAGATCACGAGGTCAGGAGATCGAGACCATCCTGGCTAACATGGTGAAACCACGTCTCTACTAAAAATACAAAAAAGAGCTGCGCGTGGTGGCGGGCGCCTGTAGTCCCGACTACTTGGGAGGCTGAGGCAGGAGAATGGCTTGAACCCGGGAGGCGGAGCTTGCGTGAGCTGACATGGCGCCACTGCACTCTCCAACCTGGGCGACAGAGCGAGACTCCATCTCAAAAAAATAATAAATAAATAAAGTTAATTTTTCTTGTATATTAATGGTCACTTTTTCTGTTTCTACTGACTGGAAATGTCATCTTTCCATCTACGTTCATTTTGTTCGTTTGTTTTGTTTTGTCTTGTTTTTTAGACGGAGTCTCGCTCTGTCTCCCAGGCTGGAGTGCAGTGGCGCGATCTCCGCTCACTGCAAGCTCCCGCCTCCCAGGTTCACGCCATTCTCCCGCCTCAGCCTCCTGAGTAGTTGGGACTACAGGCACCCGCCACCACGCCTGGGTAATTTTTTGTGTTTAATAGAGACGGGATTTCACCGTGTTAGCCAGAATGGTCACGATCTCCTGACCCCGTGATCTGCCTGCCTCGGCCTCCCAAAGTGCTGGGATTACAGGCGTGAGCCACCGCGCCCAGCCTATGCTCATGTTTTTATTATTTCTATTCTCTATTCTAGTACTAAAATCGTTTTTGTTTTTGTTTTTGTTTTTGTTTTGAGATGGAGTTTTGCTCTTGTTGCCCAGGCTGGAGTGCAATGGCATGATCTCACTTCACCACAACCTCCACCTCCCAGGTTCAAGCAATTCTCCTGCCTCAGCCTCCCAAGCAGCTGGGATTATAGGGGTGTGCCACCATGCCGGGCTAATTTTTGTATTTTCAGTAGAGACGGGGTTTCTCCATGTTGGTCAGACTGTCCGGAACTCCCGACCTCAGGGAATCCGTCCACCTCAGCCTCCCAAAGTGCTGGGATTACAGGCGTGAGCCACTGTGCCCCACCGCTAAATTTGCTTTTTTGGCACCAATACCAAAGTGCTCCACATGTTACCTATTTAGGGGATGTTTTGTTAGAAGGCATTCTAGCCCGTTTGGCTTCCTTAAAAACAAAACAAAACAACTTTGCATTGCTCTGGGAGAGAAGAATATACAAATTCTGATTATTATTACTTATTTTTGGCCTGAAGCACTGTGATGTCTTGTGCTATCCCAGCATGCTATTTCATACTCATCCTATCGTCTACTATTGAACTTAGCATAGCAGCATGCAGTGGGTGCTGAATAGATGTTTACTGAAAAAGGCCAGGCATGGTGGCTCACACCTGTAATCCCAGCACTTTGGGAGGCCAAGGTGGGAGGATCACTTGAACCCAGTCCAAGACCAGCCTAGGAAATATAGTGAGATCCCATCTTATAAAATATATATATTTACTGCAAGGTGTGAAAAGCTCTTTCCAGAAGCATTCAGGGCAGCAGCCTCCAACCTTTTTGGCACCAGGGACTGGTTCTGTGGAAGACAGGTTTTCCATGGACTGGTTGGGGGGGTGGTTTTGGGATGATCTAAGGGCATTACATTTATTGTGCATTTTATTTCTACTTTTATTACATTGTAACATATAATGAAATAATTATACAACTCACTATAATATAGAATCAGTGGGAGACCTGAGCTTGTTTTCCTGTAACCAGATGCTCCCATCTGTGAGTGATGGGAGACAGTGACAGATCACTGGGCATTAGATTCTCATAAAGAGTATGCAACTTAGATCTCTCACCTGTGCAGTTCACAATAGGATTCATGTTCCTGTGAGAATCTAACGCTACCGGCTGATCTGACAGGAGGCGGAGCTCTGGCAGTAATGTGAGCTATGGGGAGCAACTGTAAATACGGATGAAGCTTCGCTGACTTGTTTGCCGCTCACCTTCTGCTGTGCAGCCTGGTTCCTAACCTGCCATGGACCCACACCGGTTTGTGGCCCAGGGATTAGGGACCCCAGATTTAGGAGATGTGGAAGAATATGTTACATACCAAACAGAACTGTTATTCCTTACACCTCACACAGTACATGGCTAAGAATTTGCAGAAAATCCCCAGCAGAATGGTAATGTGGAAATACAGGCTGCAGGAACATGGTGAGAATTGAGAGAACAGAATAACGTTCAGAAAACTGATACGTTTGAAGACCAAATGTATGTACAAATTAGTCATTGTTGTTTCATACAATTTCAGTGGTTTAAAAAAATAAGCATTTGTTATTGTTTATAAATCTACAAGCCAGGCCAGGCGCAGTGGCTCAC
Source organism: Chlorocebus sabaeus (assembly GCF_047675955.1). Lineage (NCBI taxonomy): Eukaryota > Metazoa > Chordata > Mammalia > Primates > Cercopithecidae > Chlorocebus > Chlorocebus sabaeus. The sequence continues at coordinate 41,191,734 of NC_132925.1, forward strand.
ACCTGTAATCTCAGCACTTTGGGAGGCCGAGGTGGGCAGATCACAGGGTTAAGAGATCGAGACCATCCTGGCCAACATGATATAACCCCCATCTCTACTAAAAATACAAAAATTAGCTGTGCGTGGTGGTGTGTGCCTGTAGTCACAGCTACTTGGGAGGCTGATGTAAGAGCATCTCTTAAACCCGAGGCAGAGACTGCAGTGAGCCAAGATCATGCCACTGCACTCCAGAGCAGTGGCAACAGTGAGACTCAGTCTCAAAAAAAAAAAAAAAAATCTACAAGCCAGCTGACCAGTTCTGATCTTGGCTGGCATCTCTTGCATCTTAAGCGCTGACTAGCTGTAAACTCATTTAAAGTAGCCTATGTTGCAGATTATGAGCTCTTTTTGCTATAGTCTCTCATCCTTTAGCAGGCTAGTCCAGGCTTGGAGCGAGAGAGAGTAGGTGACAGAGAGAGAGGGCAGGCATGAGAGCGAGCACAGAAGCATGCGTGGCCTCTTGAGGCTGGGGCATCATCACTTCAGAGTGTCGCTCTCTGGTTCAATTTAAGAAGGTGTGGTTGGGTCAGACACGGTGCCTCACACCTGTAATCCCAGCACTTTGGGAGGCCGAGGTGGGCGGATCACTTGAGGGCAGAAGTTTGAGACCAGTGTCGCCAATATGGTGAAACCCCGTCTCTAATAAAAGTACAAAAATTAGCCGGCATGGTGGCGAGTGCCGGTAGTCTCAGCTACTTGGGAGGCTGAGGCAGGAGAATCGCTTGAACCTGTGAGGTGGGGGTTACAGTGAGCTGAGATTGAGCCATTGCAGTCTAGCCTGGGCATTCCAGTGAGACTCTGTCTCAAACAGTTAAAAAAAAAAAAAAAAAAGTGTAGTTGGAAATAAATGAAATAAATGTAGGACAAAGAGAAAAGGAAGAGGAAAATAAGGTATCATTGTACATAATCTATGAAGTGACTCAATAAAATAAAGCTATTCTTTTTTATTTTATAAATTTGAAAACTGAGACTCTCCACATAAATAGACATTTATGTTTTGCCCAACTTCCTCCTTTCTTTTTTTTCTTTTTGTGGAGAATGGGGGTCTCACCATGTTGTCCAGGCTGGTCTTGACTCCCGAGGTCAAGCTATCCTCCTGCCTCTGCCTCCCTAAATGCTGAAATTACTGATGTCAGCAACAGTGCCCAACCCAAATTTTCTAATAATAATGGACATATGTGTTCCCTGAGACTGTAGCAGTTTGGACGGTCCAGTCGCTGAAGTGTGTCTATTTCCAAACTCTATTTATTTATTTATTTATTTTTCTGAGATGGAATCTTGCTCTGTCGCCCAGACTGGAGTGCAGTAGCACGATCTCAACTCACTGCAACCTCTGCTTCCCAAGTTCAAGTGATTCCCCTGCCTCAGCCTACCGAGTAGCTGGGATTACAGAAGCGTACCACCATGCCCACCTAATTTTTGTATTTTTATTTTTATCTATTTATTTATTTTTTGAGATGGAGTCTCGCTCTGTTGCCCAGGCTGGAGTGCAGTGGCATGATCTCGGCTCACTGCAAGCTCTGCCTCCTGGGTTCACGCCATTCTCCTGCCTCAGCCTCCCGAGTAGCTGGGACTACAGGCGTCTGCCACCACGCCCGGCTAATTTTTTGTATTTTTAGTAGAGACGGGGTTTCACCATGTTAGCCAGGATGGTCTCGATCTCCTGACCTCATGAACCGCCCGCCTTGGCCTCCCAAAGTGCTGGGATTACAGATGTAAGCCACTGTGCCCAGCTGAAAAAAAAGTTTTTTAATTAGCCAGGAGTGGTGATAGTGCCTGTAGTCCTAGCTACTCAGAAGGAGGAGGCCAGAGGATTGCAGGAGCTCAAGAATTCAAGGTTGCAATGAACTATGATCATGCCACAGCACTCCAGCCTGGGCAATAGAGCAAGACCCTGTCTCTAAAAAAAGAGAGAGAGAGAAAGAAAGAAAGAAAAATCCTATTTGCCAGATGAGATGGGCTGGATTCCTGAACAAATAAATGAAGAGAGGAAACCTATTTAGACCAGTGGGTTATATTCAGATGCAAAGACATGGGGTTTATTCCTAGGTTTTTCTATTTCATAATATAAAAAAAAAATTTTGGCTAGCTCTTGCACAGAATATTCCTAGTTTCTAGAATAACGAACGTGTGAGAAAGATGAGAAGACAGAAGCTACTATCCACTGTCCTGAGGTTAGGTAGAGTAGAAAGACTGAGTACCAGAGAATAAAAGTAAAACAGAAAACTTTTCAGTGCAGGCAGGCAAACTAAAACTCAGGGGAGCCAGTTTCCAGGGTGAACAGACTGAGTACACAGAAAATTGAAGAGGTAACTCATGTCCTATCAGAGACAAAATCTCAGAAAGCAGAGAACAGAGCATTGTTATCCAGGGCTCAGCCATTCAGAATCAAGACCTGGGATCTGCATTTTCTGGATCTTAAGCCTGGTTGGAGGAAAGGCATGGGAGATTCACCATAGTGATTTGTTTTTTGGTTTTTGTTGTTTTGGTGGGGGGAGAGATTGGTAATGTAAATGTAACCACCCCTTCTTTATCTCTGCCCTGAAGCAACATGGAGAAGGCATCAAGAACGTACTTCATTCTCCCACCAACAGTATGAAGCGCTAGAAGCTCTGTTTAGCCAGACCATGTTCCCAGATAGAAATCTTCAGGAGAAACTAGCTTTGAAACTCAACCTGCCGGAGTCAACAGTAAAGGTCTGATCCCCTGTGGTGTGCTTGGTACCCCCATCCAAGCCACGTTCACCTATCCAGCCTGGAAATTCCCCACCCTCCACCCCTGCCCTACAATTGTATTTCATTGAGTACCTACTGAAACGGTATCAAACTGGGGACAGACTGGCCTCACTCATGCAGTTTGAAAAATGAGAAAAAATGAGGTTCAGAGGCAAAGTGACTGGGCCACAGAGATAAGAAATAGTGTTGCTAGAATTAAAACTCCAGAAATCAGATTTTTAACATTTGTACTATAGAGTTCAAATAGGGGAAAGGTGCTCATCCAGACAGACTCCTCACTTAGAGTCTTTTTAAGCAAAGCCCTGCAATCTGTTTATTCATAACACTACCAACAGGCAAATAATACTCCCTCTAACCTCTGAGCCTGCTAAAGCCCATGACGTTTTTCTTTTTCTTCTTTCTTTTTTTTTTTTTTTTCAGAGATGGGGTCTCACTATGTTGCCCAGGCTGGTCTCAAACTCCTGAGCTCAAGTGATCCCCTCGCCTCAGACTCTCAAAGTGCTGGGATTACAGACGTGAGCCACCGTGACTGGCCATACATTTTTGTTTTTGTTTTTGTTTTTGAGACGGAGTGTCTCTCTGTCACCCAGGCTGGAGTGCAGTGGCGCGATCTCCACTCACTGCAAGCTCCGCCTCCCGGGTTCACGCCATTCTCCTGCCTCAGCCTCCTGTGTAGCTAGGACTATAGGCGCTCGCCACTGCGCCCGGCTAATTTTTGTATTTTTAGTAGAGACGGGGTTTCACCGTGTTAGCCAGGAGGGTCTCGATCTCCTGACCTCGTGATCCCCCGTCTCGGCCTCCCAAAGTGCTGGGATTACAGGCGTGAGTCACTGCGCCCGGCTGGCCATACATTTTTATTGGAGTATTCCTTACAGTAGAGGCCTCCTGTAATAATCCTTAAAAATCCTTCAGTTCAAATTATTCACCTCTCCCTAGATCCTAGATCCCTGAACCAGCCTCTCTTCTCTAGAGTTCAGAACCCTGTCTCTGAACCCCCATCACAAACCCTGAAACACACCCACTTTCTTCCTTTCTGGGGTCCCAGACCTGATCTTCGTCATCCCTCCTATTGACTCCAGTCATGCCCATCTCTGCTCTTGCAGAGCCCAGTGTCATGGTGAATTTGAGAGGACATTAATATTATAACCTGGCTGTTTTCACTCAGGAGAAGCCTCAAATGCCTTCTCCAAGAACAACCCACAATATCCCCTCTTCCCCTACTCCCAGGTTTGGTTCAGGAACCGGCGATTCAAATTGAAGAAGCAGCAGCAGCAGCAGCAGCAGCAGCGGCAGCAGCAATCAGCAAAGCAACAAAACCAGATCCCTTTATCCAAGAAGAATGTGCCCACCTCCCCCAGAACGTCCCTTAATCCTTATGCTTTTTCTCCTGTGGTTTCAGATTTCTACAGCTCCCTTCCACCTCAGCCCTTAGACCCTTCCAATAGGGCATGGAACTCTACCTTCACTGAGAGTTCCACAAGTGACTTCCAAATGCAAGATACTCAGTGCGAGAGACTGGTGGCCTCAGTACCTGCTTTGTACTCTGATGCCTATGACATATTCCAAATCATAGAACTGTACAATCTTCCTGATGAGAATGAGATCTCCAGCTCTTCTTTCCACTGTCTGTATCAGTATCTCTCACCCACAAAGTACCAGGTAGGAGGACAGGGTTCCTCTCTCAGCACCTTTGCTGGTCCAGCTGTAGGCCTATCTCCCGCACAAACCTAGCCCAGTATGACAAGCCAAGGCTGTCAAGCCTACAGTCTAACAGATAGCCTGGAATTCCAGAAAACCTCCAATATGGTAGACTTGGGACTAGAGTACTAATAAATATGGACCATTTAGAAAGGAGGTCTTCTTGCCTCTTGTACATAACTTTTTTTTCCTTTGTCTCATTTTAACCCAAACATCTGGGTCTGTGCCTCTGATTTCCATGGGAATGTTGCAAAAAGAGTTTTCCAAGTAGAGCTGGGCACTACGTAATCAGCCCCACAATTCTCCCTGAGAAGCCTGCCTAGTCCCTTACACGGCCAATGAGATGCCAAAATTCCCTTCCCAAAACTATCCTGGAGTTTCTAAAAGTAGGACAGTGGTTTTGGGGGTTTTCCACTTCATTTTTATGAAAGTAGGTCTCACTCTGTCACCCAGGCTGGAATATAGTGGTACAAACACAGCTCATCAAAGCCTTGACCTCCTGGGCTCAGGTGATTCTCCCACCTCAGCCTCCTGAGTAGCTAGGACTACAGGTGCCCACTGCCACACCTGGCTAATTTTTGTTTTTGAGACAGAGTTTCACACTGTCACCCAGGGTGGAGTACAGTGGCGGGATATCGGCTCACTGCAACCTCCACCTCCCAGGATTCAAGTGATTCTCCTGCCTCAGCCTCCTAAGTAGCTGGGATTACAGGCATGTGCCACCATGCCTGGCTAAATTTCATATTTTTAGTAGAGATGGGGTTTCACCATGTTGCCCAGGCTGGCCTCGAACTCCTGACCTCCAGTGATCTGCCTGCCTTGAGCTCTCAAAGTGCTGGGATTACAACACTTTGAGCCACTGAGCCTGGCCAATTTTTGCATTTTTTTGTAGAGACGAGGTTTTGCCACGTTGCCCAGGCTGGTCTTGACTTCCTGGACTTAACGCCGTCCACCTGCCTCAGCCTCCCAAAGTGCTAGGAATACAGGAGTGCACCATTGCACCCAGTTGGGTTATCCAGTTTAAAAACACTTTTTTTTTTTTTCAAGGAAACCAAAGAAAACATCATCCACTTTCTGTCTGTATCGTTCCGATTTTAGTATATGTGTTGCAGAAGTGAGCACACTATCATCCACTTTTAATGAGAAGAAGTCATAAACTTACATTTTGTTTCCAATTTTTAGGGTTTTTGTTGTTGCTGTTGTTGTTTTTTGAGACAGCAGTCTGTCACTGAGGCTGGAGTGCAGTGGCACCATCTTGGCTCACTGCAGCCTCTGCCTCCTGGACTCAAACAATCCTCCCACCTCAGCCTTCTGAGTAGCTGAGACTATAGACACACATCACCATGCCTGACTAATTTTTGTATTTTTAGCAGAGACGAGGTCTGGCCATGTTGCCCAGGCTGAGTTTGTTTTTTTTTTTTTTTTTTTAAGGGGACTTTCAGTCCTAATTTGAGGGGAAATTACTATTACCACTAGTTTTAATATATAGTACAATGAAAAAAAAAAAAATATATATATATATATAGTACAATGGTCCAGACATAATAAAAGGTGTAAAAACTGGCACAGGAAGAAATAAAAACAGAGTTTTGAAGGTGAGATGATAAACTTGCAAATCTAACAAAATAAATAGTCAAACTTTTAGAATGGGTCGGGCTCGGTGGCTCATGTCTGTAATCCCAGTACTTTGGGAGGCCGATGCAGGTGGATCACCTGAGGTCAGGATTTCGAGACCAGCCTGGCCAACATGGTGAAACCCCATCTCTACTAAAAATACAAAAATTAGCTGGGCGCGGTGGTGGGCGCCTATAATCCCAGCTACTGGGGAAGCTGAGGCAGGAAAATCACTTGAACCTGGTAGGCAGAGGTTGCAGTGAGCCGAGATTGCGTCATCACACTCCAGCCTGGGGGACAAAAGTAAGACTTTGTCTCAAAAAAAAAAAAAAAAAAAAAAAAAAAAGCCAGGTGTGGTCACTCACGCCTGTAATCCTAGCACTTTGGGAGGCCAAGGCAGGTGGATCACGAGGTCAGGAGTTCGAGACCATCCTGGCCAACATGGTGAAACCCTGTCTCTACTAAAAACAACAAAAAAGATAGCTGGGTGTGGTTCAGGCGCCTATAATCCCAGCTACTCGGGAGGCTGAGGCAAGAGAATCTCTTGAACCCGGGAGGCAGAGGTTGCATTGAGCCAAGATCACACCATTGCACTCCATCCTGGGCAACAAAGTGAGACTCAGTCTCAAAAAAAAAAACCAAAACTTTTAGAATGACATTTTAGCACATTTTCCAGCCACATGATTAACTTACGAAATTAGTATCATTTCTGAATACCAGTAATAAAGAAACTTAAGGGCCAGCCGTGGTGGTTCACACCTGTAATCCCAGCACTTTGGGAGGCCAAGGCGGGCGGATCACAAGGTCAGGAGATCGAGACCAGCCTGACCAACATATTGAAACCCCATCTCTACTAAAAATTAAAAAAAACTAAAAAAAAAAAAAATAGCTGGATGTGGTAGCACATGTCTATAATCCCAGCTACTTGGGAGGCTGAGGAAGGATAATTGCTTGAACCTGGGAGGTGGAGGTTGCAGTTAGCTGAGATTGCACAACTGCACTCCAGCCTGGACAACAGAGCAAGACTCTATCTCAAATAAATAAATAAATAAATAAACAAACATAAGATAAGTACCGCTCAATGAAAAATGTACAAGTACCTAGGAATTCATGAAGAAAATACCTCTGTGGAGAAAACTTCAGAACTTAAAAAAGAACACAGAAAATGTTTTGAATACACCAGGCATGGTGGCTTATGCCTGTAATGCTAGCACTTTTAGAGGCCAAGGCGGGCAGATCACGAGATCAAGAGATCGAAACCAACCTGGCCAACATGGTGAAATCCTGCCTCTACTATAAATACAAAAAAAAAAAAAAAATTAGCTGGGTGTGGTGGCACACATCTGTAGTCCCAGCTACTTGGGAGACTGAGGCAGGAGAATCACAAGGATTGAGATTATGCAGTGTGTTCTCCAAACATGATGGAATGAATTTAGAAATCAATAATAGAGGAAAATTTGGGAAATTCACAAATATGTGGATATTAAACAACACATTCCTAAATAACCAATGGTTAAAGAGGAAATCACAGTCTGAGCAACATGGCAAAACCCTGTCTCTACAAAAAATACAAAATTAGCTGGGCATGGTGGCCAGAGCCCATGGTCCCAGCTACTCGGGAGGCTGAGGTAAGAGGACCCCTTGAGCCACAGAGGTCGAGGCTGCAGTGAGCCGTGACTGTGCCACTGCACTCCAGCTTGAGCAACACAGTGATACTGTCAATAGATAAATAAATAGAAGAAATCACAAGTAAAATTGGAAAACACTTGTAACTGAAAAAAACAAAAGCACAACAAACCACAACATGGGATAAAGCTAAATCAATGCTTAGAAGAAAATTTATAGCTTCAAATGCTTACATCTTTTTTTTTTACAAAAAAGGTCTCAGACCAATAGTTTTACACAGGAAGGAAGTGGCATAGTTTTATTAATATCTGTCAAATTAAACTTTAAGGCAAAACTTTTTTATTGAGATGGAGTCTTGTTCTGTCACCCAGACTGTGCAATCTCAGCTCACTGCAACCTCCAACTCCCGGGTTCAAACAATTCTTCTGCCTTAGCCTCCCAAGTAGCTGGGACTACAGGTGTACGCCACCACACCTGACTAATTTTTGTATTTTTAGTAGAGACGGGGTTTTGCCATGTTGCCCAGGCTGGCCTCAAACACCTGAGCTCAAGTTATCCTCCTGCCTCAGCCTCCCAAAGGGCTGAGATTACAGGTGTGAGCCACCTCACCTGGCCAAAAGAGTTTTTTTTAAGAAATAAAGTATATTAGACAACAACAAAAGGAACAATTAACCTGAAATATATAATAACTCTGAACTTGTATATACTTAAAAACATTACCCAAAATATATGAGACAAATTTTAACAAAAATTAAAATTCTTAAGAAAACTTCACCAATACATAAAGTGTGGTATACTCATACAACACTCTCAATAATTGATAATAACAATCCAAAGAAATCAGAAAGAAGGAAAAGCTAGAGCAGAAATAAATAAAATGGAGAATAGAAAAGCAATACAGAAAAAATTTATGAAGTCAAAAGCTGGTTCTTTGAAAAGATCAACAAATGGCAAACGTTTAGCTAGATTGACCACCCCCTCAAAAGACTCAAATTATTAGAATCAGAAACAAAAAGGCAAGATTTTATCACCAAACTTATAGAAATAAAAATTATTAGAAAGAAATACTATGAACAATTGAATGCCAACAAATTAGATAAATGAAATCGACAAATTCCTAGGAAGACACAGAATACCAAATCTGACTCCAGAAGAAATAGATGTTGAGAATAGAGCTTGCTATGGTATGAATGTGTCCCCCACAGCTCATGTGTTGGAAGCTTAATCCCCAAAGCAGCAGTGTTGAGAGGTGGAACCTTTAAGGGTGACTAGGCAGAGCCCCCATGAATGGATTAATGCCATTATTGTGGGAGTGGGTTAGTTATCTCAGAAGGGGGTTCCTGATAAAAAGGATGGGTTCAGTCCTCTTCCCCAAAATCTTTATCCCCACCCCCACCTCTCTCTCTTTTCTGTCTCTCTCTCTCTCTCTCTCTCTCTTCCCTCCTCCTCTCCCTTCCTTCTGCCATGGGAGGATGAAACATGAAGGCTCTGGCCAGATGTGGCCCCTCCGTCTTCCATCTGAGACTGGAAGACTTCCCACCTTCAGCACTGTACGAAATAAATCTGTCTTCTTCGTCAATTACCCAGTCTCAGGTATTCTGTTATAACAACACAAAAGTGGACTAAGACAGAGTTATAACAAGCATGGCGATTGAGTTAACAATTGAAAACTTCCCACAAAGAAAAGCCAAGTTCCAGATGGCTTCACTGCTAAATTCTACCAAAATGTTTAAAGAAGAATTGACACCAATCCTTCACAAACTTTTCCAAAAAACAAAAGAGGAGGGAACTCATTTTATGAGATCGATATTGTCCAGATACCAAAGCTGAACAAAGACGCCATAAGGGAAGTATGGACTATAGTGAGTATCCCCTATCGGAAATGCTTGGAACCAGAAGTGTTTCAGATTTGGAGTTTTTTGCATTTGGAATATTTGCACATACATAATGAGATATCTTGGGGATGGGACACCAGCCTACACACAACTCATTTATGTTTCATATACACCTTATATACATAGCCTGAAGGTAATTGTACAATATTTTAAGTAACTGTGTGCATGAAACAAAGTTTTGACTGCGTTTTGACTATGACCCATCGCTTGAGGCCAAGTGTGGAATTTTCCTCTTGTGGTGTCACATCAGTGCTCAGTTTTGGATTTTAAAGCATTTTGGAACTCAGATTTTCAGATTGGGGATACTCAACTTGTAATATCTCTTCTGAATATAGATGCAAAATTCCTCACTAAGGTCCTTTTGTAGTTCATCAGTGTGATGACTGGGCATTCACGCGAATGTGTGAGAGTGCCACCCTCGAGCCTTGTTTCAATGTTGGCACATTATGCATCTGACTTGAAAAAACAAATTCTCAATAAAATACTAACAAACTAAATTTAGCAACATGTAAAAAAGATAGATACCATGACCAAGTAGGGTTTTTTCAGGAATGGAAGATTGATTCAACATAAAAAAATTCATCAATGTAATACACGATATTAATAGAACGAAGGACAAAAACCACATGATCATCTTGCTGGGCACAGAAAAAGCATTTGATGAAGATCCACACTCTTTCTTGATTCACTCAACAAACTACAACAATCAAACTCCTCACCTTCAACTTGATAAAGGCCATCTACAAAGATCCACAGGCAACATCGTACTTATTGGTACGAGACTGAACGCTTGTCCCCTAAGATAAGGACCAAGTGAAGCGTGACCACTCTCACCACTCTTTTTAAACACAGTGCTGGAAGTTCTAGGCAGGGAAAAACGGCAAGAAAAGGAAGTAACAGGCATCCAAATTGCAAAGAAAGAAGTTAAAATATTTCTGTTAACAGATGGCATGATCTTGAAAATCCTTTGGAATCCACAAGAAAACTATTAGAACTAATAAACCAGTTCAGCAAAGTTTCAAGATTCAAGATCAGTGTAGAAATTTTTTACAATTTTTAAACTGCTATTTGCTCATTCCAAATAAATTTACCTCCATGGACATATATGTATGGAAGAATCCAGGGGAAAGGTTAATTCGATGGCTGTTAATCACAGCCAAATTTAGCACATCTGCTCTTAGTCAAAATACATTCAAATACATTCAAATAACAGCTGGCATTGTTGAGCACTTGCTATGTGGTATATATCATTCATGTGCCTTATGTGTACTGACAGTTACATGTGGTCAAACCAAGTATCATCGCCATTCCACAATGGAGAAAACTGAAATAGAAAATCGTTAAGTAGGCCGGGCGCGGTGGCTCAAGCCTGTAATCCCAGCACTTTGGGAGGCCGAGATGGGTGGATCACGAGGTCAGGAGATCGAGACCATCCTGGCTAACACGGTGAAACCCCATCTCTACTAAAAATACAAAAAAATTAGCCGGGCGTGGTGGCAGGCGCCTGTAGTCCCAGCTACTCGGGAGGCTGAGGCAGGAGAATGGCGTGAACCCAGGAGGCGGAGCTTGCAGTGAGCCGAGATAGTGCCACTGCACTCCAGCCTGGGTGACAGAGCAAGACTCCGCCTCAAAAAAAAAAAAAAAAAAAAAAAAGAAAAGAAAATCGTTAAGTAAATTGGCCAAAATCACATACCTAATCCCAGAACTTTGGGAGGCTGAGGCGGGAGGATCATGAGGTCAGGAGTTCAAGACTGGCCTGACCAACATGGTGAAACCCGGTCTCTACTAAAAATACAAAAATTAGCCAGGCATGGTGGCGTGTGCCTGTAATCCCAGATACTCAGGAGGCTGAGGCAGGAGAATCACTTGAACCCGGGAGGTGGAGGTTGCAGTGAGCCGAGATCGTGCCACTGCACTCTAGCCTGAGTGACAGAGCGAGACTCCATCTCAAAAAAAAAGAAAAAAGAAAAAAAAAAAAAAAAAAAAAAACACCAAAGCCAGGATTCTATTTGCTTTTTTCTTCACAAGATCCTGAATGAGTTTATCTGAAGATGATAAGATAAAGAACCCTAGACGGAGAGTTAAACAAGCTCTCTGGGGCTTTCCTCTGGCTCTTCCACTTACAAGATGTGTGACCTTGGATGAGCAATTTCCCTTTTCTGAATCTCTGTCTCCTCATCTGTAAAAAGAGAGAGTTGGACTAAATGACAGCTAAAGCCTCCTACAACCTCTAATTCTCTCCCACTGGATTTACTCTACACCTGGTTTCTGAATTACAAACTCTCCCTTTTCCAGCCACCTAGGAAAGACGAGGACCAGGGGAGGACACACACTTACTTGTCATGACAAGAGATAGGAGAAACTGAAGCAGGACAGCATGTCACTTACACAAGTTGCTGCTTCAGCCAGTGATGGGTTTAGGTGAGGAGCATGGTTATAATTAGAGCAGCAGCCAGTCCTGAATGCTCTGCCAGCCTCCTCCAGCACAGCTGGGCCTGCCGATTGCACATGTAGGAATCTGAGAGGCTGCTCTTGAAAATGATCCTTCTTAAAAGGATTTTCTTTCTTCCTCTAGGGAAGGAAAACCTATTGATATAAAACTTCACTTCCCATTCAGTTTCCCCTGCTAAATGCCACTCCAGGAGAGACTGAGTGTTGATAAATACAGAGGAAGGAAAAAGTCGTAAGCTGAGCCTGGTCACATTGCCCCTTGTGATATCGTTTTATTTTTAACTCGCAACACTTGGACTACTTCTGTTGAAGTTTTCTCTCCTTTCCCTGCCTTCCCAACAGAACTGTGTCCTCTACTGCAGCTGATGCAACCCGGCCACCTCCCAGCAATCCGCTTAGTTGCAATCAAGGGTTCAGGTGCAAGCAGATGCTGACTCAGCCCGTTCCATTAAGGTAAGCATTCAAACAGGAGCAGGTGCACCATGAGGAGGATATTCAGAGGTGAATATGCAGATGAAGCTGAGCCGCATATCACTTTTGTGTCCTGTGGAAGAGGATTGTTAAGCAAATTAGTTATGTAAAGATGTGGGGGAAAGGCAGGCACTGAGAATGAGATCCAGCCGTGTGTAAATTTCTGTTTCCAATTCAAGAGCAGGTAGAGTACTTGCTTTCTGACAGCTTAGGTTCTTTCTTCTATAATCAACCAGAGTAGTTATGATATCTGTAAAGTTACAACATGGTGATGGGTGGGGGAATCTGGGGGAGTGGAGGAGGTGGTGAGGAAACAAGTGGAAGGCCTAGAACCCAGGATTTCTATTTCCTTTTCTTTCTTTTTTGAGACAGTCTTGCTCTGTTGCCCAGGCTGGAGTGCAGTGGCACCATCTTGGCTCACTGCAGCCCCTACCTCCCAGGTTCAAGTGATTCTCCTGCCTCAACCTTCCGAGTAGCTGAGACTACAGGCACACACCACATCTGGCCAATGTTTGTATTTTTTTAGTAGAGACGAGGTTTCACCTTGACGGCCAGGCTGGTCTTGAACTCCCGGCCTCAAGTGATCTGCCCCCCTCAGTCTCCAAAATTGCTGGGATTACAGGTGTGAGCCACTGTGCCTGGCCCAGAATTTCTATTATTTATTTATTTAATTCATTGTAATTATTATTTTTTGAGACAGAGTCTCCCTCTGTCGCCCAGGCTGGAGCACAGTGGTGCAGTCTCAGCTCACTGCAACCTCCACCTTCTAGGTTCAAGAGATCCTCTGCTTCAGCCTCCTGAGTAGCTGGGACTACAGGCCTGTGCCACCACGCTTGGCTAATTTTTGTATTTTTAGTAGAGACGGGGTTTCACTTATCTCTACAGGTTTTCGCCTGTTGGCCAGGCTGGTCTCGAACTCTTGGCCTCAAGTGATCCACCCCCTTTGGCCTCCCATAGTGCTGAGAATACAAGCAAGAGCAGCTGCACTTGGTCAGAATTTCTCTTTTCTGAAGTCTAAATGTTGTGATCTTTTCTCCAGTCATCACTTGCTGTGTTTAATTGCAAGTCATTCTCACGTAGCTTAAAATTTCATCTGCTGTGTCATACTACCGGTTAACAAGCACAACTGTATTTTCTGTACGTACTATTGAAACTCTGCAGAGTTTAAAACCTTTTATTCTCCAACAATATTCTCTAAGTGTGGCCCTCTTCTCCCCAGCTCTCTTGAGTCCAAAGTGTATCCATGAAATATAAGTGAGATATTTTTCAAGTTTAGAAACTTATACAGGCTTATGCACCAAAACCAAAGATTGTTATAAGCTTGAACAATTTTGCATATTCAGAGGGATAAAAGTAAAATAACTAATGATACTTGAGGTATCAAAAGTTATACGTATAGACAGTTTCTCGCTTCTAGAATAACTGTATAGTGTTGCATGAACTAAAAATTGGCAAGGTAAGGGAACAGTGTTTATTTTCTTGTTTTTCACTGGTTCAAAGTTCAGCTAAGGACATCCTGGGAAGTGGCCTATGCAGGAAAAGGGATTCTGTACACTCTGACCTTTGATGTGTACAGGCTAAAGCCACCAATGCCAAGTAAAAGGAGACCAAAAGTAACTATTCAGATACCTTAACTCCTGGTTCCTTCCTGTCTGTCTCTGTAACCTCCATATGTACCCCAAGTCTCTGTTATAGGAGTCTGGGTTATAATTATGTCTGTTTCCCGGGCACAAGCAAATTCACTGTGTATAATCACCTAACTTAATTTAATTTTTCCAGGGCTTCCACAGCAGCAAGGTCTCCAAGGTATATGCTGGGGCGTGGTCCTGGTGAAACTAGGGTGTGTTGGCTTACAAGAAACCAAGCAGACAGGTTGAGTCCCAGATACCCCTAGACAATCCAGTTACTTTAGCACTTTCTTGGCCAATACAATGGTAATTTAATAGAATGGGACTGATACATAAGCACCAGATATGAGAATTAACTAGCTAATTCAATAACTAGTAAGTATAAAGGTAGAGAGATTTCTAGTATAGCTGGAGAAATCAGATTGCGAAGTGGAATGGATCTGGAAAAGGGTGGCTATGTTTTAGGATAAAGTGAAGGTACTGGAATCGCAGCGTCGAAGCCAAGGATTATGGAACCCAATGTGGGAATTATCCTCAGCAAATTGATTGTGATAAAATCTCAAGAAGGCAAAGAGATTACTTTAATAATTAACTTCATAAATTTTCTTTCCCTACAATTAAATATTTCCATAGCAGAGAAACAGGTCAACAATGCATAATTAAAGTAATTAATTGGCTGGTTAATAGGTTAAGAGTTAAAAATATCTTTGACCTTTAACTTTTAACCTTGTCACTTTCCCTGAAGTTAAAGCTCAGAAATAAATCATTATTGCCAGGGCCAGCCATATGAGGAGGCAGAATGGTTTAGTCACTGACATCATGTGAGGGGTGCTGAGAGGGCCCCTTGCCTAAAAATATCTCCCTGACATCAACCCTGTTTGCCTACTAACTTTAAAATTATGGAAAAGAATGTTAAAACTATTATCTGTTAATCCCATTCTCTTTTGCTTGAGTCAGTGATTTAAATACACCTGCTATATGTGTTAGCATGACTTTGTTGGCCAGCAACACTTGGTCACCACCTCCTCCTTCTTCCAGGCTTCGTCCTACTCTGCCCTTGGTACCATCTAAGCTGCCAACATGCCTTGGCTGTCACCACTCAGGTAGCTTTGTGTGGTGCTGTGATTTCTACAGACTCTCTCAATAAAACTTCAAAGCACAACAGAAAAAAGGCACGTGACTAGAACCAGACACTGGGAGCACAGACAAGACATTTCACTTCTCAGAGCCTCAGTTTCTCTTCTAGGAAACAAGGAGGTTAAAACAGACCCTTTCCTTTCAAAATGAGGTCCTTAGAACATCAGCTTCATCTGGAGTTTGTTGCAAGGGAAGAGTCTCAGGCCTCACCCCGGTCCCACTGGATCAGAATCTGCATTTTAAAAAGGTTGCCTGGGTGATTCCTTTGCATGTTGAAGTTTAAGAAACTATGGAATAGCAGATTTCTTATTATCTGCCTGATCCAGAGTTCGGATTCTACGACTGCCAAGTGTTAAAAAGAAAAAGTACTTTAATCCCCTGCAAACAATCTGGCAGTGCTCAGAGTATCTATTATAAATCCAGCCCACTGAGGTCTTTTCTTCAATGAGGCCTACATTAACCTAAGTCGAAATGATTTCCTTTTCACCTTAAAAAAAAAAAGCAGCCCCAATTAGCATACATCTGACATCACTCTACTTTCTTCCTAAATTTGTTCCAAATTACTCTCACACCTTTTAAAATGCTGCCTTTTTAATGGTTCAGTTTAATTCAATTCAATCCTATTCAATGTTCTTTGACTGAGTGCTGGGGGCAATGTTGGCTCTACTCACCCTTCAGTCCCTAGAAGCCCAATTGGTGGGTCCTAAAAAGGTATTATCACCCTCTGTTGATATTCCGGTCAGACCTCCTTCCACTGCCTGCACACACCTCGCTGGCGACAACACTTGTGCCCATCATTGGAACCTCTCTCACCATTCTCACCATCACAGTAACTTTGCCAGGTTCTGCCAACTACCACAGTCAATCACAAGAGAGAAGGCAAGTCTCAAGGACCACGATTTCCTTTTTTCTTAATGAGCAGAATAACTCAGATGAGCAATAAAAATTACAAATTTTGGCCTAGGAAACAAAGATGCCTTCAAGTTGTCTTTACGGCATCTACAAAGTTTCAGTCCTAAAGCTGTACTATTCGAATTCCTAAGTGCTTAAGGAATGGCTCATGGTGATTAAAGGGGGCTGAAAGTGGGGGGAAGTGTGGAGGTTTACATTCTTAAAAGAGTGGGGAAATAATTTTTTAAAAATAGAATTTTAATATCATCAAACTGACAGTGGAATATAAGATACATTGGAGTGAGGGGGACTGAAAATGGAAAGGCCAGACATGGGCTACAGGAGGACAGTGAGAACACATGAAGGCCTGGAGGAGGGAGTTGACTGTGAGAATGACCTTGCTCATAGAGTGACTCATCTATTACACATTCCTTATTTCATCTCATTTGATGCTCGTGCAACCCTATGAGTTATTATAGGCCCTATTTTTTTTTTTTTTAAAGACAGAATTTCACTCTGTTGCCCAGGCTGGAGTGCAGTGGCATGATCTTGGCTCACTGCAACCTCTGCCTCCCAGGTTGAAGTGATGCTTGTGCCTCAGCCTTCTGAGCAGCTGGGATTACGGGTGCCTGACACCACACCCGGCTACTTTTTTGTAGTTTTAGTAGAGTTGGGGTTTCTCCATGTTGGCTAGGCTGGTGTCGAACTCCTGACCTCAAGTGATCCACCTACCTCAGCCTCCCAAAGTGCTGGGATTACAGGTGTGAGCCACCGTGCCCTGCCTATAAGCCCTATTTTTGAATTAATAAATTAGCTTTAGGGAGATTAACTTGTCAAAAATCACTCAGCTTATTCATGGGAGTGCTCATTGATTTACTTTATATTGGGGGTGTCAAGTAAGGATTCTCTGTGGAGGTAACATGTAAGCAGAAAACTAAGTGGCAAGAAGGAGTCCACAGTGCAAATACAGAACGAGAGGAGAATTCTCCTGGTAGAAAGAGCAGGTACACAGGCCCTGTGCTGGAATAAGTGACAAGACCAGAGCAAAGTGCATAAGGGCGGGAGGTCAGGTAAAAGAGCAAGCAGGGGAGAGCTCATGCATGGCCTCATGGGCCAAGAGAAGGATTTCAGAGTTTATTTCCTTGTGAAGGGAATCCACTGGAAATTTTAAGTGGGGGAGTAATAACCTAGTTTTGTAAATTGTTAAAAATTACGCTTCCTGCTTTTAAATATGGCCAATCCATTCTCCCCAAAATAGAAGCTTTAAAATTCCCCTGTCTTAGCAGTGAACATAATATGATTTAGATTTAAATATTCCGAAGATTCACACAGAACTAGATTTTACTAGATGTGCTAGATGTAGTTTAAATGGAATATGAGTTGGTGGAAGGACCTGGTGTGTGAATTGAGACATGGTGAAAATGGAAGGAGTAAGACTGATCATAAACCCATTGCACTACACCGGGTGAGCAAGGATGATGCCTGGCATTGGGCAGTGGTGGAGATGGAAAGAAGTGGGTAGAATTTGCCCACTCCTTTTCCAGATCTTTCATCAAGGCCTTCCCACCTAACTGGCAATCCTTCCACCTTGGTCTCCCACAGTGCTGGGATTACAGGCACGAGCCACTAAACTGGGCCCAATTTACTCCTTTCTGCGTGGTCCACACAGCACCACAATCTACATCAAATCGAGTTGCTGCCCCCTTGCCAGGTGCTAAATGCTTCCCTATTTCTTTAAAAAAACAAGCTATGCCTAACGCTCACACACCTGGTCCTTCCACCAGCCTATGTTTCATTTAAACTACATCCAGCACATTCCATGTAGATCTTCGGACTATTTAAGTCTAACCTATATTAGTTTGACTGCTATCTCCTACAGGGGAACTTTAACACTCATATTTTGGAGAAAATGTGTAGACCATATGTTTAACTTCTGTTCACTTTTTTTTTTTTTTTTTTTTTTTTTTTTTCCTTTTTGTGGAGAACGGGGTCTCGCTATATTACCCAGGCAGGTCTCGAACTCCTGGGCTCAAGCTATCCTCCCGCCTCTGCCTCCCTGAGAGCTGGGATTACAGGCGTGAGCCACCGCGCCCGGCCACTTCTGTTCATTTTTAAGAGGATAGAACATACTGCTTTTTCAGACAAGAAGCAAGAATTTAAATGTGAACACAGGGGCCAGGCGCGGTGGCTGATGCCTGTAATCCTAGCACTTTGGGAGGCCAAGGTGGGTGGATCACCTGAGACCAGGAGTTTGAGACCAGCCTGGTCAACATGGCAAAACCCCCGTCTCTACTAAAAATACAAAAATTAGCTGGGTGTGGTGGCGTACACCTGTAATCCCAGCTACTCAGTAGGCTGAGGAAGGAGAGTCGCTTGAACCCAGGAGTTGGAGGTTGCAGTAAGCCGAGATCGCACCACTGCACTCCAGCCTGGGTAACAGGATTCTAAAAAAAAAAAAAAAAAGTGAACACAAGGCATAGAAATTAAAAGGGAAATGGCACCTGGATAGCCATACTCTGTCTCAGGCATAGATTTTTGTCAACCTTTTCACAGTGAAGAGTTTCTATAATCTGAGTGCTTTGATCTAGTAGATATTTCATTTTAAATATCAGAAACCATATTGTAGTGCATACACACACACACATATATATGTGTGTGTGTATATATATATATATATTTTTTGAGACCAAGTCTCACTCTGGTGCCCAGGCTGGAGTGCAGTCGCATGATCACAGCTCACTGCAGCCTCAATCTCCCAGGCTCAAGCAGTCCTCCCGTGGCAGCCCTCCAAGTAGGTAAGACTACAGGCATGTGTCACACTTGGCCACACTTGGGGTTTTTTTTTGTTTTTTTTTTTTTAGTAGAGACAAGGTCTTGCTATGTTGCCCAGGCTGGTCTCAATCTCCTGAGCTCAAGCAATCTCCCACCTCGGCCTCCCAGTGTGCTGGGATTATAGACATAAACCACAGCACCTGACCTACGTAGTGCATATTTTTTAACCCTACAACCTTCCATTTCACATTTGTATCCTCTGAAATGCAAAGCCATTGGGCCTGGATGCTCCTCTTGTTTTCTCTGCTCAGAGAGGGCACAGTATGGGATATGATCCAAAGAAGTACCAGAAAAATCACCATAAGGATGGAGGTGCTTCCTAAGGAAGGGCATCTGGCTCCTTTACAACCTGAAAAGATCAATACATGTGGACACTATTCTATGCCCCATCTCTAGCGATGGGCTTGCATTTTCCCCAGACCATGTGGATCAAACACCTGTGTCTCTGCGGGTCTCTGAGGGACAAGTGTGATGTAGCAAAGAGTACAGAGTTTGAAGACAGACAGGCCTAGGCCTCTTTGTGCTTCAGAATCCTTATTCGTAAATTGGAAATGGTAGTACCCACCTCACATGGTTGTTGTGAGAATTAAATGAGGTGTTATGTAAAAGCATAGGAAAGGCACTAACATTTCATTTCTCTGCCTCCATGACACCCAAAACGCAGAGAAATCTGTCAATCTAGGAAAGTCAGACAAACCCCATGGAGGATAAGGATCCTGTTACTGAGCACAGGAGCAGGGAAGATTGGGAGAACAGGGCGTCTTCTATTGCAAGGCAACCAATGATATATCTCATTTGATTATTTTGGGGCAACACCAGTTGGCTCCTACTTAAGGTGATCAATCAACTGTCCAAGTTTGCCCAGGACTCAGGCATTTTCTGGGACATGGGACTTTCAGTGGTAAACCAGGAGAGTCCCAAGCAAACCAGGACAAATTGGTCATACCACTTACCCGGCCATGATTAGACTATCAAGAGTTCCAGATTGACCCTTATCTCAGTGAGAACAATTTCCCCCACATATACGACAAAAGGCTCAGATGTGATTTGTTCACAGATGTGAGGCTATTTCATCTTCCCCCTTCCTTTCACTGGCAAACTTCTCTGGAGTGGTCTCCACTCACCACGCCTTTCTGCTCTGCACACATCCTCTCTCAGTCACTCGTTGGGTGTAGCTCCAAAGCCTGGTAGGAGATCTTTAAATAGCAACATGAAAGAAACAAAAGCATCTTTGTTATCTCTTAAAGGGAAATTTTCAAGTAACTTCAAAGAGCTGGAGAGCAATAAGGCTGTACCATAAATGTTTCCAGCTTCAATAATACTGTTCCCAAGAAAATACTGTTCCCAAGAACCATACTCCATAGTGCTGAAGGATAAGAAATGATTGAGCTTAAGAGTTAATCACCAGTGTCCCTCCAGCCAGACACATTCCTGCTGCTGGGGCAGAGCTCTCACCGCACACGTGGAAGCACACAGAACTAGCTAGCCCTTCTTTTCCTTCCCAGGAACTGAGCTCAACTTAATGACAGAACAGGCTGGCAAATTTAAGTTAGACATTCCTGGAGCTGGTAGCTTTTTTCACAGAACCTTATTCCATTTGTGATTTTCCCCTTCTTTCCCATCTAAAAACCAGCAGGGGACCCTGAATTATCCAGACTTTGTCCTCATTGGTGAATTTATCTTCTGAATAAAAATAGATGGTCACATTCTCTCAGCCAGGACAGGCCCTGCCAACAATGGAGTATATGCTTACTAACTTTTCCTTCCTCTATTAGCAAACAACACATTTTCAATGGCTAAGGGTCACACTGCACAGCTAAAATGCCACACTTGCTCCAGCAAGAGCTCTTTGGGGACCTCCCATAAGCAGTAGCATTGTCATCATTTTTCTTAACTTGGCAGTATCACTTGAGGCTGTAGCTCGCTCTTTCCTTTGCATCTATGACAACATAATCCTGACTCTTTTAGCTCTCTGGTCTCTCCTTCTCTGGTTCTACTTCTTCCTAATTTCCCCCAAAGCCACCATACTTGGCTATATACTTCATGGCTTCAATTTCTATTCTGTGTTTTTACTTCCCCACATATGGCTTCCTCTCTCACTTGCAAGTGGATACTTCTCAAATCTGCATCTCCACATTCCAGTCCCTCATCTTCCCATCCATGAGATCTATCACCCTCTCAAGCATCTTGTATTAAACTTGCAGGACCCATCTTTCCTCCCCAAATTGTTCCCTCTTTAGATCTCTATTTTTCTCAAAAATTATAGCCAACATTCTTTCTTCCTGGTTTGAAATCTTGGCATCAACTTTGTTTCCTTTTTTGCCATCCCAGCTGGAAATAAAAATGTGATTCTCCCTTTGTAATGTCTTCTGTGTGACTCACCTTGACTATTTTTACAGTCATCGGTCTCACCTATCCAAGCTTCCATCGCATTCTCTACACAGCAGTATCTAACTCTAGGTCTTCCTACTCCATTTATTCCTCCAGGACTCTTACTTAACACCCCAATTACAGTGTTAAATGGCTCCCTACTGTGTATCAAATAATTCCAGATACTTTAGCCTAGTATTTAAAAATGTCCACAGTAGGTCCATAATGGACTCTTTTTTTCCAAAAGTGACTGGAATATGGCAGGAATCTACCTGCACATTACATTGCATGTTAAGAGATCAGTAGCTGGACTCGTGGACCCAAAAGATGTGTTTCCTGCTGGATCCTATTCTGCTCCAACACAGTCCATTTTTGTCCATTCAGGCTTCTCTAACAAAAGATTCTAGACTGGGCAGCTTACAGACAACAGAAACTATTTGGAGACTGGAAAAGCCAAGATCAAGATGCCAGCAGATTCCGTGTCTGCTAAGGGCCTTCTTGGGTCACAGACTGCCAACTTTTACTCCTGTCCTCATGTGGTGGAAGGCACAAAGGATCTCTCTTGGGCTTCTTTTAAAAGGGCACTAGTTCTATTCATGAGGGTTTTACTCTGATGTCTTAATTGTTGCCAGAAAAGAGTGCCCTGATCCAGACCCCAAGAGCAAATTCTTAGATTCTCAGAGGAAAGAATTTGAGGCAAGTCACAGAGCACAGTGAAAGAGCAAGTTTATTGGAGACTACTCTGTTACAGACTAGGACATCCTCAGCAAGAGGAGGAGCGCTCCACCTTTTGTTAGCGTCTGTACTTATAAGAAACTATAAAGAGGTAAGTTAACTTGGAATGTGCAGACGTACTCTGATGTGCTCACTAAAGGTAGTGGTTGTCAGTGTTATCGATGACCATCAATACTTTAACCTGAACTTGCTCATTAACATTATCTTTAAGTAAAGAGGGCTACACTCTCGGGACATATGGAAATTCTGTAGGCTTGGTGAGAGATGTTTTGTCTGGCCATAAATATTCTGTAATTATAAGTGGTGGTCAGCTTGGGATGTGGCTATTTTCAGATCATAAGTATTAACCCTATAGGTGCCTTGTGGGTGCCTCACTATTCACTTAAAGAGACATCACTCTGGTCATTTTTTTTTTAATTATTATACTTTAAGTTCTAGGGTACATGTCCACAACATGCAGGTTTGTTACATATGTATACACGTGTCATGTTGGTGTGCTGCACCCATTAACTCGTCATTTACATTAGGTATATCCCCTAATGCTATCCCTCCCCTTTTCCCCCACCCCACGACAGGCCCTGGTGTGTGGTGTTCCCCACCCTGTGTCCAAGTGTTCTCATTGTTCAATTCACACCTGTAAGTGAGAACATGCAGTGTTTGGTTTTCTGCCCTTGCAATAGTTTGCTGAGAATGATGGTTTCCAGCTTCACCCATGTCCCTACAAAGGACATGAACTCATCCTTTTTTATGGCTGCATAGTACTCCATGGTATATATGTGCCACATTTTTGTAAACCAGTCTACCACTGATGGACATTTGGGTTGGTTCCAAGTCTTTGCTATTGTGAATAGTGCCTCAATAAACATACATGTGCATGTGTCTTTATAGCAGCATGACTTATAATCCTTTGGGTATATACCCAGTAATGGGATGGCTGGGTCAAATGGTATTTCTAGTTCTAGATCCTTGAGGAATCGCCACACTGTCTTCTACAATGGTTGAACTAGTTTACAGTCCCACCAACAGTGTAAAAGTTTTCCTATTTCTCCACATCCTTTCCAGCACCTGTTGTTTCCTGACTTTTTAATGATTACCATTCTAACAGGTGTGAGATGGTATCTCATTGTGGTTTTGATTTGCATTTCTCTGATGGCTAGTGATGATGAGCATTTTTTCATGTGTCTGTTGGCGGTTTGAATGTCTTCTTTTGAGAAATGTCTGTTCATATCCTTCGCCCACTTTTTGATGGGGTTGTTTGATTTTTTCTTGTAAATTCGTTTGAGTTCTTTGTAGATTCTGGATATTAGCCCTTTGTCAGATGAGTAGATTGCAAAAATTTTCTCCCATTCTGTAGGTTGCCTGTTCACTCTGATAGTAGTTTATTGAGAAGGAGGCTCGCTCTGTCGCCCAGACTGGAGTGCAGTGACATGATCTCTGCTCACTGGAACCTCCACCTCCCCAGTTCAAGCGATTCTCCTGCCTCAGCCTCCCGAGGAGCTGGGACTAAAGGTGTGTGCCACCACGCCCAACTAATTTTTTGTGTTTTTAGTAGAGATGGGGTTTCACTGTGTTAGCCAGAATGGTTTCGATCTCCTGACCTTGTGATCTGCCTGCCTTGGCCTCCCGAAGTACTGGGATTACAGGCGTGGGCCACTATGTCTGGCTCTGGTCATGTTTTATTAAGCCAGAGGCCTGATAAGTAGGGATTCCTCTAACATATTTCTCCCTTCTGTCACGAGTGGACTCTTAATCCTAAGGGACACTGAAGGGTGGGGGTCAGTCTTCTGGAACCTCTTCCTGCTGAGAAAGGTCATTGATATTAACCCTGCCTAACTTTAAGGGACCTGTCATGCTGGGAGGGGTCTTAACCAGAGGTAGCTTGACGCTGTTGCAGTTGACTGGAGGAGCAATAGGTCTGTAGGTTTGTAGATCACTCATAAGTTGATATCCTGAAACATAGAAAGTTATAAAATAAGAATTATAGTTATAATTATAAATCATGATATATGAGTACCATACGTTGTGAATTAAGGATTAATAATAAGAATAGGACCATGCAAAACATACAAAATGTGCAGCAACAATAAAATCCACAATGTAAAGCTATGCCTATTCCAATTATTATAGCCAGCGTAACAAAAGGAACTTTTTCCACCATGATGGCCCTGACCCAAACCATGATGCTAGCCATTATCTAAAGACAGTGTGTGATTAGAGATGGCTTTAATTTGTTGATTTATATCTGGAGGGTCAAAGAAATATTGTCTGAGTTATTTGAGATATATATACAATATTTAGTTCTGATAATAGCACAGGTTCCTCCCTGTGCTGCAGTCAGAGTATCTAGTGACATTCTGTTTTGCATGACAGCCTTATGCATATAATACATTTCAGCATTTATAAAAGATGTATCTCACAGGCTGTTACTTAAAGCCCATTGGGTATCATTGACAATGGCCTCAACATGCCAGATAGCATCTTCCGATCTAATAGATGGTAGGAAGAGTGAGGCCGAGTGGTTATGCCCATGAAAAATGGATCTGGCCCACATGCTGGTTATGTGGAGAAGGTTGGCTGGCTTTTTTTTTTTTTTTTTTTTTGACACAGTCTCACTCTGTTGCCGAGGCTGGAGTGCGGTGGCATGATCTCAGCTCACTACAACCTCCACTTCCTAGATTCAAGCAATTCTCCTGCCTCAGCCTCCCAAGTAGCTGGGATTACTGGTGCATACCACCACACCCGGATAATTACAGACGTCTGAAATTCCTGACCTCAAGTGATTCATCCACCTCGGCCTCCCAAAGTGCTAAAAGTGCTCAGATTACAGGCATGAGCCACTAGGCCGGCCCAGCTGGCTTTTTAAAATAGTCTTTGTCCAGTGACCCGGGGTCAAGATAAGCTTCATGTGTAATGTCCTAGCCACCCAGAAGGCAATCATGGCCAAAGATTGGTGCCACATATCCACTGAGTTCCTAAGGGATGCATATCAGTTGGGTTTTGGTCCTTGTGACCAGTTGGCAGCAGATAAGTCCATTTGTTGAAGGACTATGGTATGTTGGCATTGTCTTGCAGGAATCCATCCCATGACACAAGCAGCATTTGTCAAAGCATCAAGGGAGTGATTCCATTGTTCCTAACACAATGGGACTACCTGACTTAGGTGTCCTGCAGAGGTAGTTACTCACATAAAACCATCCCAAATTTGAAGAAATCATTCTTCAGAACTGGAGTTTTTGAGCTTTTTAGTTCAGATGTTTATCTTTGGGTCTAGAAAGGAGGTGCCCAGTGCAAGAAACTTTTCTGTGGTCTCATTTACTGAGAATGGCTTCCTATGTCCAGAATAGCTAAAAGTGTTATTAACTGGCCATTGGGTTACATTGTTCCAAGTCAGGCCAGACATTTGTGCTCCTATCCATTATTTAAGTCCCTCTAAGTATGTCTGTAAGTTATCTAAGCATGTCCTGTGTGGGGGATATCCACCAGGGCAAGCCTGAGGTGCTAGAGAAGGGCAATAGCTCACAAATCCAGCAAGAGAACATTGGCATAGTCCTGTGCCCATTGTAAGAAAAGATTTGAACCTCCAGCAATAGTGAAAGGAAGGATAGAAGCCCCAAAACAGATACGAATAAAAGAGAAGCTGTGTTCTATAGCTACATCCTGTAAGGGCATAGATATTGCTTACCCACAGCTGGGACAGACTCATACCAGTAAAAGATGACCAGGATGAGGATCAGGAAAACTAACCTTGCCCCCAAGCTTATCCAGAGCATCACGTTGTAAGAAGACGCTTCCAAGGATTTCTCCTGAAGAGTGTAGACCTTCTACTGGCTCACAAGAGTAGACTAGATTAGCAGACTGGGTGTCGGTAGCTTGTGGGGCTTCATAAGAAACAGGTTTAATTCAAGACAAATGTACCTAACTGTGAATTCCTTGCAATTTAACTGCTATTGGAGTGCTCAGAGCACTTGATATGGTCCTTTCCACATTGGGGAAAGCTGGTCGCTAGAGGCCCTTCCATTCAAATCTTTAGTAAGGTTAAATATCCTAGTTGAACTGAAACAGAATTTTCCTCTCACGTGGGGAGGGAAAGCCTTTTATATCCATATTCACACAGTGCGTTTTGCATTTGTCCTAGATTGATGACATATTTTTGTAATTAATGAATCATTTCGTCTCTTAGGAGATTTGCAGTTAGGAAAGGGCTTCCATATGTTAATTCAAAAGGACTTAATTATAAGTTTCCCTTTGGAGCAGCTATCTCTATTGCCTGCAGTAAAGCTACAGGCAATAGAGATAGCCAGGTCTCTGATGTTTCCTGGCAAAATTTAGCTAGAGTCCTCTTTGGCTTATGATTAACCCTTTCCACCTTTCCAGAGGATTGGGGTCTTCATGCAGAATGAAGATGATATTGGATTCCCAATGCCAAGGATAGGTATTGGGTTATGCCTGCTGTGAAAGAGGGGCCATAGCTACTTTGCAGTCTTTCAGATAACCCAAACGAAGGAATTATTTCTTTTAATAAACTTTTAGATAGGCGTGGTGTGGTGGCTCATGCCTGTAATCCCAGCACTTTGAAAGGCCTAGGCAGGCGGATCACCTGAGGTCAAAATTTGAGACTAGCCTGGCCAATATGGTGAAACCCTGTTGCTACTAAAAATACAAAAATTGGCTGGGTGTAGTGGTGCATGCCTGTAGTCCCAGTTACTTGGAAGGCTGAGGCAGGAGAATCGCTTGAACTCAGGAGGTAGAGGTTGCAGTGAGCCGAGATCATGCCATTGCACTCCAGCTTGGGTGACAAGAGTGAAACTCCATCTCAAAAAATAAAAATAAAAAATTTAGAGACCTCTAAGGCCCTTTTTTTTTTTTTTTTTTTTTTTTTTTTTGAGATGAAGTCTCACTCTGCCGCCCAGGCTGGAGTGCAGTGGCATGATCTCTGCTCACTGCAAGCTCCGCCTCCTGGGTTCACGCCATTCTCCTGCCTCAGCCTCCTAAGTAGCTGGGACTACAGGTGCCCACCACCACGCCCAGCTAATTTTTTGTATTTTTAGTAGAGATGGGGTTTCACTGTGTTAGCCAAGATGGTCTCGATCTCCTGACCTCGTGATCCAGCCATCTCGGCCTCCCAAAGTGCTGGGATTATAGGCATGAGCCACCGCGCCCGGCCGAGACCTCTAAAGCTCTTTTGGATCAAGTGGGGTAAAGCCTTAACCTAACCAGTGAAGGTAATAATAAACACCAGTAAATAATTGAATCCCCTACAGAGAGGTATTTAAATAAAGTCTAGTTGCCAGACTTCACCCAGATAGGTTCCTCTATGTTGGACAGGTTTAACTAGAGATGGGGGCAATGGCTGGCTGCTTGGGTTATTTTGGGCACAGAGCTTTCAGGCTCAAGTCATCTGTTTTAGTGTCTTGAAAAGTTTTCCCATAAATAAATAAAGTATCAACTGAAATAAAGAATCCCTTCCCGAATGAGTGGAATTATGAAAATGCTTAACTATTTTCCACGGATTGACACTTGGCATTAGTAATTTATTACCATTAGCCAGCCAGAGGGGGCCTGGGCCAAATCGTGATCCCTGGCTCATTTTTGTTCTTCTTTGGAGTACACTGGCTCAGCTATATCTGGGGCTGTGGGCACTAGGATGCCCAAAAGCGTAACTGGCTCTTTTAGTGCAGTGGCCTTGGCCCCCACATCTGCAAGGGCATTTCCTTTAATAATATCATCAAAATGTGCTCTGCAATGAATTACAGCCATTTCCTTTGGCAGTAAAGCAGCATCTAACAAGCTCAAAATATCTGAGTGACGTTTTCTGGGGGAGTCCTTAGCGGTCAGGTGTCCCCACTCTTTCCAAATGTTGGCATGACCATGAAGCATTAAAAAGGCATACTTAGAATCATCATAAATGTTAATTTTTACATCCTTTTCCAATTGCAGGGCCCTAGTAAGAGCAATTAGCTCAGCTTCCATCTGTAAACCATTCTGCCTCAGGATTGTTAAGGGGCTCATCCCTTAAGTTTGGCCTGCTAAAATAAATTTGCTCCATAACCTGTAGGCAGGAATGGTTTACAGCGTCTGTGGGCTCTGGCAGACAAGCAGCTGGGTTTACTTGGTGAATTTTAAGAGTTATGTCTGGTTGTCTAACAGTAAGGTCTGATGCTTTAATAAACATCCTCCCATCATCCACTGGTGCCCTTTAGCCTCTAGGACCCCCTGGACTTGATGTGCGGTCAAAACCTCCAGGTGCTGTCCTAATGTTAGTGTATTAGCTTCATCTACCAGAAGAGCAGTAGCTGCAACAGCCCAAAGGCCATGCAGAAGCCACATGGTCTAGTTGCTTAGAAAAGTAGGCTACTGGCTGTGGAATATTCCCCAATTTTTGGACAAGAACATCCAAGGCCATACCTTGTTTTTTGGCCACATAAAGGAAAAATGGCTTATCCAAGTTGGGGATTCCTAAGACTGGAGCAGAGCCCATTTTCACTTTGACAGTATTGAAATTTTGTCTGCAATTCTCATTCCAATCAAAGGGTTTTAAATCTGTCCTTTATAGAACCTCACATAGAAGCTTGAAATGTTTGCCCAAATCCAGGCACTCATAAGTGGCAGAACCCAGTCATTCCTAAAAAGGCCCACATTGGTTTTTTGGTCTGGGGCTCTTGAATGAGCTTCCTTCCATTCTGAGGCTATTGCTTGGGTACCAGAGGTTAAGATATATCCCAAATTGATTCTGGAGGAGTGTTACAAATAAGAAAAAGAGAAACAAATAGTAAATAATAAAAAATATAAAAAAAGACATATCCAAAATATTTGACTTTCTGAGTAGAAATCTGAACCTTGTGTGGTGACACCCTATATCCACTAGTTCCCAGGAAATTTAGCAATTTAACAGTAGTATTATCTGAGTTCTCTTTAGTTGGGCTAGCAATGAGCAAATCGTCTACATACTAGATAATTGTGCCCTTTCGCAGTTGTAGATTCTTCAAGTCCTTAGCTAGAGCATTTCCAGACAAGTGTGGGTTATCCCGCAGCCCTTGAGGGAGAACTGTCCAGGTTAGTTGTGAGGCTGAATGAGTATCTGAATCATTCCATTCAAGAGCAAACAGAGGTCATGGATCTGGATGCATTAGGTGCAGAAAAATGCATCCTTATCTTCCTTTTTTCTCTCCTCAGGGGACAGGAACAAAAGTAACACTCATTTGCTTTATGCTCTCCGAAGGTAACCATGGCTTGCAGCCGAATCAATAAATTCCTCCCCAGTAAGGGGTAGGACATGCAGGTAGTACTAAAAAGCCATGCAAGAAAACAAGAGTCCCTGAAGGACAGCTTAAAGAATAAGGAAAGTGGCATTTCTGGGCTTGCCCATCAATGCCTGTACAGCTATGAGAAGACAGGCTCCATTATGCTGCGTCAGAACAAAGTAAACTGCTCCCGTATTGAATAATAAATTAATAATCTTATCTGCCACTTCAAGAGTCACCCGAGGCTCCTCCAGAGCAATGGCTAATTGTCCAACAGGAACTGAGGTGTGAAGTCTGGGGCTGGTCACTCTTAGGTCTGCTGGGCCATTACGGGTTCAGGAGCCAACAACTCTCTTGGGAGCACAGGCCATTCCCTCTTCCAGTGACCAACCTCCTTATAGAAAACACATTGGTTTACACCCAGGGCACAGTGGCCCAGGGCACAGTGGCTCAGAGGCCCAGAATGGGGCTTTCTGCCTGCTCACTTCCTCTGGCAGGGCTTGGGGGATAAGGGGCTGACTCTGAAGGGGTAGAGATCTCAAAGCTGCAGCTAAAAGCTGGGCCTTTTGGGAGGTTTGCTTTACTTTCTCTGCTTCCTCTGCCCTATCTTGCCCATTGAAAACTGTAAAAGTCATGTCTAAAAGCTGATTTATGGAAGTCTGGGGCCTAAGGTTGCTTTTGTAGCTTCCTGCAGATATCAGGAGCAGACTGGGTTATGAAATGAACTCCTAGCAATGCCTGTACCTCCTTGGAGTCAGGGTCAGTGTTAATATGTTTCCTCAAGGTCTCCATTAAGTGCCCTTGGAACAAGGTTGGGTTTTCATTCTTTCCCTGAGTAATTTCCCTGACTTTACCATAATTAACAGGCTTTATCACAAATCTCATTGCTTCAAGGAGGCAATTAATCATATGGTTTCTCCTCTCTAGGATCTTACTTCCTTTTTTTGTTGTTGTTTTTTTCCTCAAGATGGAGTCTTACTCTGTTGCCCAGGCTGGGGTGCAGTGGCAAGATCTTGGCTCACTGCAACCTCCGCCTCCCAGATTCGGGTGAGTTCTCCTGGCTCAGCTTCCCAAGTAGCTGGTACCACAGGCACATACCACCACGTATGGCTAATTTTTGTGTTTTTAGTAGAGACAGGGTTTCACCACATTGCCCAGGCTGGTATCAAACTCCTGACCTCAAGTGATCGGCGCACCTTGGCTGTCCAAACTTACTTCCTCTTAATAACTCCTATTTAGGTCCCAGTCAGGCACTGCTGTGCCTCCTACTGGATAGATGTCATGCCCCTGGTTGCAGGCTGCCCCTCCATCTTCATATGCTTTAACAGCTCCCCTAATATGCTGCTTTTCTTCTGTGAAGCAGGTAGACAGAAGTATATGCAAATCTTGCCAGGTTAATTCATATGTCAGTACTAGTCTCTCAAATTCATCTATGAATTTTCCTAGACCCTCTAAAAACCAGCTGAATTTTTCCTGGCGTAAGGCTGTCAGGTACGGAAAAGGTATAAGGCTGTCAGGCACATATACCCATAGAGTGCCCCGTCACCATCTGCCAACTCCTGAAGAGAGCAAAGAGTCAACTTTGACAGCTGGTAAGAGGCCCCACTGAGAGTGGTGCTGGTGGGGCTCGGCTCTTTGGGTAATGAATGTAAGACAGGGCTTGAAGGGTAAGGAGGAGGTGATGGCAGGACATCAGACATCCCCAAATAACTAGGAGGGGTTAATAATACTTTGGATACTTCTGGGGAACTAGGAGTCTGACTTTGTTCCTCCGGAGCACTTGAACTTACAGTGGGGAGTCCAGGACCAGTTGGGGGAAGCCTGGGATTAGGAGGCACTTACATAAGTGGTCATGAATTATGTCTAGTCCCTCATTTTTCTTTCCTTCTATCAAGCATATACAAGCGTATTTTAAATCCTTATCCTGGCTAACCATTAGGAAGGCCTGCACATAGAGTATTTCTCCGCACTTAGTTTCCCTTCTACAAAACAAATCAAGCCGAAGTATAGTGTTTGGGGCTGCTGTAACACCTGAGGTCCACCTTTCTGGTCCTCTCAAAGGATATTGGGACCAGTGTTATATTAAAAAAAAGAAAATCATCTTAAGCCCGTCCAATTTAAACCTTCCCTAATAGGTTAAAATGCACCCTAGCAGTGAGCTCTTCAGGACAGATACGGCATGAGAACTGGTATACCAGGACTGAAGGTGCTGAATACCACTCCTTGTCGGCAAGATTGTACTGCCTCCAGCTGAGCTCCACTAAAAGGGACAGGAGAATTCTTAGTGCCAATTTGGCCAAGGGAGGAACTCCTGGAGCCAGTAGTGTCCCCTTGTTCATATCAGATAATAAGAACAAGTAAGCAGACTCATGGTCACCTGAGGCAATGCCACGAGGAACCCAGCAAAAAAAAGATGTTGAACCAAACAAGGGAAGTGGGCAAGCTGTAACTTGGGATCCCGTGACAAAACTATTTCAGGGCAAAAATGACATTCTGGGTCTAGGAAACAGGGCCCAGCTGTCTGTGACCAGTCAATGAAAGATGATCTTCTGATTAACAGACAAGAGAAAACTCTTAAGAAAAAGTCTCCTGTCCTCCATTCTGGGACTAATTGTTTGCAGGGACAGACATGAAAGAGGCTTTTGCTTGAAGGGCATTTCTAATCTTGTCACATATGGCTGTTAAATACCACACTTCAACTTGTAACTGCAGTAATGGAGAAGTTTTTGCCCATCTCTTCCAATAATTAAGGTACAAAAAGACTAGATCCTGAGCGACTTCTTTTTTCCAGTGTCCCTCAGACAAGTGGTGAATTAAGTCAGAAGAGAGGCAAGGAAAGTAAAAGCTAAACTATTTGGTGGCTGGGCGTGGTGGCTCATGCCTGTAATCCCAACACTTTGGGAGGCTGAGGTGGGTGGATCACTTGAGGTCAGGAGTTCAAGACCAGCCTGGCCAATATGGTAAAACCCTGTCTCTACTAAAAATACAAAAATTAGACCAGGCGTGGTGGCTCATGCCTGTAATCCCAGCACTTTGGGAGGCCGAGGTGGGTGGATCACGAGGTCAAGAGATCCAGACCATCCTGGCCAACATAGTGAAACCCTGTCTCTATTAAAAACACAAAAATTAGCTGGGTGTGGGGGCACGTGCCTGTAGTCCCAGCTACTCGGGAGGCTGAGGCAGGAGAATCGCTTGAACCCAGAAGGCGGAGGTTGCAATGAGCCGAGATTGTGCCACTGCATTCCAGTCTGGTGACAGAGCGAGACTCCGTCTCAATAAAAAATTAAACAGGCGTGGTGGTGAGTGCCTGTAATCCTAGCTACTCAGGAGGCTGAGGCAGGAGGATTGCTTGAACCCAAGAGGTGGAGGTTGCAGTGAGCCGAGAGGGAGATCGCACCACTCCACTCCAGCCTGATAGAGAGAGACTCTGTCTCAAAAAAAAAAAAAGAAAGAAAAGAAAAAAGAATTTGCTAAACTGTTTGGGCCATCCTTTCTGTGGCAGCCTCAGGGCTTCTGTGAAACAAAGGCAGAAAGCCAACAGGAGACCAGAAGCAGGACACTCAGGCCAGCAACAGAGAGCACAAGGTGGATTACTCCCAGGAAGATAGTGGCAAACATCTCATAGGGCCAAATCCATTTTCCCAAATAAACCCTGGGGCTTTTAACTCCTTGGGCCCTGGGCTTCAAATCCAAGCAGCAGTGGACAAGCATCCTTGTCCCCTGGAATGGCTTAATAACTCTAAAATGAGCCCCACTTACCCAAAGTCGGCCAATTAATGCTGCACAGACTGTTTTCCTTCTGAGTGGGAGTCTCTTCTTATTGTCAATCCCCACACAAGGACACCAGAAAGATGTTGCGGGAAAAGAGGGTCATGATCCAGACACCAAGAGTGGGTTCTTGGATTCTCACAGGAAAGGATTTGAGGCACGTGAAAGAAGCACATTTGCCAGGCTCAGTGGCTTATGCCTGTAATCCCAGCACTTTGGGAGTCCGAGGCAGGTGAATCTCGAGGTGAGGAGATCGAGACTATCCTGGTTAAAACGATGAAACCTCCACAAAAAATTTCCTGGGTGTAGTGGCACATGCCTGTAGTCCCAGTTACTCGAGAGGCTAAGGCAGGAGAATCACTTGAATCTAGGAGGTTGCAGTGAGCCGAGACCGTGCCACTGCACTCCAGCCTGGGCAACAGAGAGAGCATCTCAAAAACAAACAAAAAAAAAGGTAGCACATTTGTTGGAAACTACTCAGTTGTAGACTAGGGCATCTGCAGCTGAAGGAGGAATGTTCCCTCTTTTGTTAGTGTCTCTACTTATAAGACACCCGAGGAGAGCAGATTACTTGAGGTCAGGAGTTTGAAACCAGCCTGGTCAACATGGCAAAACCCCATCTCTTCTAAAAATATTAAATTAGCCGGGCATGGTGGTATGCGCCTTTAATCCCAGCTACTGGGGAAGTTGAGGTGGGAGAATCATTTGAACCCGGGAGGCGGAGGTTGCAGTTAAGATAGTGCCACTGCACTCCAGCCTGGTCAACAGAGCAACAGAGTGAGATTCTGTCGCTAAAAAAAAAAAAAAAAAAAAAAAAAAAAAGAAAGAAAAAGAAAGAAACTGTAAGGAAACTATAAGGAGCTAAATTAAACTGGAAACGTGCAGACGTGCTCACTAAAGATAGTGGCTGTCAGTGTTATCAAAGACCAAAGACCATCAATCTTTTAACCTCAGCTTGCTCATTAACATTATCTTTAAGTAAAGAGGGCTGCCCTCTCAGGACATCTGGACGCTTTGTAGGCTTGGTGGGAGAAGTTTTGTCTGGCCATAAATATTCTGTAATTTTAAGTGTGGTCACCTTGCGATGTAGCTATTTTTAGACCCTAAGTATTAACCTTACCGGTGTCTTGTGAGTGCCTCGCTATTCACTTTAAGATGGAGTCACTCTGGTCATGTCTTATTAAACCAGAGGCTTGGTAAGCAGAACTTCCTCTAACATAATCACTTCTCGAAGGCCCCACCACCAGACACCCTCACATTGGGAATTAGATATCCACATGTGGATTTGCGGGGGACATAAACATTCAGACCACAGCACAGTCCAGCCCTCTCAGCCACCCCGCTGTGCTCCTCTCCTTCTCTGGCTTTAACACCTCTGTTTATCTTCTGCTGGCCCGGACCCTGTTTGATGCTTCTGCTGGCGACTTCTCCCCCGGCCCCTGACTA
Source organism: Chlorocebus sabaeus (assembly GCF_047675955.1). Lineage (NCBI taxonomy): Eukaryota > Metazoa > Chordata > Mammalia > Primates > Cercopithecidae > Chlorocebus > Chlorocebus sabaeus. The sequence continues at coordinate 41,226,311 of NC_132925.1, forward strand.
GGGCTATTAGGAGTATAGAGCACTCTACTGTGATTCATCTTTCACACTCAGTAGCCCCAGTGGGGTCCAGAACAAGGGTTCTCATTTATTAATGTGCATAAGAATTGGACGGGGAGTGTGTTAAGCATGTAAATTCCAGGAGTACATCCTTCCCTCAGGTCCAGTGGTACAGTCAGCATCTGTAGCAGTGGAACTTTTTGTGAAGATGGGAATGTTCTATTCTGTATTGTCCTAAAGATGAGCTACTAGCCACACATGGCAATAGAGCACTTGAAATGTGGCTAACGTGACTGAGAAACTGAATTATTCATTTTATTGCATTTTGATTAAATTTAAATAGCCACATGTGGCTGGTGACTATCATATTGAACAGTGCAGATCTATAGGGTTAGCAAGCATCACAGCTGACTCTAATGAACAATAGTATTTCAGACTGTAACAAGCCGTCCACGTGACTCTTATGCTCACTTACTGGCAAGTAGTAGTAGGTAATCAACAAATGTTTGTTGAATAAATGAATGAGTGGAGGAACTAATAAAATGAATGAACCAGACTATAATTTCCTTGTGATTTAAGGCTGTTTCTCCTGAAAAAGAAAATGTGGGGGACTGTTCCAGATTAAAGAGGCTAAAAAGTCTTGACAATCAAATAGAATAAATTGGCATTAAAAGGATCCTTGTTCAAAAATGAGCAGAGGTCTTAAAACCAGACATAGAAAGATACATATTGCATGTTCTCGTTCATATGTGGGAGCTAAAAAAGTTGATCTCATGGAGGTAGAGAGTGAATGATAGTTACCAGAGCCTGGGAAGGGTGTAGAGGATAGTGGCAGAGGGAAGAAGAGAGGTTGGTGAATGGATATGAACAGACAGAGAAAACAAGTTTTAGTGTTTGGTAGCAGAGTAGGTGACTATAGCTAGCAACAGTGTATTGTATATTTCAAAATAGCTAGAAGAGAGTCCTGGAAATGTTCCCAACACATAGAAATGATAAATACTTGAGACGATGACCTAAATATCCTGACTTGATGATTACAGATTCTATGCATATAAGAAAATATCACATGTACACCATAACCATGCACAAATATTATGTACCAGTTAAAAATATTTGGGCCGGGCACAGTGGCTTACACCTGTAATCCCAGCACTTTGGGAGGCTGAGGTGGGCGGATCACGAGGTCAAGAGATCGAGACCATCTTGACCAACATGGTGAAACCTCGTCTCTAGTAAAAATACAAAAAATTAGCCAGGCATGGTGGTGGGCGCCTGTAATCCCAGCTACTCAGGAGGCTGAGGCAGGAGAATTGCTTGAACCTGGGAGGCAGAGGTTGCAGTGAGCCGAGATTGCACCACTGCACTCCAGCCGAGGCAACAGTGTGAGACTCTGTCTCAAAAAACAACAACAAAATTTTAAAAAATATATAGTTAGAAGAAATAAGTTCTAGTATTTGATAGTACAGTAGAAAAATTATAATTAACAATAATTTATTGTATATCTCAAAATAACTAAAGGAGGCCAGGCACGGTGGCTCATGCCTGTAATCCCAGCAGTTTTGGAGGTCGAGGCAGGCGGATCACTTGAGGTCAGGAGTTCAAGACTAGACTGGCCAACATGGTGAAACCCTGTCTCTACTAAAAACACAAAAATTAGCTAGGTGTGGTAGCGCATGATTGTAATCCCAGCTACTTGGGAAGCTGAGGCAAAAGAATCACTTGAACCCAGGAGGTGGAGGTTTCAGTAAGCTACGATGTGCCACTGCACTCCACACTGGGTAACAGAGCAAGGCTCTGTCAAAAAAAAAAAAAAAAAAAAAAAAAAAAGCTGAAGGAGAAGAATTATAATGTTCCCAACATAAATAAAAGTGTTTGAGGTGATGGATATCCCAATTACCCTGATTCGATCATTCCACATTGTATACAGGCATCAAAATATTGCATGTACCCCCAAAAGATGTACAACTATTATATATCAATAAAAATGTTTAATAAATAAAAATATTAAAAATTTAAAAATAACTATAATAGACATTTTGGAGACAACTGGAGAAATGTGACTATAGGCATTTTACATGATATTAGAAAAGTATTTTTAGTTTTCTTAGGTGAGATAATGTTACTATAAGTCTTTATTCTTAGGAAGTACAAGCTGAAGTACTTAGGGATAAAGCATCTTATATCAGCAACTTACTTTCTTTCTTCCTTTTGTTTTTTTGCGATGGAGTTTCGCTCTGTTGCCCAGGCTAGAGTGCAATGGCACAATCTTGATTCACTGTAACCTCTGCCTCCCGGGTTCAAGCAATTTTCCTGCCTCAGCCTCCCTAGTAGCTGGGATTACAGGCACATGCCACTGTGCCTGGTTAATTGTTTTTTTTTGTAGTTTTAGTAGAGACGGGGTTTCACCATGTTCATCAGGCTGGTCTTAAACTCCTGATGTCAGGTGATCCACCTGCTTCGGCCTTCCAAAGTGCTGGGGTTATAGGCTTGAGCCACCGCTCCTGGCTGGCAACTTATTTTCAAGTGGCTCAGTCAAAACTCTGTGTGTGTGTGTGTGTGTGTGTGTGTGTGTGTGTGTGTGTGGTTGGGGGGTGGAGGGAGATTGAGAGAGGGACAGAGAGGAGAAAAAGAAAGGACACAAAAATGGTAAAATGTTAGCAATTGCTGAATCTAGATAAAGTACGTTTTGGTGTTTGTTGTATGTATTCCTTCACCTTTTCTGTATATTTGAAATGTCTTTTTTTTTTTTTTTCAAGTTGGGGGAAATTTTACCCACAATGAATTGGCAAATTCTAAAGTAAAGTGTTTTTTTGTTTTTTTTTAAGACAGAGTCTTACTCTCTTACCCAGGCTGGAGTGCAGTGGTGCCATTACAGTTCACTGCAGCCTTGACCTCTCAGGCTCAAGCGATCCTCCCATGTCAGCGTCACTCTCAAGTAGCTGGGATCATAGGCATGCACCACCATGCCCCACTAATTTTAAATTTTTTTTTTTTTTTTTTTTTTTTTTTTTTTTTTTTTTTTAGTAAAGACAGGATATTGCTATGTTTCTCGGACTGGTCTTGAACTCCTGGGCTCAAGCAATCAACCCACCTCAGCCTCTCAAAGTGCTGAGATTACAGGTGTGAGCCATTGCACCTGGCCAAATTTTAAACTTATGGATCTACTGACATTTGGATGCTAACCTCCCCTCCATCACAGACTAACACAGTGCTGAAAGTATGTTACAAATTCTCTGGACCAGATATTGCAAACTGGCAACCTACAGATCCTATCTGGCCAGTATTCATGTTTTTCTTTGGTTCAAATAGAGTGTTGTTTTAAATTAAGTTAGTTGTTAACATTTAAAATTCAGAGTATTTTTATTTTGATATATAGTAAAATATTTTGCATTGTGATGAAATATAAAATACTACTTTACAATAGCAAACATGTATAGATCACTTCCTGTGAAACAAGCACTGTTCTAAAAGTTTCATGTATATTTAGCTCATTTACTCCTTACAGCAGCACTATGGGATAGGTACTATTATTATCCTCTCTCTACAGATGGGGAAACTGATGAACAAAGAAGTGAAGTAACTTTCCCAAAGTCTTCACAGCCACTGACTTGTAGCGCCAGGGTGTAAACCTGTGCAGTCTGCCTTCTAACCACTAAACCATATCACCACTCACAAAAGTCCACATCCCCACGGTCTCTGGAAAAACCAGGTCTGGCAACACATTCCCACAGGGCATCAATTAACCGGGGCTGAGAAATTTCATTTCCCTGAAGACAGGGCATTTTCTCTTTCACTTGCCAGAGTCTCCGTTCAGTCAACTTCTGGGGCCTTTGGGGTTTTGACCCCTGCTATAGCACAGCTGAATATACCAGGGGAAATGGCATGTTACAGATATTTCACAGACACCTACACACTGCCCCAGACCAAGTTAGATGTCAGGCTGACCTCTAAGTGGACAGGAAGCCCCAGTGGAAGAGAAGATTAGAAGGTAACGTAGGCCAGATTGTGGGTAGAAGAGTGTTTAGAATGCCAGGATAATTGTCAGCAGACAATGGAGAACGTTATAGGAAGCAGAAGTTACACATCCCACAGTTGGTAATGCGCCCTATCAGAGGGCAGTGGGGGTCGGAGAAAATAGCATGGGCCAGCATGGCCTGGACTACAAAGCTGATTCCATCACTTAGCAGCTGTGTGACCTTGGACAAGTTACTTACCTTCAAGTTTCTGTTTCCTTGACTCAAAAATGGGGATAAAGACACCTCCAGGACGGTGGAAGGAATTAAATGAGACAGTGTGTGAAGTCTCTTTAGCCCCTGTTAGTATAGGTAACCTAACTGCTTTTCTTACTAATCATTTATATTCATATTTTCCCCTAGAGCTAAGAAGCAAGAAGAAATTGGGGCACCATGGTAAGCACCAGGAGCTTATTGAAGCTTCACCATTGAGAGGTCCAGGTCTTCCTTCTTTTATCCTGTAGCCCAAGCAGCTAGCAGACTTGCTCTTACGGGTTGATGATGTTTATCAACTTTTTTCCAAACCAGAAATCCTGGACAGAACTTGGAAGAAACTGATGCAGAGTAAGGGGAAAACAGTTGAGAAGGATTTTTGAGCAAAGAGTTTTAGTGAAAATTTAAATAAAATAGTCAAAAAGCCAGCAATAATCTAAATGGCTAGCAATTCTTTCATTCAGCAAGCACTGAATACCCACAAAGGTCCAGGGCCCATGCTAGATGCTAGGGACATAAATGCGAGCAACAGAGCTGGCTGCTGTCCTCCCAGCCCGCCCTCTGGTGGTAGTTGATTAAATGATAGCACACCCATATTCCGGTATGTTGCACTGCCATTATGAAGAAAGTCTGTAGAGAATAACTAATAAAACAATCTAGTTTCGTGTTCTAATAGCAACGTAAAAAGCAGGATGAAGAGTTGTATCCATAGTATTATCTGTATGATATAAATAACCTGTAATCCACAACTCAAAAATAACAATTGTCAACAGTGTAGTCCATTATATTCAATTCTTTTTTTCCTATTCTAAACACATCTACCACATATATACAATAAACTGTTGAAAAACTCTAAAAAGTACTTACAGTTGTTGTTTCTGGATTGTGGGATTGTGATTTTCCATATATTTCAAGGTTTCTACAAAAAGCAGGCATAAACAGGAAATATGTCAATTAAAACACAGTCACAGACATGCACAGAGCATCTCCTCAGTATTCATTTGTTTTCTTTCCCCTGTCCTTGGTGTGTCCAGGGGAAAGCCCGGAGGCCTCTGCCAGGGCACCACAGGCATTGTGAGGGATGCTTCAACCGCCACTGCCACATTCCTGTGGAACCCAACGTCTCCTGCCTGGTAATAAGCTGCCACCTGCTCTGTGGTGCCACCTTCCACATGTGCAAAGAGGCAGAGCACCAGCTCCTCTGCCCTTTAGAGCAGGTTCCATGCCTCAACTCCGAATATGGCTGTCCTCTGTCCATGTCCCGCCACAAACTGGCCAAGCACCTGCAGGTGTGCCCCGCCAGCGTGGTCTGCTGCTCCATGGAGTGGAACCGCTGGCCAAATGTGGACTCTGAAACCACCCTTCATGAGAACATCATGAAAGAGACCCCCAGTGAGGAGTGTTTGGACACAGCCCTGGCCCTGCAGGACCAGAAGGTCCTCTTCAGATCCTTGAAAATGGTGGAACTTTTCCCAGAAACTAGAGAGGCTACTGAGGAGGAACCAACTATGAATGGTGAAACCGGTGTGGAGGAAATGGGAGGAGCAGTAGGTGGAGTGGATATCAGTTTGGTACCACATGGTTTGTCAGCAACTAATGGGGAGATGGCAGAGCTAAGTCAAGAAGAACGGGAGGTGCTAGCCAAAACCAAAGAAGGGATGGACCTGGCTAAGTTTGGCCAGTGGGAAAATATTTTCAGCAAAGAGCACGCAGCCTCTGCTTTAACAAATTCGTCAGCGAGCTGTGAGAGCAAGAAGAAGAATGGCCCAGAGAAGGAACAGATTTCCAGTGGCAATAACATGGTAGAAGGAGAGGGCGCTCCCAAAAAGAAAGAACCACAGGAAAATCAGAAGCAGCAGCATGTTCATACAGCTATGGAAACCACAGGGCTTGCCCCTTGGCAGGATGGTGTTCTGGAAAGACTGAAAACAGCTGTGGATGCAAAGGACTATAACATGTATCTAGTGCACAATGGGCGGATGCTGATCCACTTTGGTCAGATGCCTGCTTGTACACCCAAGGAGAGAGACTTTGTTTATGGCAAGCTTGAGGCTCAGGAAGTTAAGACTGTTTACACCTTCAAAGTTCCTGTGAGCTACTGTGGAAAGCGAGCTCGACTTGGAGATGCCATGTTGAGTTGTAAGCCGAGTGAACATAAGGCAGTGGATACTTCAGATCTGGGGATCACTGTGGAGGACCTGCCCAAATCAGATCTCATCAAGACCACCCTCCAGTGTGCTTTGGAAAGAGAACTCAAAGGCCATGTCATCTCTGAATCCAGAAGCATTGATGGATTGTTCATGGATTTTGCCACACAAACATACAACTTTGAGCCAGAACAGTTTTCCTCTGGGACAGTGCTGGCTGACCTAACCGCTGCCACCCCAGGGGGACTCCACGTGGAGCTCCACAGTGAGTGTGTGACCAGGAGACACAACAAAAGCAGTTCTGCCTTCACTTTCACTTGCAACAAATTCTTCAGGAGGGATGAGTTCCCCCTGCACTTCAAGAATGTCCACACAGACATTCAGTCTTGTCTCAACGGCTGGTTCCAGCATCGATGCCCCCTTGCCTACTTGGGATGTACATTTGTTCAAAACCATTTCCGTCCCCCGGGGCAAAAGGCAAAAGTAATCTACAGCCAGGAGCTCAAGACCTTTGCCATTAAGCCGGAGGTTGCTCCAGAGCTGAGCGAGGGAAGGAAGAACAACCATCTTTTGGGTCATGGAGGAAAAAGCCAGAATTCTTTAACCAGCCTGCCCCTGGAGATTTTGCAGTACATTGCTGGGTTCTTGGACAGTGTCAGCCTGGCCCAGCTCTCCCAGGTGTCTGTGCTGATGAGGAATATCTGTGCCACTTTGTTACAAGAGAGAGGAATGGTCCTTTTGCAATGGAAGAAGAAGAGGTATTCCCATGGAGGCACCTCCTGGAGAGTCCACAGAGAGGTAAGTCAACACTCATTTATTGATTGATTGAATGACTCATTCAGCAATTTTTTGTTTCATTTTTTACAAACAGGTACTCTCTCTGTTGCCCAGGCAAAAGTGTAGTGGTGCAATCATAGCTTACCACAGCCTCGAACTTCTGGGCTCAAGTGATCCTCTTGCCTTAGTCTTCCAAGTAGCTGGGACTACAGGTGTGCATCACCACATCTGACTAATTTTTAAATTGAGATGGGGTCTCACTGTGTTGTGCAGGCTGGTTTTGAACTCCTGGTCTCAAGTGATCCTCCCATTTCGGCCTCCAAAAGTGCTGAAATTACAGGTGTGAGCCACTGCACCTGGCCTTAACAATTTTTTTTTTTTTTTCTTTTTGAGATGGAGTCTTGCTCTGTCGCCCAGTCTGGAGTGCAGTGGCACAATCTCGGCTCACTGCAATATCCGCCTCCCAGGTTCATGCCATTCTCCTGCCTCAGCCTCCTGGGCAGCTGGGACTACAGGCGCCCGCCACCACGCCCAGCTAATTTTTTGTATTTTTAGTAGAGATGTGGTTTCACTGTGTTAGCCAGGATGGTCTGGAACTCCTGACCTTGTGATCCGCCCACCTCAGCCTCCCAAAGTGCTGGGATTATAGGCGTGAGCCACTATGCCCGGCCCAACAAATATTTTTAAAGGGCTTTTTTTTTTTTTTTTTTTTTTTTTTTGAGACAGACTTTGCTCTTGTTGCCCAGGCTGGAGTGCAATGGCATGATCTTGGCTCACCGCAACCTCCATGTCCCAGGTTCAAGCGATTCTCCTAGCTGGGATTACAGGCATGCACTACCACACCCTGCTAATTTTATACTTTTAGTAAAGGCGGGGTTTCTCCATGTTGGTCAGGCTGGTCTCAAACTCCCAACCTCAGGTGATCCACCTGCCTCAGCCTCCCAAAGTGCTGGGATTACAGGCATGAGCCACTGCACCTGGCCTTTTTTTTTTTTTTTTTTCTGAGATGGAGTTTTGCTCTTTTTGCCCAGGCTGGAGTGCAATGGCACAATCTCGGCTCACCGCAACCTCCGCCTCCCAGGTTCAAGCAATTCTCCCGCCTCAGCCTCCCGAGTAGCTGGGATTACAGGCATGCACCATCACACCCGGCTAATTTTGTATTTTTAGTAGAGACAGGGTTTCTCTATGTTGGTCAGGCTGGTCTCAAATTCCTAACCTCAGGTGATCCAACCCCATCAGCCTCCCAAAGTGCTGGGATTACAGGCGTGAGCCACTGCACCCAGCCTTAAACAGCTTTTTATGTGCCAAGCAGGGTACTAGGCATGGGAACAGTTGCTGAGAATAAGACTGACTCAAGGAGGTCAATTTAGTAGAAAAGACAGACCTATAAACACATAAAGAGCAATCCAGAGGGTAGTGCCTGTTCATCTGTGTATATGTGCTGAATATCTTCTGCTTGCTCACAAGACCCATTCTCCATCCTTCTCCACCCTGTCTGTCCCCCAGGAGGCTGACCCGGACAGATTGCCTCAGCTGGCTCCCTTGCCCTCCAGCTTCCAGTGGGGATAACCTAAATGGAGCATGTCAGCAGGAGATGGGAGGGAGGGAAGGAAGAGGTTGAAGTATCTATTCTCCTGGTTTCCCCCCTGCATGGTTCCTCCCCTTTGTGACACTTTGAGCAGATGCTGTCCCTCCACTGAAGGTGACTTTATCAGGTGGCTCTCTACACAAAATTACTCACTCCGGGATCCAACGACCTTCCTTCTTTTTCAGGCCCACGGCATAACTCTCTAGGTAGCTACTCACCCTGGGAACTGCACTGTATCTCGTGGCTTTCCTATACCCTGTTCTTGTGTCTGTAAATCATTCCTTTAAAAAAAAAATTCTCTTCAAATTACCAAGTCTGAGAATGCTGCCTGTTCCCTGCTCTGACTCTGATTGATACAGGAGGCCAACAAATCTCCTCAGTCCCATGTCAACTCATTTTTTAAAACAGTTTTTGCCTTTGATAAAGGCATTTTGAAATTCTAAATGAATTTGGCCCACTGATTTCCCCTGGTTCAAATGCTACTTTAATTGTTCAAAAAACACTCTGCTGTATAGATCAAAGAACCCTTCCCTTCAGAAATACCTTGTTCCTTTTCCCCAATAGGTCATGTTTGTTTAAGTGTATTCTAACTTCTACCAGCTTGTACCATACTGAAGTGAGGCTCCTAATTCATCATATCCCAGTGCCTGTAGCATCCTTTCTCATGGTAAACATGTTGGTAATATGAACCATGAATTTATGATGCCCATTTAGGTCAATAATTCCATAATCTCACTGTTGAATTTCTTCCTAACATGTGGTATTTGCAAATTGGCATCGGGGAGTTAGAGTTGTTTGCATCTATTTTTATTGATTATGTCTAAAACATTTTGTATGTTTTCCATTATTTACTCCTGAGCAGTCTTCCTCAAAAAGTAATTACAAGACTCTCTCTCTCTCGTATACGTGCCTGAATTCAAGTGTTAAATAAACACTGACTGTCAACCTAGCACGTATTAGGAGGAAACATGAATGAAGACTAACACACTGCCTTCAGAAATAGTATTGTCTAAAAACGCCTAACATCAGATGTAAATAATTTAATTTAGATACTAGAAATCCCATTATTTTTTGGCTCAAGTTTGTCCCCAGTTCAATGATGGCTGACCACTCTCAGATATTATTTGGGACAAGCTAATTTCCTTGCAGAAAGAAATAAAGAAAATTTAGTTGGGGCTAAAGGATACTCACATTAGAACGGATTTTTAAAGTGAAAAGGGAAATAGTTCTAAGATCTCAAAGAAACCACTTTTCCTACATAGCAACAAGGACAAGAAACTGTAGGTGAAGTAGTCAGGTTGAAAGAGTATTGGGCTATGCCTACTCACATAACCAGACTTGAAAACGGTGACTTTGCCATTACATCCCAGGTGGAAAGACCAGAGGATATTTCAGAACTCACAGAATTTTCCTATGGGGTTCCCATTCTAGTGAGACTCTTATGAGTTAGAATACCTTAATTTCGAGCAATAGAAAATCAACCTAAAGTGGCATAAACAATAAAGGGAGTTTATTGGCTTGTGTAACTAAAAAGTCTAATGGTAATGGCTTCAGGTAAGGCTTGATCTAACAGCTCAAAAAATGTCCCCAAATGACATCTCTTCTTTCTGTTTTTTACCTCTACTTCCTCAATAATGGCTACATTGTAAGATAGTTCTCACTCGGTGGTCCCTGGTGATTGCTGGCAGCTCCTAGGACTTCAGCTTCGCAGTTCAAGTACAGAAAGAAAAAGAGAATCTGCTTTTTGGTATCTCCAACAAAAGTTCTGGAATAAGAATTGCACTGGTACTAATTGTCCTGATTTGAACTGTGCATCTACTCTAAAATTAATCACTTGCTGGTGGAGGAGCAAGGGAGAGTGTGTGTCAATATGCTGATTGGTGTTAGTGATTCTCACAACTACAGGGCTGGTTGGGAAGATTATTGGTTGGCAGGGGGAACTAGGAGTTGGATGCTGGAGAAGGGGCTACCAAACGTCTTCAGGAGCCACTAAACACTCTGGAGTCTAAGAATATGAAGAGCAGAAGGATATTTCCTTATAGTGCCCAAATAAAGCCAGCCAGAGGATAACACCCCTATATTCACCTTTGAACTTCTATCTTTCTCAACAGATCTGGCAGTTCAGCAGCCTCTTCTCCAAAATCAAGAGCTGGGAGTTTAATGAAGTCACCTCCATGTCTGAGCACCTGAAGTCCTGTCCTTTCAACATCGTAGAGCACAAAACTGACCCGATTCTTTTGACCAGCATGTGTCAGCCCCGTGAGCAGGCCCGAGAGAGCTTAGTCTCCACCTTTAGAGTCAGACCACGAGGAAGATACGTCTCCTAAAAATGCAGATGCCACCCGATGCACCCTTCTTGGATTTCTTCTCGGAGTTCCTGAAGTAGGACAGGGTGTGGTTTTGAGGACTCCGTTCTGTAAACTGCCTATTTGCTTATCAGGGTGTATTGGAACATGCAATGTCCTTCAAAACCTCAACACAAGGCCAAAGAATTTCCTAAGCCATGTCTTGTACCATAGTGACATATTAGTGACTTATTACCTTTTTTCTTTTCTTTTCTTTTTTCTTTCTTTCTAAAATAGATTGGTCTGAGAAGAAAATAAGTAATTTGAGGCCATTTGGAAGATGGACCCAATTTCTTAAGCGATGAGAGAGCATGAAATTCCATAATCAGTACAGGCCTGCGCTTTTATGGGCTTTTTAGTTTACAGAGCACTTTCAAATTTATGGGACAGGAAACGTAGAATGGGACTAAGGTACAAAGAGTTACTCCCCAGGGAATGCAGGGTGAAGGGAACAAAGCTGGAGGCTCTGGAGCTGGGTCTGTTTTGATGGTCAAGTCCAGGGCTTGTTTTGGCCATTCTACTGCCTCTAGGCCAGGGTAGTTCTAACACAGCCTGACATAGGAGAGCCCCTGACTGAGCATGGCAGCCTTGAAGATACCACAGGCCAAAACATGAGGGGCAGAAATGGGGTCACAGAGTCTGCTGTTAGAATCTTGGCAACATACAGCAGGAAAGCCTTGAGAAATGGGGAGTCCAAAGGAGACACCGTATTTATGGAGAACATTAGGACAAAAAGCCACAAGCCTACTTTTTTAACATTTTAATGACTTAAGGGTCAAGATGTTTTTTCCTCAGAAAATTATGTTCTGAGTTAGGCAGAACACAGGCATGGCCCTGGGCCACCCTGCGCTATCTGAAATGACCTCAATACACTAATGCCAACCTCAGCGTCATGCCAGAATGCACAGGGTAGCCCAGGGAGACCACACCTTTGGCAAAGTCCAGACAAGGCCCACTGCAGTTCCTATGGCACCAGTCACCAGCTCCTAGACACCACTTGGGTACCCCATTGGGGTCTTGGAGAGGAAGACATGTGAACCTAACGGCTCCCTGAAATTGCTCCTACCCATCCATATTGCTGGTCATGCATTCAGTCTGACAAAAATGGATGATACTGCTATTTTTGGTAACAAACAGTGAATATTCATAAGAACAAAAGTAAAAGAAAAAAAGACACAGTAGAAACTAGCATCCCCTAAAGCAGGGCTTCTTAAGAGACTTGGAATATTGACATTTTTAAATGGATAATTTTTTTTTTTTTTTTTTTTTTTTTGGGTGGGGAGGGGATGGAGTTTCACTCTTGTTGCCCAGGTTGGAGTGCAATGACAACGATCTCGGCTCACCGCAACCTCCGCCTCCTGGGTTCAAGCGATTCTCCTGCCTCAGCCTCCTGAGTAGCTGGAATTACACGCCTGGCTAATTTTGTATTTTTAGTAGAGACAGGGTTTCTTCATGTTGGTCAGGCTGGTCTTGAACTCCCGACCTCAGGTGACCTGCCCGCCTTGGCCTCCCAAAGTGCTGGGATTATAGGTGTAAGCCACTGTGCCCAGTCTGAATTGGATAATTATTTGTTGCAAGGGACTGTTCTGTGTGCTACAAGATACTTGGTAGCATCCTTGGCCTATCCATTAAATGCCAGTAGCACCCCCACAGTGGCAACAACCAAAAATGTCACCAGACATTGCTAAAGGTCGGGGAGCAAAATGGCTCCCAGTTGAAAATCCCTAAAGGATGTCATACTAGTGACAATAAGTTAGGATATGCTTATTTTTTGGTGCAGCAAAATCTTATCTCACATAGTCATCCACAATAGTTATGATTTAATACAGCTCTTTATTTATGAAATAGGTTTTAGACACGTGGTGATTTTAAGTTGGGAATCGGATGGAAATGATTTGTTTGGTATGCCTTCATGTCCTTCAGCCACATGCAGGAATGTATCCTTTCAGCTCTCTTTGGTTATACCTGAAGCCAGGAGTGTTGAGTTATTAGCCTTGTGTTTATATTCCTCTCACTGTAATTGGTATCATTTTCCCAGCAGTCCTAGCAGTCCTCAAGCAAGTGGGAAATAGGAAAAGAAAAGGACAGGGATTGTACAGAAGCAGATGATAAAAAATTTAGCCAACAAAAGAAAGAGTCTAGTCAATCTGGGTGCTTGTTATTGCCTGGGTTCTCTCTAAACATGGTTCAGAGCTGGTGTAGATGAAGTAGGTGAAACCTCTGAAAAGAGTGGAGAAGGCAGTAGAGCAAGTCCCAGACCAGAAATACGCTCATCTTTTCACTGTCATGTGCCACTTGGTACTATTTGGTAATGTCACTCTACTTTTCCTGATTCCATCCTTTGGTTTATATTTCATATTTGTATATAAGGCACCATTTTCTAAAAATATGACTAGGGTGTGACCTAAGGTTTTATTCTGTGAAGATGAGTAACTGGAAAGAAGCTAACACTACAGTGGGAAGAAAGGAAGAAAGTTGTCCAGGTGGTAGTTCCACATGTTTTGAATCTAGTCCTTCCTACATGGAGGAAAAAAGCTCCTAAATTCCACTCTGGGTTTGTGATTTTAATAGAAATAGAAAGGGAAACTACAGACCCATGGAAATGAAATTCAGGGGCTATGGACGGATAGAGGAGAAAGGTGCTATTTAGAGAATGGAGGAGAAAGGTGCTACTTAGAGAATAGAGGAGAAAGGTGCTACTTAGAGAATGGAGGAGAAAGGTGCTACTTAGAGAATAGAGGAGAAAGGTGCTACATAGAGAATGGAGGAGAAAGGTGCTACATAGAGAATGGAGGAGAAAGGTGCTACATAGAGAATGGAGGAGAAAGGTGCTACTTGGAGAAAGGAAGAGGGCAGAGGGCTTTCCCTTCCCAAACTGGGTGGGTGGGGGCAGCCTCAAGAGAGTGGCACTGCCCACAACTGCTTGCGGGTTGTACACTTCAAACCGCACTCTTCCCCTCCAGTTGCTGCCTTCAGAGCCGTGTTGAAGCACGAGCTTCAATAAGACAAGCACACTTCATAGTGAGAGGGCAGTGGCACCAAAGCCTTTCAGAGCGACTATGGATTAGACAGAAATGATTTGTGAGAGGAAGCTGGAGTGAACAGCATGAACAGCAAGTGTTATCTGACAGAGGCAAGACAGCTAGATGTGGCTTCAGATTTAGAAACAGCTGAGGGGAGCAAAGAGGGACTGCGTACACAGGGAGGGGACATATCTACGGGCAGAGCCCTTGGTGAGTATCATCACCAAGAAAGGCAAGTCCAGAGTAGAGATCAGCTGAACATGGAGGATGGGTCTGTAGAACTGGGCCAGAGAGGACCTTGCTGCCTTAGTAGCATAAGGGTCTGGAAAAGAAGTTTCTGTCTCACAACAAAGGAAAAAGTGAAAAGCAAGGTGGAACTTGAAGATGTGTCATGAAAATCACTATAAAAATCTGATTTATGTGTGATATCAAATCAAACTGAAGTGAAGAATGAGACTGAGTATATCTGTGGTGACTGACCTCTGTATACTAGAAATCTCAATGTCTCTAGAAGAAGAAATAAAAGCTGCTTTGCACTCTGAAAGGCTAATTGGGTGAATCTTATGAGTTAAGTCTAGAGACAGATGTGTGATTCACAGGCATAGAAGTTGTCGCTGAAACCAAGTGTGTATGTATCATGAACAAAGACCAGAGCACAAGCCAAGCTTGTCCAACCTGCCTTATTGTGTTGTTGTTCTGTTTTGTTTTGTTTTAGGTTTTTAGCAGCCTGAAGCCATGGTTTTTAGTTTCTGTCTCTAGTGATAAGTGGAAAAGAGGAATGAGAAAGGGGCTTTACTGGCCCAACCAGAAACAGAAACTATGAACCCATGACTGAATTCTCTCCCTTGGACACCCTGCTGGGCAGCTCACCCAACTCTATGAAGCCCTGGAGCAACTAACTATGGGTCTTAGCAACTCATTCTAGCTCCTCCTTGATTCCAATGCCTTCTCCATCTTTTCTTTTTCTTTCTTTCTTTTTTTTTCTTTTTGAGACAAGGTCTCACTCTGTCACCCAAGCTGGAGTGCAGTGGTGCGATCACAGCTCACCGAAGCCTTGACTTTGACTTCCCAGGCTCAGGTGATTCTCCCACCTCAGACTACTGAGTACTGGGACTATAGGCCCACACCACCATGCCCAGCCATTGCTCAGGCTGATCTGTTTTGGACTGGGTTTAAAATGCCTAAGGAGGCCAGGTGCAGTGGCTTATGCCTGTAATTCCAGCACTTTGGAGGCTAAGGGGGGGATGATCACCTGAGGTCAGGAGTTCGAGACCAGCCTGGCCAACATGGGGAAATCCCATCTCTATTAAAAATTCAAAAATTAGCTGGGCGTGGTGGCACACACCTGCAGTCACAGCTACTTGGGAGGCTAAGGCAGGAGAATCTCTTGAACCTGGGAAGTGGAGGTTGCAGTAAGCGCGATCATGCTGCGGCACCCCAGCCTGGGTGACAGAGCAAGACTCCTTCTCAAAAAAAAAAAAAAAAAAGGAAAAGGCCTAGCCTTTGACATCTAGGGTGCAGGAGAATTGGCAGTGGTAAGAGAAAGTCTCTTGGATATGTCTGCAAGAGGAAAGGTTGGAACCTTAAGATTTGGGGCCATGAAGGCCACACAAAAAGTATTATTTACCTCAGCATACAGGTGAACCATAGTCTCACTTTATTTCGAATTTTAGGACTGAACAGAAAGAAGGTTCAGAGATATTTCTTCAGGGAAGGAGGTGGGCAAATAGCACAACCAGGCAAACCACACAATCTAGACGTTCTTTTCCGGGTAAACAAACCAGGAAGCCCAGAGCTCATAGAGGACTAGAGCAGAGCTTGGGGTGGTAGAGAGGTGTTCATGGGGAAGGAGGCAAGACCACAAGAGAAATGTCCATGAGCTCATCCAGGGTAGAGAGGACTCTTGGGGAAGGGGACCTCCTTCCCCATGCTATCTCTGCCCCAAGCCCTTAATGAAGCAGGAGAGGGAAGTCTGTCCAGAATCTCATCTGGTTAGACATCTGCAAAAGGAATAGGGAGGGGGTGGAGGCAGAGCCACTTTGGACATGGGAAATCACAGTTGCAGTGGACAGTGAGCTCCAGTCACTCCAGAAGCTTGACATAATTTGCAGGGAAGAGTCCAAAGTGGCCATGGCAACGTCCCCGCCACCAGCCCTCGTCCACCATCTCAATGTCAGTGATTACGTCGTCCGGATCAAAGGAAAGCTCATCACTTCCCTCTGAGGAGAAAGTTGAGGGGATATTAGAATGGTCAGACATGAATGTCTCTTCTCCCACGTCCCCTTGTCTTATATCAGGGGCCTGCAGGTAACAGGCTCCTCAGGCCGCTCCCAACCTACCTCCTTGGTAATCATATAGGGCCACAGCTGAGATCCCCAGAGCCCCAGCTCCAACCAGGCAGCCTGATGATCCTGCATAATGAGAAACACAAACATGGTCTCATCAACATGAAGAAGGCAAACAGAGAAAGATCCTACTGGGGCAATGGAGAAATTCTTCTTCCTCTTACCCTCCCCTGGACATGACCAAATTCTCCTGCTTCTCCTCCCATCACTCACCAGCCGGAGCAGAAGAAAAAGAAGAACCTTCAGGCTCTAGCACCTCCTCATAGTCCCCCTCTGGTTCATCCTCCTGCTCATGCCTGTCCATCTCCTCCACATCCTCATAGTCATTCTCGGGCTCGGGCTCAGGTTCTGCTTCATATATTGGCTCTTCTTCCACCTGGAGGCCTTCCAGAGTCCTAGGGGGCAGAGCTGGGGGCTCCTCGTTGTCCTGAGAAGAGACAGTGTAGAGCAGTGTGACTTCCACTCTCCAGAAGGACTCAATGGAGGAGTAAGACCCCTGCCCTTCACCACCCTGCCTCTTCTCCCCTCCACCCTTGCCTCCATCTAACAGACTGTCCTGGGGAACATAGCCTTTCATCCATCTTCATTCCTCAACCTCCTCCCACACCCACCCACCCAAAACACATTCCAGAGACAATGGGAAGAGAATGTAAAAGGTGTGAGGGGAGGGAAGTAGAAAGCGAGTCAGATCCTTTGGGAGGCCAAGAAAACATAGAAGCAAAAGCACATTGTTGAGCTACCACAGCTAGGATAACCAGCTGTCCTAATTTGCCCAGGACTGAGGAGTTTCCCAGAAGGCAGGGTAGGGTCTTCAGTGCTGACACCAGAACAGTGCAAGGAAAACAAGGATGGTTGGCCACCCTGCACAGTCCACCTTCCTAAGACTGGAGGAGATGGGGTGAGGGCAGAGAATCTTTTTTTTTTTTTTTCTTTTTTTTGAGAGGGAGTCTCGCTGTGTCACCCAGGCTGGAGTGCAGTGGCACGATCTTGGCTCACTGCAAGCTCCACTCCCGGGTTCATGCCATTCTCCTGTCTCAGCCTCCCGAGTAGCTGGGACTACAGGCGCCCGCCACCACGTCCGGCTAATTTTTTGTATTTTTACTAGAGACGGGGTTTCACCGTGCTAGCAAGGATGGTCTCGATCTCCTGACCTCGTGATCTGCCCGTCTCAGCCTCCCAAAGTGCTAGGATTACAGGTGTGAGCCACCGCACCCAGCCGGCCGAGAATCTTTGAAGGTTTGCTTACCTCCAGGAGAGTCTGCCTAACGGGCAGCAACGGCACTGGGTGTTCCCTGCTGGTTCTCACAGGCTCAGCCTCTGATGATGGAGGAGTCCCAGCTGGAGGCCAGGCCTGTGGAGAATGAAGCATCTCTCAAGTAAGCAAGCCTCCATCTTCACTCTTTTTTTTGTTTTGTTTTGAGACAGACTCTCGCTCTGTAGCCCAGGCTGGAGTGCAGTGGCGCGATAGCTCATTGCAACCTCCGCATCCCGGGTTCAGGCGATTTTCCTGCCTCAGCCTCCTGAGTAGCTGGGAGTACAGGCATGGGCCACCATGCCTGGTTAATTTTTGTATTTTTAGTAGAGACAGGGTTTCACTATGTTGGTCAGGCTGGTCTTGAACTCCTGATCTCCTGACCTCGTGATCCGGCCACCCTGGCCTCCCAAAGTGCTGGGATTACAGGCGTGAGCCACCACGCTTGGCCCATCTTCATTCTTTTTTTTTTTTATTTTATATATTTTTTGAGACAGGGTCTCACTCTGCTGCCCTGCCTGGAGCATAGTGGTGAGATCATAGCTCACTGTAGCCTCAAACTCCTGGGCTCAAACGATCCTCCTCTCCAAGCCTCCCAAGTAGCTGGGACTATAGGCACGCACCACAATGCCCAGCTAATTAAAAAAAATTTTTTTATAGAGACAGGGTCTTACTATGTTGCCCAGGTTGGTCTAGAACTCCTGGCTTCAGGTGGTCCTCTTAACTTGGCCTCCCCAAGTGCTAGGATTACAGGCATAAGCCACTACACCATGCATGTCTTCACTGCTACATTTACCAGGAACACCCTCTCCTGCTCTCTGCCAATTCAAATGGAACTCATCCCTCAAGATGAGCTCCAACCTGAAGTGACGGCCCCTTCCTCATAGTTCCTGCAGCAATAATTGGCTGTGCTGGCTGGTGACTTGCTTTCTGTTGTACTATGTAAATCTTGAGAGTTTTTTCTGACATTCTGATAGGAGGTCCAATTACAGTCAGACTGAAGTCTTCTAAAGACAGAGACAACAGACCCTGCCTAACCCAGGGGAGGCCTTTGCCTTATTTTCTGCCAATGGTTTGGACCCCTTAGGCTCCTGTCTGGGCAAGAGATCCCGGATGTGGATCCCAGCGGGCCAGGCACTCACCTCTGAGGAGATTTTCTTGGGCAGTGGGGCCGGTACTGTGGGCTCTTCCATAGCTATCACTGGCTGTGGAGCCTCAGGGCTCATCTTTGTCACAGCCTTTCGCTCCTGTTGCCTCCTGGCCACCTGCTGTGCCTTCTCCTCTTCCTCTCGCTTCCTCTTCTCCTCAGCCATGGACTCAAATTTCGCCTTCAGCCCACGAGCACCACTAGAAGCTGCAGACACAGGCAAGAAGAATTAGGGTTGTCTTGGATTGGAGGGTGGGGAAGGGCATGGCACTTGAAGGAAGAAGGGGAATCAGTTAAATATCCAGGAGGAGGGATTTGTGGGACAGGAAGGTAAAGAGGTATTGACAGAGGAACAAGGGGATTATAGGAGGATGGCATAGCCCTGAAGCCTGGAATTTTTTTTTTTTTTTTTTTTTTTTTTTTTTTTTTTTTTTTGAGACGGCATTTCACTTTTGTTGCACAGGCTGGAATGCAATGGAGCGATCTCGGCTCACTGCAATCTCCGCCTCCCAGAAATCAGGCGATTCTCCTGCCTCCGCCTTCCTGAGTAGCTGGGATTACAGGCATGCGCCACCACGCCGGCTAATTTTGTATTTTTAGAGAGACGGGGTTTCTCCATGTTGGCCAGGCTAGCCTCCAACTTTAGACCTCAGATGATCCACCCGCCTCGGCCTCCCAAAGTGCTGGGATTACAGGTTTGAGCCACTGCGCCCGGTGAAGCCTGGATTTTTATAAAGCCAGGCTATGTGACCTCATGTCTTTTTGTTTTGTTTTGTCTTGTTTTGAGACAGGGTCTCAGCCCAGGCTGGAGTGCAGTGGTGCAGTCATGGCATACTGCAGCCTCAGCCTCCCAGGCTCAAGCAATCCTCCTACGTCAGCCTCTGGAGTAGTTGGGACCACAGGTGTGCACCCCCACACTTGGCTAATTTTTGTATTTTTTGTAGAGAGGGGATCTTGCTGTGTTGCCCAGCCTCATCTTGAACTCCTGGGTTCAAGTGATTCTCCTACTTCAGCCTCCCAAAGTTTTGGGATTGCAGGTGTGAGCCACCATGCCCAGCCCACCTGTGTCCTTTCTAAATTGTAAACTTTGGGCTTCCAACCAGCATCCTCCCCTGTCCATATTCCATAAATCTGTATGCCTTCTTCAAGCCACCACTCATCCTCAACCCCATCCGAAGCTCCTATCCCTATGTGTCCTTCCCAAGTGGTTCCCCACCAATGTTCCCACGCCACCCCACCCCCGCTCCACGCCACACTTTGTTCTCTGCCTCCAGTTCCTTTCCCGACGTTACTCTTTCTATCCACTTGACTTGGTTCTTCCTTTCTCTCTCTCTCTTTTTCTTTCTTTCTTTCTTTTTTTTTTTTTTTTGAGACGGAGTCTCGCTCTGTCACCCGGGCTGGAGTGCAGTGGCCTGATCTCAGCTCACTGCAAGCTCCGCCTCCCGGGTTTACGCTCGCTCTTTCTTTCTTTCTTTCTTTCTTTCTTTCTTTCTTTCTTTCTTTCTTTCTTTCTTTCTTTCTTTCTTTCTTTCTTTCTTTCTTTTTCTTTCTTTCTTTTCTCTCTCTTTCCTTCCTTCCTTCCTTCGTCTCTCTCTCTCTTTCTTTCTTTCCTTCTTTCTTTCTTTTTATAGAGTCTCACTCTGTCACCCAGGTTGGAGTTCAGTGGCATGATGTCAGCTCACTCCAACTTCCACCTCCTAGGTTCAAGCAATTCTCCTGCCTCAGCCTCCCAAGTAGCTGGGATTACAGGCATGCACCACCATGCCTGGCTAATTTTTGTATTTTTTATAAAGATGGGGCTTCCCCAGGTGGTCCAAACTATTCTTAAACTCCTGAGCTCAAGCAATCCTCCCATCTTAGCCTCCCGAAGTGCTGGGATTACATGCGTGAGCCCCGCCTTACCTGATTTTTCTAGGAGAGACAGAATATGGGAATATGAGGATAGGGATCAGGTCTACCCCAGCTAATCTAGGCAGTTAAAGGCATGGAGGATATAGGCTGGGGAAGAAAAAGAATGAGGGAGAAGGAAGTGAGGTGCATGGAGAGTGAATCACTAAGCCTCACCGGCTTCTATGGGAGTCGTCTTCTTATAAGCTGTGGTTGGGGCCTCCATTTCATTGAAGCCGACAGCGCTCTGCAGGCAGGAGAACAGCACGTGTGTTGCGGGACGGGAGGGGGGTAGTGGTGACCTGGAGGTGGTATTGGGGGTTGGGGACCACTATAGGAGGTATTCCTAACCATTGGATGCTCAACAGCTGGACAGCATGTTCCAATGTTGTTTTGTGGTAGAGAGGGGGTAAAGAAGTTCTTAACTGTTGGGTTCAGCTCCCCCTTTCGAAAGCTCAGTGACCTTAGAATCTCACGTCTCCAAGCCCAGTTGCCTAAAATGTAGCAGGGCCCGTGGCCAATGCATGAGGAGGAACTACTATAGGGAGGACAGTGGCATGGGGTGGGAAAAGACTTAAGATTGGGTTAAGCAATACAAAGAAATCAATACAATTTCCAGTCCAACGCCACCTTTCCCTGTGGTTTATCTGTGTCTCTGTATGCCTCTCCCACTGTCCTCAGTCAAAGCTCAGGCTTTGGAAGACATACCCCTTAGACGCTGAGGGCAGTCAGTGGGGAGTGCAGGACACCAGCAGGACAGGCTCTGTGTGCCCAGCACCACCATCCCCTCCCTCTCCCAGCCTTCTTCACACTCTTCTCTGCACTCTTTCCTAAACTTAGAGAACTTCTTAAGACATTGGTGTTCTGGTGCTTTACCTTATCCACTCGGTCCTTCTGGATTCCATACTGGCCACCAAAGCCCTTGGCATAATCTGCAGGACAGAAAGTTCTGAGTTATAGGAGATCAAAATGCTGGGAATAGGTAGTAAGAAGAATCAGTGGGAAGAAAAATAGGAATGTGGAAAACAGACATAGGAGGAAATGTGAGAATCAGAGGATAGAGGGAGGCATGGATGGGAAGAGAAGGAAACAGATGGGGAAAAATCTGGGAGAGAATGGAGAAGAGAATGATGGAAATAGGGAAACATGGAAAGCGGAAAGCAACAGATAAGGAAAAATGTAAAAGAAATAGGAAAAAATACAGAGGGCACTCCAGTCATCCCTATGGGTTCCAGGGAAGCAGTAAACCTCTTTATCCTCTGTGAGGACAGCAGAGAGCCCTGTAAGACTCATGGCAAACCATCCTCTGACCATCACCTAGCCTGTCTGTCCTCATTCCTTCCTCAATGCTCCCTTCTCTCTCACCTCCCTCCTAGGCCCTGCTCTTAATCCTGCTGTTTTCCTCTCCACCTCTCCTCTCTTCCCTCACTACCACCATCCATCCCCTACATGTACTTACTGCCTGTGCACCCCCTGCTCTGCACATCTGCCCCCTCTGTATTCTGGGGCCCCTGGGTGAGCTTCCAGAAAGGAAGGAAGGAGAGCCCTGTGCTATCTGTGACTTTCCCCCTTCCAACCCCAACTCACCTCGCTGGGACTCGTGCTTCTCCGTCTCTCCCTTGTAGTCATATCCCAGAGCTGCTTTGTCCCGTTTATCCTTCTCCACCCCATACCGGCCACCAAAGCCACGAGAGTAATCTGCGGTCAAAGGAGCAGTCATGAGAGCCCACCCTTAGGCTCCAGCACACAGGGAAGTGCTGGAGAAGAGAGGTCAGCAGGAATGCGTGCAGAGTGTTAGGGGCCTGGAAAAAGAGCAAGGCTTGAATATAGGGGAATTAAAGAGAAACCATGTCTTAAGTAGTCTTTGAATTGAATATTGCTTACTTTTTCCCTGTCTTCTCTCATTTCCATGCCAAATGAGAAGAACATTCCCATTTTCTCCCTTCTTCTTCAAGAAGGGGCAAGTATAGAGAGTGAGGAGATTGCAGGAAAAAAGAGGCAGATACATGAAATGTATGCCTTTCCCCTACTCCCATATAAGCACATAGAAATGTCAGATAAAACATAACAATTTTGTTTTAAAGAGTGAAGCTCAGGCTGGGCACGGTGCTCATGCCTGTAATCCCAGCACTTCAGGGGCCAAGGCAGGTGGATCACCTGAGGTCAGAAGTTTGAGACGAGCCTGGCCAAAATGGGGAAACCCTGTCTCTACTAAAAAATACAAAAATTATCCAGGCATGGTGATGTGTGCCTGTAGTCCCAGCTACTCGGGAGGCTGAGGCAGGAGAGAATCACTTGAACCTGGGAGGTGGAGGTTGCAGTGAACCGAGATTGCACCATTGCACTCCAGCCTAGGTGACAGAGCGAGACTCCATCTCAAAAAAATAAAAATAAAAAGTGAAGTTCAGAAGAAAGGAAGGAAAAAATTCTGGCTCCAGAAACCAGAAACAAAGAGATGAATCAAAGCTGTATGTGTGAGGGTAATTATGAACTGACACCACAGAAAACCCAAGGGCATTTTGGGGGGATTTTTTTGTTTGTTTTTAGAGGCGGGCTCTTGCTCTTTTGCCCAGGCTAGAGTGCAGGGTATAATCATGGCTCACTGTAACCTTGAACTCCTGGGGTCAAGCAATCCTCCTGAGTCACTGGGACCACAAGCACGTGCCACCATGCCTCGCTAATTTAAAAAAAGTCTGTATTGATGGGATCTCACTATGTTGCCCAGTCTAGCCTTAAACTCCTGGGCTCAAAGGACCCACCCCCCTCAGCCTCCCAAAGTGCTGCGATTCCGTGTGTGAACTACCACACCTGTCAGATTTTAAATTCCAAATGTAATGAACAGGGATTAGGATCGAGGCTCTGCGATTCTAATTTCCATATAAGAATGGGGGAAGAGGGAAGAAAGCCAGAAAAGAAGCTCTGTCCACTCCTGTAAGAGAGTGCTAGAAAAATTCTCCTCATTTACCCAGGAAAATCATGAGGGGGGCTTGTAGCCTGTTCAACATTTGATAGGGGGAAAATTTGCTTCTTAAGACATGGAAACTCTAAGCCTACATCTGAGTGTAGAATGCAAATACACAATTTTTTTTTTTTTTTTTTTTTTTACTACTTATGTGATGCAGGAATTCTAAGCTGAGAAATTAACTAAATACTGATCCAGGAAAATATATATTGTTGAAAGAGTAAGCATAAGAAAGATGGCATGAATATGAGACAAAGTTATCTCAAGACAAAATGCATTCTAAGAGACAAGAGAGACATGCTACAATGATAAAAGAACAATACCTTTCATCGGGAATATGTATGCTGGCATAAACCTATTCACAGAACCAAAATTCATGAAGCTCTCAAATAAAAGAAAAATGTAAAAAGCCAGGTGTGGTGAATGCCTGTAGTCCCAGCCTCTCAGAAGGCTGAGGCAGGAGGATGGCTTGAGCTCAGGAGTTTGAGACCAGCCTGAGAAACATAGCAAGACTCCAACACACACACACACACACACACACACACACACACAAATAATGCAAAAGCTGACAGAAGTAGAAAGAGAAACAGACAAACCTGTAATAGTAGTTGAAATTTTTAACACCACTCTTCCATTAATTGATAGATATTTTAGGCAAAAAGGAATCAGTAGAATTATAGAAGATACAGACATTATCAATTAATAAGACCTAATTGACTCTTATACAACACTATACCCCAAAATACAGAATATACTTTTTTTCATGCATATAGAACAGAACATTGACCAAATAGACCATGTGCCGGTCCATAAGTCTCTAAGACGGTAAGTCTCAGTATATTTCAAAAGACTGAAATATTAGATATCATATTCTGATCACAATAGAATTAAAGTAAAAGTCAATACCAATAAAATCATCTAGAAAATTTCCCTGATACTTAGAAAATTAGTAACAACTTTTAAATAATACATGTGTCAAAGAAGAAATTACAAGGGAAATAAGAAAATATTTTTAACTGAATTTTTTTGTTGTTGCTTTTGTTTTTGTTTTTGAGACAGGGTGTCACTCTGTTACCCAGGCTGAAGTGTAGTGGCACAATCATGGCTCGCTGCAGCCTCAACCTCCTGGGCTCAAGCGATCCTCCCACATTAGCCCCCTGAATAGCTGGGACCACAGGTTTGTGATGAATGAAAATTAAAATACATATAGTATTTGTTGAATGTAGCAAATGGTTGTAGTGAATGTAGTGTTTAGAGGGAAATGTATAGTTTTTTAAATGCCCATATAGTAAAGGAAGGCTTAAAATCAGTTATCTAAGTTTCTACCTTAAGAGGCTAGAAAAAGAACAAACTAAATCAACACTAAGTAGAAGAAAAACATAATAAAGATATGAGCAGAAACCAATACATTTTTTAAAACAGGTAAACAATAGAGAAAATTAGCAAAGCCAAAAGCTTGTTCTTTGGAAAGAATAATAAAATTGATGAAATTCTAGTAAGAACAATTAAAAAGAGAAAAAACACAAATAAATAAGATCAGAAATGAAAATAGTCATTTCATATCACTAGAAATCTTACAGAAGTTAAAAAGAAGAGACTATTATAAATGAATTTATGCCAAGAAACCTGACAACACAGACAAAATGAACAAAGTCCTTGAAAAGCACAACATACCATAACCAACTTAAAAAACAGAAAGACTTGAACTCCATGGGAAAAAATAATAATAAAGGAAAAAAACGTCCATTACTATTAAGACCTCTAAAGTTGAGCCAGAAGTAGAGGCAATATTTCCCTGGATGAGGTACTTACTAAACCCAGGGCACATGAAATTCTCATAAAACAAATATCCCTCTCCTTCACTCAAATAAGTTTATAAACAAAGATTACAAACCATCAAGGAAATAAATAACCGTGAGGAACAGCAGATTAGTCAGAAGAACTCACACAGCCAAGAACTTCAAATAATATAAAATATGAAAGAAACTATAAAGTACATGTTTAAAATAATTAAAGAGCTTAAAGAAGTGGTACAGGGAACCATAATGAAACTATAATGTCTTATGGAAAATGAATCAGCAGATATGCAATAGAACCGAAAGAAACTCCAGAAATGAAAATATCTGATGTGGTGGCTCATGCCTGTAATCCCAGCACTTTGGGAGGCCAAGATGGGAGGATCACTTCAGCCCAGGAGTTTGAGGCCAGCCTGGGCAACATAATGAGACTTTATCTAAAAAAAAGAGAGGGAAGGGAAGGGGAGGGAAGGGAAGGGGAGGTAAGGGAAGGGGAAGGAAGGGAAGGGGAGGGGAGGGAAGATATTTGAAAGAAAGTTTAAAATGTAATGGACAGTTTAAACAATACTAAAATACAGCTAAAGAGAGAATTAGTGAACTTAACCTAGATCTAAAGGAATAACCCAGAATGCGGCTCAGGGACATAAAGAGAAGAGAGAGGTATTATTCAAAGAGAAAATGCCTAAGAACTTTCTATAATGAAAGTCACATCTGAGGTTGGAAAAGAGCAGTAAGTCCCATATAGGATAATAAAAGTAGATCTAACATCTAGACACACCCTAATAATAGTGCAGAATATCAGAGACCAAAAGAAAATCTTTAATTTAAAAAAACCAGAGATATAAGACATGTTACCTACTCAGGAATGATAGTCTGACACAACAGAGATGTCAGAGACGATGAAATAAGATCTTCAAAGTGATGAAGGGAAAATAAAAATGAAGAATGATGCAAAATAAAGACTTTTTCAAAGACTGAAAGCTCTTTCACAGACTCATTAAAAGAATTATCAGTGGATATATTTTAGCAAGAAGGAAACAGAAGACGCAAAGGTGAAACAAAGAAATACAATAAGCAATGATGAGTTAGGAAATAGAAGACACAAAGGTGAAACAAAGAAATACAATAAGCAATGTTGAGTTAGGAAACAGGTAAATACCTTGGTCAATTTAAATAAGCATTTACTAGGTAATAATAACGATTCATTTTTGTGGGGTTTATAAGATGGGACCAATAATAAGATGGAATGAGATGCAACCAATATACTGAACGACAACAATATGGTTGGTTAAAAAGAATGTAGTTAAAATGTTCTATGTTTCACATATACTCAGGAAGAGATTGCGATTAATTTTAAATTTAAGTCAAAGATGCATGTTAAAATTTGGCAATAACCTTCTAAAATAAAGGAATAGAAAACCTTATTTTCAATCTATTAGAGAAAAAAGAGGGATTCCAAAACTTGATCAATATTATAGAAAGCAATCATGGAGAAAAAGAGAAGCAAGTACACACTGGGTTTAAAAAGCATATAAAATAGGGCTGGGTACGGTGGCTCACACCTGTAATCCCAGCGCTTTGGGAGGCCAAGGTGGGAGGATCACGAGGTCAGGAGATAGAGACCATCCTGGCTAACATGGTGAAACCCCATCTCTACTAAAAATACAAAAAAAAATTAGCCAGAAGTGGTGGCAGTGACCTGTAGTCCCAGCTACTCGGGAGGCTGAGGCAGGAGAATGGCGTGAACCCGGGACGCAGAGCTTTCAGTGAGCCGAGATCGCGCCACTGCACTCCAGCCTGGGTGACAGAGCAAGACTTCCTCTCAAAAAAACAAAAAAACAAAACAAAACAAAAGTATATAAAATAGCGCTGGGTGCTGTGGCTCATGCCTACAATTCCAGCACTTTGAGAGGGCAAGAGGGGAGAATCACTTGAGCCAAAATGTTCGAGACTGCCTGGGCAACATAGTGAGACTCCATCTCTACAAAGAATAAAAAATTAGCCAGGCATGGTGGTGCACACCTGTAGTCACAGCTACTCAGTACGCTGAGGTGGGAGGATCACTTGAGCCCAGGAAGTCAAAGTTGCAGTGACCTGTGATTGTGCCACTGCACTCCCGCCTGGGTGACAGTGCAAGACTCTGTCTCAAAAACAAACAAATGAACAAAAAGTAAATAAAATAGTGGTGAGCTGGGTCATGGAAGTTAAAGAACTGATGACAACTGTTGAAAGATAAAGTCTTAGCAGAAGAGCCTGCCAGTCAGATTGCCGAGGCTGAGTGAAGTACAGTGTCCTTGCCTTTCTGAGATGTGTGTTTCTCCACTTCTCCTTTATAATCAAAGCCGACTGCTGACTACAGAGAAGAGGAGAGAGAATTGGTTAGAATCAGAGCTGACAGGTTTTCCCCTTCCTGACCTCCCCTTACTCCCAGCCAGTCCCAGAGGTAGTTTGTAGGGGCTTCAGGCTGAGTATGGGTGTTTAATGTAGAAACAGGCTGGTATGGACACAAGAGACTACAGAGCGATGAACATTGGCCCTGGACACAGACGGTTCTAGGTTCAAACCCTACATCCCCTATTTATAGTTGTTGAAGTTTAGGCATGTTCCTTTATATTATTAAGCCCCAGTCTCTTTTAATATAAAATCAGGAGAGGCATGCCTGTCTTATCTACCTCGACTGTAAAATGAGATAAATGATCCCTCTTCATTTGGGATATCACAAGAACTAAATGGGACAAGGTAAAGTGTCTACTTAGGTTCATTCGCTAACTTAGTGCTTTTCTTTCTAACGAATCCTCACAAAAGTGAAATGTAATACCTAGAAAAGCGCCTTGTAAAGTATAAATCACTCTGTTCATGAAGAGACATTACCCTATTCCCAGTTGATAATGCTGTGCCTCTTCTCTTTCATTACTCAATAATAGAAACACAATATGTGGATTTTGGTGGGATAACTGCAACCAGGAGAGTCTGGATCCTAGCCAGCTCCGGGACTGGACATGTTGCCCAGATACTCAACATTACCGCAGAGTTTTGTTCTCCATCTGGCTCAGGAACTATGGGTATCTGAGCAAGTCTGGGGTTTTGCATCTTAAGAACTAATTAACATGTATTGTTTCTTGATTTACATGACACACTGACTGGGTGATTCCATTTGCGGCTTGTGAGCAAAAGATGTCATAATCGGAGATTAAGCAAAGGCAGGCAAGAGGGAGGCCAAGGTGGAACAGGGAATTCCATCCTGATTCTAGAACATTGCATGCTCCATATTCCACTATTGCCTTCTACATCTTCCCTTAGCTTTGCAGTATGTTTTAAACTTTCCTGGTTTTGTTTTTCATGGATTCCCCCCCATGATGCAAACAATTAATGTTCTAGAACTTAGCTTTAAGGATTCATGCCCACCTAATTAACAACTGTTGGTAAAAACAAAGAAAAAATCTCAGCTAGCTATGAAGGAGATGTCCTCTCTCTGTGTGCAGCTGCAGGGCAGGAGATACCATTCTGCACCATAAAAAATGAGCTCAAAGAATTTGACCTAATAAGGTGTGGAACTAAAAACATCAATGAGTTATCAATCTTACTCTCCTGTCAACAATATGATGCTGTAATCACATGATACTTTTTTTCTCTTTAAAACAACATTTGTTTTGTTTTGTTTTGTACAAAGGAGTCTTTAAAAATATCTGGACTTTGTAGATTGATGCTAAATCCTGTAAATAGTAACCCTAATTAGTTGTTTAACTTGATTATCTGCTGCCGTGGTAGTAATATTTAAACTGACAACTCTGTTTTCCTAAAAGGTGTGAGTATTTATATGGTTTTGATGTTAAGCCAAAGAAGAGCTTAGATGATTCTCTGTTCTGTCAAACCAGTGGCTTGAGGAATTCTTCATTCAAACAGACAGTTTTAGAGGCTTCTCCTTATTTGAATCGCTGAGCTCAACATGTGGCTTCCAACATTGGCACCAAGGAACTTGCTGAGGGAGATATCCCTGTGATGGTGTCAGGTCCTCACAGCATCCACTGCCCTGTCTCCCAACAAAGAAGCATGTGCCTCCATCCAGGGGTGAGTGTGGGCAACTTTCACATGACTGGAGGTGGGTGGTCGGGAGAGAGAGTGATCACTTACCTTGTCTGCCCTGTCCCTCTCAACTCCGTACTTGCCCCCAAAACCTTTGGCAGCATCCGTCTGAGAAGAGTGCTTCTCCACCTCGGCAACATACTCATGGCCCACTGCACTCTGAGAAGAATCAAGGATGGAGTGAGTGAAATGATAAAAATGACCTTAAAGAAATAAATACAGAGATGGAGTGGGATGTAGGCATGTAAGAAATTCCATTCTGGGTCAGATCTATGGCCTCTGACAGTGGTGCCAAGGAATATGCGATGGGAGAGCAAGGTGACTTTTTCTGGAGACCTGCTCATTCCTGTTCTTCTTTAATACCATTAGTAATCCTTCATTCTGAACACTCCCATAGGATGGGCTGGGAACCAGGGGATAGAGACTGGATAGACAGAGCAGTGTTTAAATCAGAAACAAAAAGAGCTGAAACAAGAGCACTGTGCAGCAGAACACAGTGTAGTGTGGGGTAGTGTGGAGGAGAGACCAAGGGGACTGACCGGACGCCATAGCCGGGATGGAATTTTCACTAGGAGAGCGTGATTTTGTTATAGATCTTTGCTCCTGTATGGCCATCAAAGTTCAGAAGTGAACTCTGAGCTTTATACAACATGTAATGTAGGACATATATACAAAAAATCACTAAATACACAGTAAAGAAAATAGTAAAGAGAAGTTGCAACATAGATATAATACATAAACATTTAAAAGCAGCAAATGATTTTAAAACATATTTTTTCCTTCTCCACTTATGCTCCCTGTCTTCTTGGTCTAGGAGTTACAGTGTGGTTAGGGCTACAACAGGCCAGCAGTTCTAATATATAGGCTCCTATTTTCTGCCATGTATATCTTATGTGTTGAGATAAGAAAAATTTGATACAAATAATATGATATTTGTATCAATAATATTGGTCTCAATAATATTAGAGACCAAATGAACACTGTACTTTTGAATGAGTTTTAACTCATGAACCAATAAATGAGTCAAAAAATATATATTTTGATATAGAACAAAAGTATCTGGGTGTTCTAGTGAAATATTTTATATATACTTAAATATTATATACTATATATTTATGAATAAACTATAATATAAATATATTGTATCATATATTAAAATATACATATAATATAAATTTATATATTTGCATTTACTTATAATTATGTTATATATTTATATATTTATAAATATATGCATAAATAATTATATAAGTATTTAAGTATATAATATATAATGTATTAATATATATTAATTATATACTTATATATAATATATACTTATATATAACTATATATTATATATAACAGACACTATATATAAGTATATAACTATATACTTATATATAACAGATACTATATAAGTATATAAATATATTATACATAAATATATTGATATATCATATATTAATATATATTAATATTATATATAATCATATGTTATATGTCACATTATATAATATATAATCTACATTAATATATAATATGCTGTATATTATATTTTATATCATTAATATATAATATGTAATATATAATATATACTATTAATATTATATATTATACTATATACTATATAATGTATAAGTATATATAAATATATAATATATTTATTATGATTATAATATAATATATAATATTTATTATATATTATATAATCATACATATATATAATAAATATATACTTATATAATAATATACTTATATATAATTGGCTCTTATTATAGAGGTATATAATTATATATAAGTATATAATTATTTATAAATATTTACAAAATATATAAATATATATATCAATTTTTTAAATGTATATTTTCAAAGCAAATCTTTCCCTTTCAACTTACCTTGTCCATTCGGTCTCTTTCTACTCCAAACCGACCTCCATAGCCATGGGATGCTTTGGGCCCTGACTCCATCTCTTTCTTCTTGAGAACATCATGCTCCTCTGATACTTTGTTCCTCAGCTGGTGGATGCTGGAAGAAACCACATGACCAAGGATCATCTATCCCAGGAAGGTCAACAAACCCATCTTCCCAGAAAAATGGAAGTCTTGAAGTCTGTCCTGTTTATTTTCAGTAATAACCTGGGCCCCCAGAATATACTAGTGATAGGTCTAGAAGTAAAAGATCAGTCTGGCCTGCATACCATAGCCTGATTTAAACTCTCCATAGGCCAAAAATATTTCCTCTAGTCTGTTATTTTGCTCACTAAAATAACCTTCTGACCTTTTAGTCCCATTTTTCATGTTCTTAAATATTAGAGGACAATGATACCTATATTCTGATAACTGGAAAGTTATTTTCTTTTCTGAATGGATCTGCTTTCTATCAATTAGAGGATGTGTCTCAAAAAGCAGAAAAATATTCACATACCATTGGACCTACATGTTCTAGTTTTAGGAGCCTATACCAGGGAAACTATTTTAAATATGGCAAAGCTTAATATCTAAATGATACTCATTGAAACATAGTATATAATAGCAATAACTAAGAAACAATCTATATGACCAGTGGTTGGGTAATAGTTAAATAAATTAAAATATTACCTTTCACTAGTGTGCTAGGAAGTCATTAAAAACAATGCTTATAAAAACTCAGAATTGGGGAAATTTATTTAACATTAGTAGTATTTTTTTTATGCTTTTTGGTCATGAATTAAGATCTTCTGCCCCTTCCCCACAGCCTGATAATACCTGAGAAAACTAATAACTAATGAAAACTAACTAACAAAATCCACTCACAGTAATTGCTATGACACGTTAAGGCTCAAATTATCTTGATTTGAAGGGACACCTTTATCCCTAAGAGAAAGTACCACCAAAAAAAGGCATTCTCTTTCTTACTTCACACCCACTTCCATCTTTACCATGAAGGTGACTGCAATACTTAAGAGGGTGGAAAGCCATCTTGGCCAACCTCTTTGGCTTGAGGATATGAAGTGATAGCTCAGCACCAAATGACAATCAGATCTGTTATTTGGACACATAAGGATCAGGGGATTGTTGGAAACATTTGGGCAAGAGAACCCTAAATAAGAAATTTGACTTTCTGTAGCAAGCAATGAGGGTTTAGGGTATTGAGACAGTGATATTACTGGGACTTCACCAGCTCAAGACAACCAGACACATTGGTTATACGTAGAATGGCTGTCTCACAGCAGAAATTGTCTTCTTTTACAGAAGAATAGATCCATCTGGTGGCCTTTAGTGGATAATTCCACTAAAGGTCTTTTAAAAAGGCTTCTCAGCTTTAGCCACAGTTAATTTTAGAAAGCTGGCTATGAACCAGATGAAATTAAGCCAAGTGCTGGAAGAACCCCCTGTTCCCATGCCTCCTCTAAACTCTCTGGCAGCATTGAAAGCAGAGATCTTGTGTTGTCAGTTCAACACCAACACTGTGTCAAAAGTTACTAGTACCAAGGACATGTAAATGCCTGCCCAGTATCTTCCAACCGAAGTATTCAGATGAAAGATGAAGAAAAGGGGGCCAAAATTTACTTTCTTTTTTTTTTTTTTTTTTTTTTTTTTTTGAGACGGAGTCTGGCTCTGTCGCCCGGGCTGGAGTGCAGTGGCCGGATCTCAGCTCACTGCAAGCTCCGCCTCCCGGGTTCATGCCATTCTCCTGCCTCAGCCTCCTGAGTAGCTGGGACTACAGGCGCCCGCCACCTCGCCCGGCTATTTTTTTGTATTTTTTTAGTAGAGACGGGGTTTCACCGTGTTAGCCAGGATGGTCTCGATCTCCTGACCTCGTGATCCGCCCGTCTCGGCCTCCCAAAGTGCTGGGATTACAGGCTTGAGCCACCGCGCCCGGCCCAAAATTTACTTTCAAATGGAAAAAATATGCTATTTTTAAATGAGTATAATAATTGTTAAATGGGTTATAACTATATTATAGTTAAAACAAGTTTTTAAAAGGGATTAGAAAATGATACTCAGGAATATTCATCTAAAGGATAACAGAAAAACTAGTCAGGGGATCATATCAATAAATGATATAATTTGAATGAAATTGTTGAGGCCCAAAGAAAATAAACTTCTTTAGGTTATAGCTGAAGTCATTCTAAACAGGTTATTATTATTATTATTATTGAGACAGAATCTCGCTCTGTCGCCCAGGCTGGAGTGCAGTGGCATGATCTCAGCTCACTGCAACCTCCGCCTCCCGGGTTCAAGCGATTCTCTTGCCTCAGCCTCTGGAGTAGCTGGGATTACAGGCATGCATGTCACGCCCACCTAGATTTTGTATTTTTAGTAGAGACAGGGTTTCACCATGTTGGTCAGGCTGGTCTCAAATTCCTGACCTCAAGTGATCCTCTTGCCTTGGCTTCCCAAAGTGTTGAGATTACAGGTGTGAATCACCACGCCCAGCCTAAACAGGTCTTAATTATATCATTCCTTCATTTGATAGCTATTAACTAAACAGCTTTTAAGTGTGAGGTACTATTAGGCTCTGACACAAAGATGTTTAATGTATGGAGATAGAGGACAGCTAGAAGAGACAGAAAGGAAGACAAGAAATTCCAATTCAATATGCTGTGTTGTGCCTGAGAAACTTGACATATTAACTCTCAGATATCCAATTTAAGTTTTATAAGACTTTGGATTGATAAAGCAATGCAGTTTATGTGAACCAAGCAAAATGTAGCACCTCAAAGATGACTCATTCCTCAATCTGTGTTTTTTTTTTAATTACAAAACTAAAAGCGCAAATGTGAGTGACTCAGAATATAAGGTTTTTATTCACAGATGTCATTATCATGTATGTAGAAAATCCTAAAGAATTCATACAAAAAAAGCTACTAAAGCATTGTGCATTTGCAGGGTCACAGTATACAAGTCATTATATCAAAATCAATTGTATTTTTACATAGTGGCCATAAACATTTGGAAACTGAAAGTTAAATATAAATACATGAAATAACATGAAACATTTTAGGATAAACTTAACAAAGTATGTGCAAGACCTAAACACTAAAAAATATTTCTGAAAATATTAAAGAAGACCTAAATAAATGGAGAGATATCCCATGTTCATGGATTGGAAAACTTAATGTCATTAAGATGTCAATTCTCCCTAAAATGATCTATAGGTTCAATGCAATCCCAATCAAAATCTGAACAGGCATTCTTGTAGGAATTGACTAGTGAATTGTAAAACTTATGTGAAAATGTAAAGTCCTGAAATAGTAAAATCTTTTGTTTCTTTTTTTTCTTTTTAAAGGAGAGCAAAGTTGAGGACTACATGATTTCTTGACTTACAAAGCTACAATAATCAGTGCAGTATGGTATGCTGTCAGGGTAGAAAATAGATCAACAGAACAGAATAGAGTCCAGAAATAGACCCACATGTATGTGGTCAAAGATGCCAGGTAAGTCAATGGGAACAGGATACTCTTTTAATAGTGTTGAACAACTAAATAATCACATGGAAAAAAATGAACCTCAATCTTGACCTCACACTGCACAGAAAAGTCCACTTGAAATGGATCATAGACTTAAATGTAAAAGCTAAAACTGTAAGTCCTTTAGGACAAAATATCAAAGAACGTCTTCACAACTTTGGGG
This sequence comes from Chlorocebus sabaeus, assembly GCF_047675955.1. Lineage (NCBI taxonomy): Eukaryota > Metazoa > Chordata > Mammalia > Primates > Cercopithecidae > Chlorocebus > Chlorocebus sabaeus. Next base: position 41,261,483 of record NC_132925.1, read on the forward strand.
TAGGTGAATATTTCTCAGACACATAAAGCATTAGCCCCATAATTTTTTTTTTCAATAAATTAGACTTCATCAGGATTAAGATCTTTTGCTCTTAAAAAGATGCCATTAATAAAATGAAAAAGCAGCCAGGTGCGGTGGCTCATGCCTGTAATCTTAGCACTTTGGGAGGTCGAGGCAGGTGGATCACAAGGTCAGGAGCTCAAAACCAGCCTGGCCAATATGGTGAAACCCCATCTCTACAAAAATTACAAAAATTAGCTGGGCATGGTGGCGGCTGCCTGTAGTCTGAGCTACTGGGGAGGCTGAAGCAGCAGAATCGCTTGAACCCAGGAGGCAGAGGTTGCAGTGAGCTGAGATCATGTCACTGCACTCCAGCCTTGGCGACAGAGCAAGACTCTATCTCAATAAATAAATAAACAAATAAAGTGAAAAAGCAAGTTACATTCTTGGAGAATACACTTGTAAAACACATATTTCACAAAAGACTTACATCCAGAATATATGAAGAACTTTCAGCAACTTAATAAAAAGACAAACAACTCACTTTAAAAGTGGTAAAAAGATGTGAACAGATATAAAATGGCAAATGAAAATACACTCAATAAAACTGGTCATCAAAGAAATTCAAATTAAAATCACCACATACTTAAAAGAGTGGTTAAGTTTGTTGTTGTTGTTTTGTTTTGTTTGTCTTTTAGAGAAGATCTCAGTCTGTCACCCAGGCTGGAGTGCAGTGGGGCAAACATGGCTCACTGCAGCCTCAACCTCCTGGGCTCAAGTGCTTCTCCTGCCTCTCAGCCTCCCAAATAGCTCAGACCACAGGTGAGCATCCCCACACCCAGCCAATTTTTAATTTTTTTGTAGACACAGAATCTCTCCACGTTGTCCAGATGGTCTTGAACTCCTGGGCTCAATTCATGTGCCTGCCTTGGCCTCCCAAAGTGCTGGGGTTACAGGCATGAGCCACTGCACCCAGCTAAATTTAAAAATACTAACAATGGCAAATGTTGACAAAAATGTGGAGCATCTGAAACCCATATATTACTGGTAGGAATGAAAGAGGGTAAATTCCCTTTGAAAAAGAGTTTGAGTCTCTCAAAAAGTTAAACATACACTTATTATATGACTCAGCAATTCTACTTCTGGCAATTTCCCAAGAGAAATAAGGATATGTCAACAAAAAGATTTGTATCCAAATGCCCATGACAGTTTCATTTGTAATAGATCCAAATTGTCAACAATCCAAATGTCTATCGACAGGATAATGAATAATCATACTGTGACATATCCATACAATGGGACACTACTTGACAATATAAAAGAACAAAAAAAAGAACAAAAGAACAAAAGAACAAAAGACCACCACCATGGACAAATCTGGAAAACATTATGCTGAAAGAAGATAACACAAAACAATACATTCTATATTATTCTGTTTGCATGAAATTCTATGCCAGACAAAACTAATCTATAGTGACAAAAAGATCAGTGTTTATGGGATGTATTGACTGCAAAGAGGTGCAGGGAAATTTTCATGGTAATAGATATATTCTATATCTTGATTGCATTGGTGGTTATATATATATAGGTGGCTGTATTTTATATATATATAGTCAAAACTCATTGAACTATTTGCTTATAATGATTAGGTATCAATAAAGTTAATTTCTGGCTGGGCGTGGTGGCTTACACCTCTAATCCCAGTACTGTGGGAGGCCGAGGCAGGCGGATCACTTGAGGTCAGGAGTTCGAAACCAGCCTGGCCAACATGGTGAAACCCTGTCTCTACTAAAAATACACAAATTAGCTAGGCGAGGTGGCACATGCCGGTAATCCCAGCTACTCAGGAAGCTGAGGTAGGAGAATTACTTGAAGCCGGGAGGCAGAGGCGGAGGTTTCAGTGAGCTGAGATTGCACCACTGCACTCCAGTCTGGATGATAGAGCGAAACTCCATCTCAAAAAAAAAAAAAAAAAAAAAGTTAATTTTTGAAAAATAATAAAGTGAAGAAAACATTAAATGAAAGAGACTTTGGGCACTCATAAAGAGGTTTGTTTATGAAGTGATTGTAGTATTATTAAAGCCAATTTATCAAGTACTTTGTCACTGTAAACAGAATAGCAAGCAGCCTTAGGGAATGGCAATAGCTTAGCTCTTGGGAATTTGCATTTTATTTCAACAAGAGAATTATGGACATGACAATATTATGTTTATTAGACAAAAACAATATAATGGTTAAGCTTTCAGCCCATGGAGTCAGACTGAGCCAAATTCAAATTACTACAGGTTGAGTTTCCCTCATCCCAAACGCTTGGGCTAGAAGTGTTTTGGATTCAGAATTTTTTCAGATTTTGGAATATTTGCATATACATAATGAGATGTCTTGGGGACTAGACCCATGTGTAAACAGGAAATTCATTTATATGTCATATACACTATATTAAGAAAGGTATTAAAGAAGACCAAAATAAATGGAGGTAACTTTATTTTTCCCTTGGGAACACCGAAAAACCTGTGTTGTGCACCTGTATTTTGACTGCAACCCATCACATGTAGTCAGGTGTGGAATTTTCTACTTGTGGTATCGTGGGCTTTCAAACATTTCAGATTTTGGAACATTTTAGATTTTCAATTTTTGAATTAGGGATGCTCAACCTGTATCTCTGTATCGTTGGACAAATTGCTAAACATTAATATATCCATTCACTTTTCTGTGAAATCAGGATGCCAACGTCATCTATGATATAGGGTTGTTTTTAAAAAGTACTGTGTTTTGCATGACATATAATAACTTAATAAATGTTGGTCATTATTCTTAAGTCACAGCCATGGCTCTTCCCAGTACCCCTGTGAGGTAAACAGGGATAGTACTATAATCTCCAGTCACCACTGGAAATCAAAATAGGATGGTAAAATATTATTACTCTCCTCAGTATCATGAGCCCTTTTACAGCAGAGCTGGAATCAGTCCGTAGAGCCCCAGAATTCTATTTCAATACTCTTGGTATTACACCATTCTTTATTTCCACTTGCTATAAAATGTCAGGGCACAAGAAAGAGGACAGGGTCACTGAGGCAGACATCCTATGGTTATAGCTCAGTAAAGATTTAATCTAAAGGCCAGACAAGTTCCAGGAAGTGCTGAAAGATTATTCCAGAGTGGTGCCACTCAGTGTGTGGTCCACAAGCTGAACTGTTTCTGTTTCACAGGGAAATAAGAATAAAAATTGAGAATATGTGTTTAGAAACTTTTATAGCAATTTGACATAGTGATTTTATTCTTTTTCTTTTTTAGAAATGAGGTCTCACTATGTTGCTCAGGCTGGAGTGCAATGGCTACTCACAAATACAATCCCACTACTGATCAGCACTGGAGTTTTGACCTGCCCCATTTCTGACCTGGGCCAGTTCACCCCTTCTTAGGCAACCTATGGTCCCCGACTCCTGGGAGGTGGGAGGTCACTATGTTGATTCAGAATTTATTGTGGAGACCCAATCAGCATAGAGCACTATAGCCCAGAACTACTGGACTCAAGTGATCCTCCTGCCTCAGCCTCCTGAGTAGCTGGGTCTATAGGCACAGACTAGCATGCCTGACAACATCGTGATTTTATATCTGTTGAATTTAAAAATACAAACTGTGTTTGTATTGTCTATGTTATTTTTAACCATTTATTTTTCCAGAAACTCAATTTTATTTTATTTTACAAAAGTTTCAGTCTGTGACAGATTTGAAAATAAACAGACTGGTCAAGGGAAAAGACATCCTTGAGTCTTGAGAATGAATGGACAAGAGTGGAGAAAAGAAGGTGGAGAGAAGGGTGATAGTTCTTGAAAACCAGGCAGTTCCTTTACAGAATGGATAAGGGACGCATAGGACCATTTGAGTTATTCATTGAATTACCAAATTACTACCCAAACTAAATTTATTCAAGCAGACCTAAAAAGAGACATCACGCTGTGGGGAAGGTAGTAAGATTAGTAAGAACTACAACCACTTCCTTTTCCTGCTTTTAGTCGGCTCAGCTCTACAGCTACTGTTTTTTTTGTTTTGTCTTGTTTTTTTGTTGTTGTTGCTTTCATTTTGGGATCTGTCAGTGTTAGAATCTACAACTACTGTTCTTCTCTCCAATTTCCCCCTCTTTTCCAAGGACCATGGTGATTCCTATCAGATGTTAAAGACTGGCTTAGCCCACACTAACCAGGGGGAATCTCCAAATAGTGGAAACTTACTACTGGAAAGTCCTCTAGAGGTCTTTTTGATCCAGATGGGCAAAATGAGAATCAGAGAGGAAAAGGGACTTGTCTAAGGCCACCTGGCCTGTCACCAGTAGATACCAGGCTTTTACTCCTTGATAACCTGGGTAAATGGGAGATGAGAGAGCTTTTTTTGTCAATACCTCCATCATTTATTCTATCAGATATTCAGTTAGGTTAACAAGGAAATGTGCAGGGTCACCATGTTGTACAACTCCAGGGAGCACCAGTCAGGGTGATCTGTATACAGGAGTTGTGCAATACAACAGTACAGGTAGACACCACTTAGGAGAAAAGAGGGCTGTTGTCTGTTTACATGTTCGTTAGATTTTAGAAAGGAAATCTGATTAAACTAACCTATGTTAACAGGAAACAAAAATAACATCACTGAGCTGCTCAGAAGTGCTAAGTACTGCATTAGACATTGGCTATCCCATGGAATTCTCACTACACATCTTCTGGGTGGCTACCTTTTTTTATATTATTTCATTTTTTTATTAGAGTTTTTTTTTTTTTTTTTTTTTTTTTTTTTTTTGCCGATGCCTACTATATTGCAAGTTGTAATGGTGGAGTGTTGGGAAAAGTTTTCAATTAGCAATAATCACACCTCAGATAAACCTCATTGGCTACAATACCACCACTGTGCAAAGCTAGAGTTGCTATTCTTATCCCCGTTTGATAAATAAGCTGAGGTTCAAAAAAGTTATGTGACCAAGTTCACATTGCTAAGAGTGGCAGAGTTAGGAATTGAATCTAAGTCTATCTAATACCCAAATTCAAGCTCTTTCCATAAGATTATGGCAGGAATTTAGGAGACTTCCTTAAAATATTGTACTCCTACCTCCTATATATGAAACAGGCACTGGGAGAAAAACGGTACGAAGTATGCATCCTCATCTGGACAATTCCCAGAATACTACCACTGAGTGGCTTTTATTTAGAAAAGGAAAAGGGTCCTTTTTTTTTTTTTTGATCTATGAGTCTATAGAGGGGTATCACAGAAACTTCCTGAATGACCCTGTTCCATTGTTTCAATCTTTTTCCAGAATGGCATGGTTTAAGAATAATATTCATTATAGGTACTTAATTAAAACATTTATTTATTTATTTATTTATTGAGACTGAGTCTCGCTCTATTGCCCTGACTGGAGTGCAGTGGCGCGATCTCAGCTCACAGCAACCTGTGCCTCCTGGGTTCAAGAGACTCTTGTGCTTCGGCCTCCTGAGTAGCTGGGATTACAGGCGCCCACCACCACGCCTGGCTAATTTTTGTATTTTTAGTAGAGACAGAGTTTCATCATGTTGGCCAGGCTGGTCTTGAACTCCTGACCTCAAGTGATCTGCTTGCCTTGGCCTACCAAAGTTCTGGGATTACAAGCATGAGCCACAACGGCTGGCCGAAATCATTTATTTCTGATTAAACAATGTGGTACTGTCATCCAGTTGTATAAACTTATGCCAGGCTTTCACAGTGTATTGCTGGTGCAATGTGGTCATCCACTGACACTTTTTAAAATCTAGAGGTAAAAACACTGCTCTTAGGGTGTGGTGGGGGGAGTTAAAAATGGAGCTTAAGACTTTATTAATCTTGCCATTTTGTGTGTAGTTGTTGAATGCTTGCTCGTTACACTATTTATTGTGTCTACCTTGCTACTAATGTTTGACATTCTGATACTATCCAAAGCAGATGGTCCTGGTTAGTGATCCTGAATAATCCATGGAAGAGAGGAGGGGATCTCTCAGCCTGATTATATGACATATCCCACAGAAACCCCTGGATATGTCTGTAAGTTCCTTTTATCTTCTGGTATCAGAGGGTTTTGTTTGTTTGTTTGTTTCTGGTAAGATGCAAATGGGGCTATAATCTTAAAGATTCCTGAACATCATTGTCAAAATAGTTTTTATCAACAGGTTTTCCAAGTGTTATATTTCTTCATATTACCATGCATGGCTTCCAACTTCTGTCAAATAGCTAAGTACAAATCTGTATTTTAAATGTTATTTGGGCCAGGTATGGGAGCTGAAGTGGCCTCTTTTTATAGCATTTATTCTGGGTTCTTCACCTTGACATTTTACTGAATTATTCTTAGTCCATCCGAAGGAAGTCACCCTGAATTCTAAATACACATTTATATTTATCTGAAGAGATAGACAGGAGATAGATGATTGCCAGGTAGATAGATAGAGAGGACCTTAGTATTTGGGCCACTTCCTCTCTGAATCTCTTATGCCTTACTAAAGGAAGGGAGGCAGTTAATCCAATAGACCCCCACTTGGGGAAATAGCAGAGTTGTTAGGTATAAAAGACAGATAATAGCGTTGAGGAGGATAAGAGGAGAGACATAAAATAGAAGTACACAATGACACACAAGCTACACACAGGAACAGACTCTAGAAAAAACCAAACACAGTAATACATAGACATGAACTACCCTATCCTTTTCCTCCCTCACCTTCCCCCAAGTCTCTGAGTTTTCTTTGGGCTCTTCCCATAACCCCCTTCCTTTTCCCCAGTCCTTTTGGCACTTACTTGATGTGTTCTGTGCGTCCAGAGCCCTCGATGGTCTTGGCTCCCCACCGCTGCTCCTTCTCAGAGATGTCATTCTGCAAATGACAGCACTCAGTAATACGTGACGGCAAGAAATGTGCCACATTGAGAAGGGCCACACAACTGATATATGCCCTCCATGTCCCCTGTGTCCACTGCCTTCTTCAGTCTGGGTCTTTACTCACATCCCCTCTATGTTTATCCCATCCTGACCCCATGTAAGAATTAAACTGGTGAGGCTGGGCATGGTGGCTTATGCCTGTAATCCTAGCATTTTAGGAGGCCGAGGCGGGTGGATCTCTTGAGGTCAAGAGTTCAAGACTAACGTGGCCAACATGAAGAAACCCCATCTCTACCAAAAAAAATACAAAAATTAGCCAGGTGTGGTGGCGTGCACCTGTAGTCCCAGCTACAGGGACTACTCGGGAGGCTGAGGTAGGAGAATTGCTTGAACCTGGGAGACAGAGGTTGCAGTGAGCTGAGACTGCACCTCTGCACTCCAGCCTGGGTGACAGAGTGAGACTTGTCTCATAAAGCAAACAAACAAATAAAAAACACAAAGAATTAAACTAGTGAGCTCTGAAACCTCCATTCTTCCTCTGCATACTTCATGCCTACCCCATCTGGTCTCCTACAGCTTTTCAATCCCCCAGTTACACATGTCCAGCTTGAATCCTGGATCATGGGCCTGGGGAGACCCAGGTTCACCTGCTTCTCAACTTCAGTATAGCCTGCCATCGCCTGTCAATCACACCGTCAAACTCACCCACGCCTGTCTCCTTTCATCCCTGATACCAGGTATCGTGCATGCCCCACAGGCGACAGCCAACTGTCCTACCAATTAGTCCCAGTAAGAGGGCTGTCTCAGTCCCAGAAGGCCCTTTTCCAAGCATCCTCAAAGGTCACAGAGTTGCCCAGATGCCCTCGCCACCCCACTCTCTGCAATATTCAAGCAAAGCTACTTCCAAACTCACCACAAAGTCAGGATCTGTGTCCCAATCATCACCCTGGGTCTCCACGGAAACAGACACATCATGGCCCACTACAGACTTCCACATCTGAGAGTGACAGGAGATGGGAATAATTAGGGACAAAAAGGATCAAGAGGAGGGAAAATAGGAATGTTGAAGTCAAAATATAGAAGCCCAATATTTCCTGCCATTTTTTTTTCTTAGAAGAAAATAGAAAATGAAGCAAAGCAAATGGGAGTTGTAGGAAGGCTTTTCTGCTCAGTTACAAGAGGAGAGATGGGGCTTTATTCAAGACAAACCAATGTGGCCTGGGCCCGCTTGGGGCTAGAGAGAAGTTGCCACGGGTGTGGGTAACACTAGGTAACCTGTAAGTCAAAATTGCTGGAATTGTTCACTTGTGTCCCGAGGCCAGCCAGGCAGTGGCTGAAGGTGGTTGGCAATGAGGGGTGCTATAATATCCCTAGAATTATGGCCTCATTTCACTCAGGTTTCTATATATGATTCCTTTGTCACTGTTGAAATACAAATTGGTTCAGTTTCTCACAAGTGAACATCTACGTCTCTCTTTACAACCTGCTGAACTATACTGAGAATTTTTCCAGCCTCTTGTCCAAGTGATGTCCCACCTTCACCCTGAGACTGGTCACTTCACAGCTGCGTAAGGTCAGTAGGGACAGTTGGCTGACATTTCCACACTGAAGAATGCATGGAAAAGCATTATTTGCTGGGAATAAGTCAGTTATTACTCAATTTTAAAAAAATGGTTCAATTATATTTCTAAAGAAAAGTAGTTCAAAAAATAGCATGTTTTCAAGTTGACAATTTATCATAGAAAAGAAAAAAGAATCATATATAATAAATCTTATTTTGAACATTAAGAGGTATTCAGTTTTTATCAACTAAATAAATGTTGCAGAAATATTTAGAGAACACTAGCTTGGAAGGGTGCCAAACTTACTCTGCTAGAGCATCCCCAGTGTTCTAGTCGGCCTTCTGGACTGTGCAGAAGGAAGAGCAGCATGGTTGCTCTGCATCTGTGGATCTTGGTGTGAAGAAGTAACAACAGACAATGCTCATCTGCTATGGTCGCTACTGAGACTTCTTGACCCTGGCACGACTTGCTAGCTGGCAACCCTTCCCTCCTCAGACACCTCATCCCATTGGAGACCTTCTTCATGCTCTCCATTGTCTCCAAAGAGTTCCTTTACAACTACTCCTTGGGTTCTCCTGTCCCCACCTAGGCCTTCAGATTCTCCAGTTTTCTATTTCCACTTGAAAACTCCATCTTCTCCATTGAGCAACCCCTTAAAAACCAGCCCAGGGGAAGTCTGGGGTAAATCAGTTAAAGAGATGCTAAGGGGACACTGGGCAGATACTGACTGAGTCAGCCGTGAGTCACGGCTGAAAGCAGCTCGGCTTTCCCTGACGCGGGTGGAGACAGCAAAACAAGACTTAGAATCCTGCATCCTTACTACCCCTCTACTTCTCATCCCCTGGCTCCTGGGCTGCTGTGCAACAAAAGGACTGTCACACACAAAACTGGAATGGAGAAGTTTCTGAAATAGTCATGAGCAATAAGGAAGCAATGAGGACTGATGGTCCCATCCTCTTTCCTGTGGCTCCTCTGAGGCCTCAGCCTGACTCTTCCATTCACCCATTTTTGAAATAAAGAGTTTCTGAAATAGAGACAATTTATCTAATATCCTTGACCTATTGACCAGAAACCAGAAAGGTAAGAAGTGCTATCTAGAGGTGAGAACCAGAAAGTAATCTGGTGAGGCCTTGGTGCGATGCTGACCTCCTGCATCAAAGTAGACGGACTGGGAGTCAGAAGCCCTGGCTGTCACCCTAGCTCTATGACTAAGCCTCTGAGAGACCATCACAAGGGCATCAACAGAGTAGGTACTCATTTGCCAGGTATGAGACCAGGCGATTAATAAATACCAACTTGAATAATTTGCCAAATCAGCAATTATCTCTGATTTCCCCAGTGGAAAATAATGAAGGGGTTAACCTAGCTAATCTGTAAAGTCTCCTTGATTTCTGACATTCGGGGATTCTGTGATCTACAATCACAGAAACTAGCCCCAGCAGAACCATCATGCCTTCTCTTGGGCTCCATCAGCACTTGGTACTCAGTGCTACTTTACATCAGTGACTACTTCCTTATCTGTTACATTTCCTGAGACCATATGCTCTTCAAGGGCAGACACTGTTTTCTTCTCCTGTGTTCCTCCTCCCAACTCAGTACCTAGGGGAGACATGCCTTAGAGTGGGTCGTAGATTGTCAGCAGAAACCAGGCAACACTTTGCTTGACGTCTGTGCTAGATGGCTCCTGAATCATTTGCCTTGAGTTTAAGTCCCTCCCTTCTGTTTCTATCTCCAGATGCTGATTTGCTACAACCACTCACAACCAGGCCTTCTGGCCATAAAAGGATAAAAGCCTACTAGTGGTGACCTTGCCCATCACCAAGGACTAAGAGCCAGGTAGGTTCCTCCTCAACAATTACTGTGTTTCCTGACTGTCCCATGGCTCAGAGTACCCACCTCCACTTGTGTGAGCCTCTGTTCTAAGCGCCCGGCTCCTCGCGTCCACACCGACTCCCTCTCTGGCTGCTGCCACTTCGGAGTGAGAAACTGAGCTGCTGCTTCAGTTCCGTATTCAGGTTTTCGTCATTTCCTGCCACCCCATCCTCACAGCTACTTCCTGATATTTGAGTCAGTTCCTTCTGCTTTAGACACTTAAATTTTAAAAGGATTAAATGTTTCTGTGCCTGGTCTTTTTGCAAGGTTTTGACAATGGGGGTCATAGGGCAGTCATAGAAAATGCTGCTTTAACTCTGACTTTGTAATCTAGTGAGAGAAACAAACATTCAACCAGAAAACATATTAGAGAATTCCATAGAACAGCACTGTATCCTAAATAGGGTGGCAGTTACGTTTGAGACTGTAAAGGAATTCAGAGCATTTGGTATGGGATGTATTCATCAAGAAAGGCTTTATGGGAGAAGTCATTCACATGTGGATTTTGAAGCATGAGACTTAAAAAGAAACTCACCCCTATATTACCCACAGCACTTAAAAGTGGAGTTTTCATATAGATGTTCAAATAAACATCGACCAGTTGAATGCCAGAAGGAATAACTCATAAGGGAAAAGGCAAGACATGGAAGGAGAAAGTTTCCTAGCTTGTTTGGGGCACTGTGAAGTCTGAGCTAACAAACTAAAGATTTGGCTCCAGATATTAGGAAGAATTCTGAAAGAACCAGGTGCTGGTCACCTGATGGAAGGTCTTTGTGGCCTCCTGTTTCACTGCGTGTCAAGACTTGCTGCCCCTCCCTTCCCTCTTAAAGTCAGACGTGCTGAGGTGACTTGTTTTGGCCAGTGACAGATGCCACTTTCTGGCGGAGACCGTAAGACCACTGCAAGCTTTGCTATGCTCTTTCACCACTGCCCAAGGCAACCTGTAATTCTCCATGTTGGCTCCTCCAGCAGACTGAGTCCCTGAGTGAGAAAGAACACAAGTGGAGTCCCATCCACCATGTGAGGGAATTGGAGTCTTTCACTAAATAGTCCTTTGTTTTGGCTACTGCGAATTTGAGGGTGTCTGTTATTGTATCTGACCTAGCCTCTCCTAATCTTGATTGTCTGTGGACTTCTTGATTTGTTCACAACGGTGCATTCTCCAAGGAGTTTAAGCAGGACTAGATGAAACTGGCCCATGATACAGGCACTTTTCTGCATTAGGAAAATGAAGCCTCTGTCACTTCCAAATCTAAGGATTCTATGCCTGGGGGAGCTTTATTTATCCCTCCTACTTTATTACCTATTTATCGTGGTGGTACCGAAGTTATAAGGAAGAGTACATTTGTAGAAGGGAAAATAGTCTTGTAAAATCACTTGGAATCCTCATGTAGTGTCAAAATACGAATTAGACTATATACTGTGACACACCATCCAGGTACATAGTTCTCTGGAGAAACTAGAAATTAATCAGAGATGACACCAAGAAGCCCCATCTTTCTTTAGCAAATGTCACAAGTTCATTACTGATGAGGTAGTGAGGTGTATCACACAGAAATAGAACGGGCCTTGAAATCAGATAGACTTGCTTCAATTAAACCATTTACTGTACTTTGAGAAAGTGAGCTAGCTTCTCTCAAGCAGCAACTTAATATAAAAAACCGTAATAGCTGGTCATGGTGGCTCCCGCCTCTAATCCCAGTACTTTGGGAGGCCAAGACGGGTGGATCACAAGGTCAGGAGTTTGAGACTAGCCTGGCCAACGTAGTGAAACCATCTCTACTAAAAGTACAAAAATTAGCCAGGCATGGTGGCAGGCACCTGTAATCCCAGCAACTTGGGAGGCTGAGGCAGAAGAATCGCTTGAAACTGGAAGGCAGAGGTTGCAGTGAGTCAAGATCGTGCCACTGCACTCCAGCCTCAGCGAAAGAGTGAAACTCGGTCTCAAAACACATAACAAAACAAAACAAAACATAATGCCCATCTAACCTGCTACATGCTATTAAGCTTCTCTTCTCCCATTCCCACCCAGAGGGATCCCTAGGGGTCTAATGTTTTCAGTATGCGCTAGATAAGAGTTCTCCGAGGACCATGCATGGACCTGCATCAATTTCATGCCCTAAGGCCCAGCGTATTTGATTCAGTATTAGGATAGATTTTCCTCACTGCATTCATCACCTGGGGTCTAGCAGCTAAGGCTGGAAGAATGCCTGCAGCTGTCACTGATATTGGCCAATGAGAAGAAAGCCTGAATATGTAGAGCTTTCTACCCCTGTAACTATTTCTGGCTACCTCCTTCCCTACTTCTCTTACCCACCTTCCACCCCGCCAGCATGCAAACACAGGTACTGAAGCACCTGTGCACATATCCATTCACTCACACACACACACACACACACACACACACACACACACACACACACAAACTCTTCATTCTGAAAATAATTTTATTATTTTACAGTTGTTCAGGAAACTTCCCAGGATGTTGTGACCAAGATTTAATCACCAAAGTAGATTTAGAGCAGATCGGTCAGCCCACCGGTCTTCTCTCTTCTTTAGGGAGAGAATAGGCAGTGAACACATCACGTATACAGTAGGGAGAAAATAACCAACTGGTAGGGTGGGGGAGGGGAGGGGAGGCAGGGAATAGGCACAAATGGAATTCAATCCTGGCTGTCCTTCTCAGGTCTGTCTATATTTAATTTTATCTTCCCTATATTCTCCTTCCATTGCCACAGAGGACAGAGACAATGGGGCTGAGAAACTGTAATAACTCTCACTAACAGCAAAGTAGTTTAGTACTTCAAGAGGCCAGGAGTTGCAGTGTGGTGTTAGACCAGTCAGACTCCTGGCTGACAGTCAATGCCTAATACTGGCTCCCAGTGGCCCCTGGGCACTGTCTCAGGGCCCACATTCCAGGAATATCCAGATATTCCTGGAACGACAAGAATTGGAACCCTGCTGTCCATAGACGCTTCTCCCTGCCCTTTGGTGAAAGGAAAGACTTGGGCCACTTAATACCTTAGTATACATGTGATCAAGGGCAAAAGCAAGGGGATTCTATCCTTATAGTCTAGGACCAGAAATTCTCCCTCCAATTATATCTGAAATTGGCAGGGAAGAAGATGCTGTCCTCCCAGGTGATCTAATAGCTAAAACCCCTAGGGAGTTCCTTCAGCTCTCACCACCGTATTCTGCAAGAGACCTAAATCAGATGTCCTATGAGGTGATGTGTTCATTTCCCTGAACTTTGTTTATGGCAGAGCCACCTTCCCCCTGAAACAGGAGAAAATACAGGCAAATGAGGCAAAGAAAGCTATCAATCAAAATGATACTGAACTTCAGATTATTAGGTTTATTGAAACCATCCTCTTGGTTTAGCTGACATTCCTCAGTATCTTTTACAGGACCACAAAAGATCAGGGTCCTGCAAAATCTCAACAAATATTAGGCTCAACAAACCAGCTGTGATTCTCAGATTAAGCAGAAGTGTTCGGGCCCAGGGCAGTAGAAGAAAGCAGGCTCGCCAGTCCCTGCAGCTCCAACCTGTCCTCGTATCCACCTCTGTTTTTGCAGGCACTTTCCGTGGAGAGTTGGAGAGAAGACCTGTAAATGGGAAGACTGTTCCACTGGAATTGATAGTTCTGATGTTAGAGGTGAGAGAATTCCAAGTTCTGAGGCGAGTGGTCCAAAGAGTAACAACTAAGTCTATAGATGGCCCGTAAAACACAGAATGAGCAGGACATGAATCATTAGAAAGTAGATGGCTGCTAGAAGTGGCACTCGGGTCCGTGAATGACAGAGTGAACGCAGGACTCGCTTCCATCCAATGCCACTCCGGGTCTGAAAGAAAAATGTGAAAGTCAGAGAGTTTTCACCCTATAGGGCTACGCTGCTTTCCCTCCTAGTAGTCTTGCACTTAAGCAAAGCTGACCCAACCACTGTAGAAAGGGGTATCCTGAGAGGAAAGTTGCCTCAGAGTCAACAACTTGGCAAATTCCACCAGGTTCTTCTAATCTTCCCCACCCTTCCAGCCTTAGACTCATCAGCTGTTCAGTGGCTGGACTTCACATTCCTTCTCCTCAGCTCCTTGCCCCCAATATAGCCAGCCCTGTCTGATAGTAGAACACCCTCTCTTTATCCTTTTTCCTTCTTACCCTTCGACAACTGTTGCTTGTAAGATCTATTAACAGTGCCTGCTCCTGAGTGCCACAGGAGCCAATGATAGGAGTCCGGGAAGAGTCCCATTCACTGTGCTCTAACCTGAGTTGAGAAAAAAAAGAGGCATAGCATTGGTTCATAGCATGAGAGGCTGATCAGGCCAAGTCTTCCCAGTCATCCTGCCACACAATGCAGCACAGGAGGAGACTTGTAGCAAAAGCTGCTCCCACAGACATAACCCGATGCAAGGCGGGTACCAGCAGATACGTTCCTTCAGCAGCAGCAAAATGTGATGATAACTCAGGAATTGACTGCCTACTTACTGTGTATCAGGCTCTAGGCTGGGTGCTTTACATACATTTAATCCTCAGGTTTTGGGGTTGGTCTTATTATCTTCAAAGTGCTAAGGCTTACAGAGGTTAAATTACTTGCCCACGGAGGCACAGCCAGTAAGCAGTAGAGCCAGAATTCAATACCCAGCTTTGTCTTTCAAGCCTCACACTCTTCTTTCCACCACACACCTGACTTGGAGAAACTCGTTATATATATTTTTCTTTTATTAAAGGCTAATAGGCAAAAGCATCCAAGGAAGATTTCTGTGGGGTTTTAAAAATTAAATTGAACTAAAAAAATTAAATTGAATTGGCAGTCTCTACTGCCTTCTGGCTCAGTTTTTGCTGATTTGCTTATTTAATACTGGAACTTCTCCATTTAATGAAGAGGCTGTCATTACTCACTCAATGGTTATGTCAAACGAACAAAGGAGCTGCATGTAACAGCACATTTGATCAAGCATTTGCCTACAGGGATGAACTTTTTCATTGGGGTAGGGAGGATGAAACCCTTTCCTCCATTCTTCGTGCTTTCTCCTTATGAATGGATATCCATTAGTGTAATACTCTTGGGATCTCTGCAGGACACATTCTTTTCTCCAGGAGAGAATAATCCAATTTGTAAGTCTAGAAAGAGAAACTGAGCATGCACAGTGTAGTTCCTTCTTTCCTGCTTCCCTCCTGAGAGCCAGGCTGACTAAAGAATACACCTTCTGTGTCTATTCCTCCATGCGATAAGCTTTTCAGAAGCAGCTTTGATCTGGAACAGCATGGTCTGTTACCATGGAGGTCAGTCTGTCAATGTAGGCTAGGCTGAGGAAGGAAGTCTGTAGGTATTGATGAGGAAGATAGTATTGGCTGCCTTTATACTGGAAGGCCACTGAGTTCCACCTGCTCTATAGAGTACATATGAGATTCTAATGTTACAATGGTAGTACCTGGACTAAGTAGGCAGCCCTTAATTAGCTACCCCAATTTCCATTCCGCATCAGGGCTAAAGAGGGAATTGTGGCTTGAATTAATATGGCTTGCCCACAGGCTCAAGAATCATCATCCCACACATGCAGTCTCAGTTGGTTTGGGTCAGGTTAGTTACACAAGAGGGACATCAACCTCCCCATTGGCCAGGTTTCACCAGTCTAAACAATTCCATAGCAAGTGGAAGACAAACAGTCACGGGGCCACAGGCCTGAAAACGCTCGGCAGAGATGGCAAGACACCACACAAGGCATTTAAGCAAAGCTGGCCCACCCTCGAAGCTGCATATCAAGGCCTGAATAGGTGATGAAAATTAAGAGGTTGTGAATATGTTGGATTGGAAAGAAAGGTATCTCAAGTAAGACCCACTCAATGGGGCTGTCACCTCTGCTACATAAAGTTTGCAAGAAGGCATTAATATCAGAAATGTCATTCTCTGAGGAAAGTGATCATATACATAGGTGGCTTTCTCCCAAAATATAATCAAAGTGCCTGCTTTTAACGGTATTTTCCATGGAAAGGGACTTCCAGCAGCAAAACACTTGTAGCAACTCTCTATCCTCTCATGCATAGTGATTCTTTTGATGAATTGAGAATAAGGAACGAGGGATGTGTAGCTCTGCCCTTCCGAATTACACTTGGAGCAAACTGCTCACAGGAAGCACAGTTCGCTCTGTTACTCCAATGCTCTAGTTTGGCAAGAGTAGGATTTTCTGTGAAGGAGGTCTACCTTGGCCCAACATTGTCTGTGACTGGGAGGGGAAGTTCAGGGTTAGGAAGTGCATTTGCCAACAAATAGAAAAGGCACATTCTTTTAACATCATTTTTAAAGCAGTCTTTTAATCTCTCAATCTTTTAATCTTTTAAAAAAGATTTCAATGGATTCAGATCTCAGGTAGAAAATGAAGTTGTCACTTACCTGGTCCTCTAGAAAACCCAACACCTACCTCATATAGTTATTGTTGGGATGAAATAAGATATCTTTCAATAATGGTAGATATCATTATTATTCTCTAAGAACAACTGTTTTAGAAAACACTGACTCTCCTACACTCCCAAAAGTACAGTGTTCTCTTGGGTGCCCACAATGTTGGTAAACTCATTGCAGCAACTACCTCAAGATGAGAAAAAGATCTTAAGAAATCCTGAGTCTGGCAGGAAATGTACATGAGTATGATCAGAAAGGATCGGAAGGAAACAGAGGCGATATCCCTCAGCCTTTACCGTCTGATCTGCTCCTCGGCCAGAGAGAGAGCATTCTCGGCAGCCACTCTTTGGTCTCGTTCTTCTTCCAGCAACTTCCTTAATTCATTCACTTCCTGTCTGGTGTTGCACAGCTGCTGCTGAGCTTCAGAAAAGCTTCAGGATGAAAGGAAAACAAAGAGTATCACTAGATGCAGAACACAGTTGCTAATACAAGGGATTCAAAGTCTTCATAAGGTTGTAAAGCAAGAAAATTCATAGAAGCCTGTCTGAACACGGTATTTTAAAAGCAAAGTTGTAGAGGGATTAAATGAAGCTGCAGAAAATACCTAAAGAAATTTCAGGAACTGATTATCTTTCATTTTACTATCATAGAATCGTTGTTAGTGGTGTGTGTGTGTGTTGGTGTTGCTCTTTTTGTTTTACAAACTTTTCACACACAAATGTTAGTTATTATTGTTACTGTTTGATCCTCACATCACTTCTGTGAGGCTAATAAGACATATTAACTCCATATAAAAGACTCCAGTTAAATCTAGATTACTGCCTAATTTCTGGACTCTAGTGTATGCTCCAGGGTTGAGAGAGCCACTCCCCTACCTTTGCTGTGGCTCCCTTAGTTCCTCAGGATCACTCTTTCTGTGAACTCCATTCTTTTCCTGGGGAGCTCCTGGAGCAACATCTATATTTAGTGGCCCCTGGAAGAAGAATAAGCTTAGTAATTCAGTGACGAAAGCTCTTAAGAAAGTGTACTCGAGCAAAACGAGAGCTCGTTTACAGAGGATTATCCCCGCTTATAATTCTCAAGTCCAAATTTAGAAGTCAGAAGCTTCTGCTCTAGCAGATTACTCACCTACATAAAACTCTCATCTTGATTAGATTTTTCTCCCAGATTCTCATTCTTGAATTTCTCCTCTTAAAAGTTAAGTCTGGGCCGAGCACCGCGGCTCACGCCTGTAATCCCAGCACTTTGGGAGGCCGAGGCGGGTGGATCACAAGGTCAGGAGTTCAAGACCAGCCTGGCCAAGATGGCGAAACCCTGTCTCTACTAAAAATACAAAAAAATTAGCCAGGTGTGGTGGCAGGCACCTGTAATCCCAGCAACTCGGGAGGCTGAGGCAGAGAATTGCTTGAACCCGGGAGGCGGAGGTTGCAGTGAGATGAGATCGTGCCACTGCACTCCAGCCTGGGTGACAGAGCAAGACTCCGTCTTAAAAAAAAAAAAAAAAAGTTAAGTCTGCTGTGGATGTTTATGGATTTTCCAGATGCCACTTTGATCCTTCCCTTGCTCGCCAGCCCCTCCCAAACCCCTTCTCCTCCTCTGTATCCTATATGTCTTCATACTAATTCTCAGTCTCCTCCAACTTCAATGCTGCACTCCTCTCCCTGGCTGTCAACAGTGCTGCCTGTTTCGTTTCTCAGGTCCAAAGTTTCCTACAATTTTCTTATTGCTTAAAGCAAAATCAGCACTTCCTCTGTTTCAGAGTACCAAAAGTCTCAGTCATCGCTGTTTCCTACTCATGTTTTGACTTCTCTCCCACCATCTCACTGATCTTTTTTCTTCTAATTGCTTCACTGTAATTTTTCTCAGACCTTATTCCCATGTCAATTAACTGTTTCTTCTTTCTCATTTTCTTCCCTGACACCGAATTACATTAACTTCTTCCGCAACTTCTTCCATACTGCCACCACTTACACTAAATGTCATCACACTTTTCCCAGTCTCTCACCTTCTCCTTACTCACCGCCTGCAGCTCTTGAACCTGCTTCTCCAAGACTGCACAGTGATTTAAAAGGTCACCATAGTGCTGCTGGTTCTCACGAAGACTCTGACTGGTATCGCAGAGCTGAATGGAAAGGGTGTTTTTCTCTTCCAGTAGCTGAGAGAACTGAAACAGAAGCGAGGATAAGCACCATCCTGCAGTACTATAAGCAGTGCTTAGGCAAACTGTTCTGAGTTTTCAGGATCGAATTTTCCTATGGAAGACCTTTGTTTCAGCAACAGCAACAACAGCACTTTGTGTTCCTTCAAAGTTGGAAAAAGCATAATTTTTTTTTTTTTACCAAGACAGAAAACAATTCTGGAGGAGTAGCAGAAAGGTTTTCTTGTTTTGTTTTGTTTTTTTAAAGGGTGTCCAGTACATTAACTGAAAAACCATGAAGCAGAAATCCATAAGCAATCTAATAAGATAGGCTATTCTGGGTACATAAGAGGGAGAAGGCAGTGCCTCAGGTCGAAGTTCACGTACTAACAAATGACTATAATCTCCAGAACTCATTATGGCTGGAGAGAGCTGTCACCCTAAAATATGTGCAATAATATGACTAGGCAGATTCCTCAGTACAATAAAGGGTTATAAGTTACTGAGAGAATAGAATAAAAAGTTATAAAATGTGGTAGAAGGGAGAAACAGAATAAATCCTAACATGTCTATGTGTATGTCAGAAACTGTATTGGGAGCATAGATTCTCCCAGGTAGAAACATTTCAGTCCCTTAAAGCAGAACTCTCCTCTACTGCATGACTAACAGGTCATTGTTCAGTCTTCCCTTGAACGTGTTCAGTGTTAGGGTGCCCACTACCTGACAAAGCAACCCGAACCATTTAAAAAACTGAAAATTCGTTTTTATATTGAATGAAAAATTTACCTATTGTAGCTTCTACCCACTGATTTGAATTTGGTACTCTGGAACTACAATTCTCTCACTTGCAGGCTGTCAAGTTTTAAGTTTTAGTTGTGATTAGCCTCCAGGTACATTAATAACCACAGAGATGTCTTTCCAAGTTATATACTGTAGGACTATGTACATTATATGAGAGGAACCCAGTATGCCAGTTGCATGTTCAATCTTTTCTTGATGATTCTTTTTTGTAAGTTTTTGTGAAAAAAAGTTGAAACAAACAATGTTTTAGAGGAGAGGCGACAGTTTTCTAGAGACAACTGTGAGAAAGGGTATTTGATGCATATAAAAAATTAGAACAAGAGAATCCATACATACTTGTAAAAGTGCTCTGTTAGCTGAAAATTGCTCTTTGGATGTAGGGTTACTTTTTGTTTGTCATTCTGAACAGCAATGTTAGCTTACAAAGTACTTTCACTAATATCATCTTATTTGAGAGAGACAGAGAAAGAATTTCTGTCCTTGTTTACAAATGGCTAGTAGATGTCAAACCAGGACTCAAGTGTGGTTCTTGATTCCAAGTCTAGAGCTCTATCTACTATCTGATGGTGTCCAATCTGACAGTCTAGCAATGAAAGTTAAGAAAATTATAGAATTTTGTTTTCATCCATCTCATGTTTTTACGTTTTTATGTTTCTAGCACATTTTTACATTATATACAAACACCCAACCAGCTGGTAGAAATGCAGTCATCCTTTATTATCTATGGGGTATTGGTTTCAGGACCACCCCTGGACTCCCAGTATACCAAAATTTAAGGGTTGCTCAAATCCCTTATATATAATGGCAGGGTATTTGCATATAACTTATATGCAACCTCCCATATACTTAAAATATTTTTAAATTCATGCATAATAGATGTACATATTTTTAGGATACATGCTACAATGTAATATATTCATATAATTTGTAAAGATCAAATCAGTGTATCTGGAATATCCATCACCTTAAGTATTTGTCTTTCCTTTATGCTAGAAGCATTTAAATTCTTCTCTTCTAGATATTTTTAAATGTACAATCGATTGTGGTAAACTATAATCACCTATTGATTTACCTAACACTAGGTCTTATTTCTTCTATCAAACCATGTATTTGTACCCATTAATCAACTTCTCTTCATTCCCTCCTCTCCTTTATCCTTCCCAGCCTTTAGTAACTACCCAATGCACTCTCTATCTTCATGAAATTAACTTTTTTTTGCTCCCACACATGAGTGAGAATGTGATATTTGTCTTTCCATTCTTGGCTTATTTCACTTAACATAATGTCCTCCAGCTCCATCCATGTTGCCATGAATGACAGAATTTCATACCTCTTTATAGCCAAATAATATTCCCTTGTGTATATATACCACATTTTTAATCTATTCATCTGTTGATGGGTACTTAGGTTGATTCTATATTTTGTTTTTTATGAATAGTGCTGCAATAAACATGGGAGTACAGATGTCTTTTTGATATATTGACTTCCTTTCTTTTAGATATGTGGGTTGCTGAATCATATGGTAGTTCCATTTTTTGCTTTTAGATATACCTCCATACTGTTCTCCACAGTGGCTGTACTAACTTACATTGCTAACAGTGTATGGGAGTTCCCCTTTCTCTGCATCCTTGCCAGCATCTGTTACTGCTTGTCTTTTTGATAAAAGCCATTTCAGCAGAGGTGAGATGATATCTCACTATTGCTTTGATTCACAATTCTCTGATGATTAGTGAGGCTGAGTTTTGTTTTAATATCTGTTGGCCATTTGTATGTCTTCTTTTGAAAAATGTCTATTCAGATCTTTTGTCAATTTTTAAATTGAGTTATTTGTTTTCTTGCTATTTAATTGTTTGAGTCCCTTATATATTCTGGTTATTAATCCCTTGTTAGATGGGTAGTTTGCAAATGTTTTCTCTCATTTTGTGGATTGTCTCTTCACTCTGTTGATTGCTTCCTTTGCTGTACAGAGCCTTTTAGCTTGCTATAATCCTATTTGTCTATTTTTGCCTTGGTTGCCTGTACTTTTCAGGTCTTACACAAAAAAGCCTTGACCAGATCCATGTGCTGAAGCATTTTCACAAGTTTTGTTCTAGTAGTTTCATAGTTTCAGATCTTAGAATTAAGCCTTTAATCCATTTTGATTTGATTTTTGTATGATGAGAGATAGGAGTCTAGTTTTATTTTTCTGCATATAGATATCCAGTTTCCCAGCACTATTTATTGGAGAGATTGTCCTTTCTCCAGCGTATGTCCTTGGTGCCTTTGTCAAGGATAAGTTGCCCCTAAATGCCTGGCTTTATACCTGGGTTTTTTATTGTTTCATTGGTGATCTGTGTGTTTGTTTTTATGCCAGTATCATGCTGATTAATCAGATAGTGTGATGCTTCCAGCTTTGTTTTGTGTGTGTGTGTGTGTTTTTAGATGGAGTCTCACTCTGTCACCCAGGCTGGAGTGCAGTGGTGCAATCTCGGCTCACTGTAACTTCCACCTTCCAGGTTCAAGCAATTCTCTGCCTCAGCATCCCAAGTATCTGGGATTACAGGCGCCCACCACCACGCCAAGCTAATTTTTGTATTTTTAGTAGAGACGGGGTTTCACCATGTTGGCCAGGCTGGTCTTGAACTCCTGACCTCAGGTGATCCACCTGCCTCAGCTTCCCAAAGTGCTGGGATTACAGGCGTGAGCCACCACACTCGGCCCAGCTTTCCTCTTTTTAATAAAGATTGAGTTAGCTATTTAGGAGTTTTTGTGGTTACCTACACATTAAATTTTTTTTCCCATTTTTGTGAAGAATATCATTGGTATTTTGATAGGGATTGCATTTAACCTGTAGATTGTTTTGTGTAGTACTGTCATTTTAATGTTATTAATTCTTCTAATCCATAAGCATGAAATATCTTCCCTTTTTTAGTGTCCTTTTCAATTTCTTTCACAGTGTTTTATAAATCTTTCACTTCTTTGGTTAAATTGATTCCTAAGTATTTTAAATTCTTTGTAGCTATTGTAAATGGGATTGCTATCTGTCTGTCTGTCTATCTATCTATCTCTATCTATCTATCTATCTATCTATCTATCTATCTATCTATCTATCTATCTATTTTTGAAACACAGTCTCGCTTTGTCGCCCAGGCTGGAGTGCAGTGGCGCGATCTCAGCTATTGCAACCTCCGCCTCCCAGGTTCAAGTGATTCACATGCCTCAGCCACCCGAGTAGCTGGGATTACAGGTGTGTACCACCACGCCTGGCTAATTTTTGTATTTTTAGTAGAGAAGGGATTTCGCTATGTTGGCCAGACTGGTCTCAAACTCCTGGCCTCAAGTGATCTGCCCACCTTGGCCTCCTAAAGTGCAAAGATTACAGGCATGAGCCACCATGGCTGACCGGGATTGCTTTCTTGATTTCTTTTCCAGATTGTTTGCTGCTGGCATATATAAATGCAACTGGTGTTTGCCTGTTGATTTTGTATCCTGCAACTTTACTGAATTCGTTTATCAGTTCTAACAGTTTTTTGGTGGATTCTTTAGGTTTTTCTAAGTATAAGGTCAGATCATCAGCAAAAAAGGCTAATTTGACCTCTTCTTTCCAATCTGGATGTGCTTTATTTTCTTTTGCTTAATTGCTCTAGCTAGGGTGTCTAGTAATATATTGAATAACAGTGGTGAAAGTGGGCATCCTTGTCTTATTCCAGATCTTAGAGGAAATGCCTTCAATCTTTCCCTGTTCAGTACAATGTTATCTGTGGCCTCCATATACTTTAAATAATCTCTAGATTACTTATAATATGTAATATAATGCAAATGCTATATAAATAGTTGTTATACTGTATTTTTAAAATTCATGTTTTTTTCCTGAATATTTTCAATCTACAGTTAATTAAATCTGTGAATGCAGAAACCACCAATATGAAGGGCCAACTATAAATATAAAACCTGAACATCCGACAAAATAATTAGGGCAGTGGCTTAGAGAACAATCTATGCTGAGAGCCCATCTACTACAATCTCATTCTGGGGCCCAAGAAACAATTCTCCTAGTTAGCTGGGGCTCATTCAGATTGAGACTAAGCTCATGAGATTGTAAGCTTCATGAAGGAATATGTGTATCCTTAGTACCTAGCACACAGCCAGACTCATGGAAGAAAAATAATAGTTATTAGTTTAATGGCTGAATAAGGCTAGGAATGAGGTGCCTTTCTTACAGATGAGTTCTAAAGGAAGAACTGTTTCTCACTCAGAATGACAGTGACCGATGCAGTGTTTCTCACACTTCAAGTGGAATTACATATCTCAATAAAGGTGTTAACACAACTTTATCACTTAGAACCCAGTATATAAATATACATAGTTAAAACTAAAGTTTGTCAAAGACAGACATATTCTTTATTATATATTACATACATGTTTTTACCTCATTTCTTTTTCTGTAAAAACACCAACTGCACTATTTGTAATAGCCCCAAACTGGAGAAGCCCAAATGTCCTTCAACAGAATAGAGATTGTGGTATATGCCTACAATGCAATACTACACAGCATGAGAGTGGAAAAATGACACTATATGCAATGACATGGATGAATCTCACAAAATAAATGAAGCAATACAAAAGAGAAGGTATGACGCTATTTATATGTAGTTCTAAGTGGGTAGGAGTGAACAGAAGACACAAGGGACTTCTGGAGTTCTGGTATGTTCTGAGTCTAGATCTGGGTGCTGATTATATAGGCATCTTCACTTTGTGAAAATATATCATGATGTACTTATGATTTATTTACTTTTCTGTATGTTTTACTTCAATAAAACATTAAAATTTTTTTAGTTGTTACCCACCAAAATGATTTCATCATTAATTAATGGTCCTGAATTTCAGTTTAAAACACTGTCCTAGACAGACAAATGCCCAGTGTGATTCAGAGTCTAATGTTTGGAGAGTAAATGTAACAGAGATGAGACGGGAGTTAGTTTACAAAAAAAAGAGACAGGCTAGAGCTGTAAAGGGTGGAACTTCCAGAAATAGCTGATTTGCTGGAAGGGGAACTGCATGGGAGCTGCTCTGGAGTCCCTTTGAAAACTCCCAGACAAATCTACCAATAAAGGGTCTGCAGTCTAATTCATTTGGGCCTGCAAACTTTAAAAACTGCAAATGTCTCCTCCAAGTTAATAGTGTAGTCTCTGATACTTCAGTGTCAATTAGTTGAATTTAACCACATTTAATAAGTACCTTCTATATATGCAGTCACTGTGCTTTTCCACATACATGATCACGTTTATCTCAGACTGACTTCCTCCTAACACCTCAGGCAAGTTACTTACTACTCCAGGGCCTTTTTCCTCATCTGTGAAAATAGCCTAGTGATCTTTATAATTTTTGGATCACAGATCCCTTGGTCAACTGATGAGTTCTTGTGATGAAAAGCTTATACACACACACTATTGTGCATACAATTTTTGGGCATTCTTGGCTCTCCTCAAAGCTAATCTCTGGACTTCTGATTCTGATTGATCTCTAAATATCTTGTAGTTCTATCATAGACTACTTAGCTGAGTTCCTCTCAACAGGGCAGAACTAGGGCAGGTGCCACTAAAGAATATTTTGAATAGCCAGGGAGCAACAGGAGGACAGTTCTTAAGAGGGTGGGGTAGGGAGTAGCCTCAGCATTAATACAAGTGATACAGGTCAGGGGGAAGTCTTCCCAAAGTAGTTGGCTTCTTTACTCTTACTCTCTGAATTAATCCAATCATTCCCAAGGACTCACCAAGGGTAAAGAACAAGAAATGGCCCTGTGTCCAGGGCTTTGGAATAAGCACCCAGGTCCTGAGAAAGGTGAAACTTGTGTGCCCTAAGATATGCTACAGCTGGGACTCTATGCTGAATCAGCTTCTATTTGCCTTCCTGTTCCAGTCATGGAAAAAAGAAACTGAATTCCAGTCTAACAGGAAACACTTACCTTGCTGTTCAGTTGCTGAATTCTTAATTCCTTTTGGTGAATTTCCTTTAAGCTGTCATTGAGCTGGGTCCTGAGAAGTTCTGTCTCATAAATCAGATTTTGTGACCCATCTGGGGAAGCTGATGTCTCTGGGGATGCCTGCCAGGACACAAGCATTGATGAAATTCTCTCCTAAGATTGCTCATGCTTAATTCCTTCCCTCTAGAAATCCTGTCCGCCCCATAGGAAGTCATAAGGTGGCTTATGGGCACTTAAAAGTGGCAGATACTTAATTTGTAGGAAGCTGATGCTTTCTGGTTTAGTGCCTTTAAAAAAAAAAAAAAACTTTCTCTGCAATCATTATCATTTGTTTAAAAATTTATCTCTGAGTAACAATCAGCATTGAAATTACTCACCTGTCTTTGGTATTGCACTTTGAGGGGCTGAGCCTGGGAGGAAGAAGACCTCAATTCCCTTATAAGATTCTGCAGATGACTGAGCTGCTGATCTTTATCTGAAATAGCCATAAGGTACTGTTCCTTCATTCTCCTCTCATGTATTTCCCAGGAACTCTTCTCCATCCTAGAAAAAACATGACACAATCACAGGTAAAAATATATGTGTAGCTGGGCATGGTAGCTCGCACCTGTAACCTCAGCACTTGGCTTATCTTCAAAGTTACTCAAATCTGGAAGGTAAAGAAAGAAAGGCTAAGAAAAAGGTGGAAAGAGAAAATGTGGAGAAAAAACAGAAATCTTTTTTTCTCTATCTCTTTTTCTCTTCCCCAAGGGTCAATTATATAAGGAAATAAGGAAAATAAATATCCTTTTAGATTGCCATTAGAGGAAATTTAAAGAAGAAAGGCTGCAGGAAATAAGCCTTTAGAGGCCTTTAGAGCTTTGCAGCTCTTCTTAGGTTTACACTAGTAGCTGAACACTTTAATATTTCTGTAGTTCTAGGTGATGTGGAGATAAGATGAGAGGATTAAGCGATGCTCTGACATGGTACCAGTCACCTTTGGAGGACCCTGAATTCAATGCTCAGCATTAAAGTGCATCTGAAGGACACAGCAAGCACCTAAACTTTTGATGATATATTAAGATTCTAACAGAATAAAGCTGGGGTGCTAATTCCTGAAGAAAAATGGAGGTCAAAATGGAGCAATTTATCTTTTCTCTTGAGATTCAATTTCGAAAAGAAGAAAATTAATATTTCTAGAGAGCAAAACTCAGTTGCTTTGCCTTTTTTTTTTTTACTTGCTCTGCAATCATCATCATTTGTTTAAAGAAAAAAAAAATTTTCTTGTATTATCTGGGGAAGCTGCCAACTCCATGCAATGAGCTTGATAAATTTCACTTATAAGCAAGTCCATAAAGATGTTAAATATGAAAATCTTTTAGATGTAATTTTACTCCATAACATTTAAATCATTGAATTCTAAAAAGCATTTTGCTATATCAATGTTGCTTAAGGTTTAAAATCTTGGATGTCTGAACATTAAGAACTCTCTTAGAGATGTTATGATATTTATACTATATTGACAGTTGTCATTCTAGTGGCCCCTTGTAAGCTGGATAGGAATTGAGACTCCAACTCATATTTTCTGTATTCATTTGCCTCTTGTCCTCTAACTTTGGTGAGACAAAGCGGGTGCTGTGTGATCAGCAGCAATGTCCAACATGGTAATTCTCCTTTTAATATCAAATCTTGAAAGCTTTTTGAATTTGTTTTTCTTTTTTTTTTTTTTTTTGAAACAGAGTCTCACTCTGTCACCCAGGCTAGAGTGCAGTGGCATGATGTTGGCTCACTGAAACCTCCACCTCCCGGGTTCAAGCAATTCTCCTGCCTCAGTCTCCCAAGCAGCTGGGATTACAGGCGCACGCCACCATGCCCAGATAATTTTTGTATTTTTAGTAGAGACAGCCAGGCTGGTCTTGAACTCCTGACCTCAGATGATCCACCCTCCTCCCACAGTGATGGGATTACAGGTGTGAGCCACTGCGCCCAGCCAAGTTTGAATTTATTAAGGCAGCATGAACCATCTTAAGTTAAACAGTAACAACCTCCCCAAAATGAGGCTGCAACAACTAGACCTGTTTTTATACACTAAGTGTTTATTCTTGGGATTAAATTTGTTAGAAAAATTGAATTAAAAAAATCAGAATCATAGATCCTATCTTAATTTCTTCTGCCATGATAGCATTGTTATTGTTCTGTTCCTTAAAAAAAAGAGCTAGGATTTCTGGTTCTAGACAAAATAAAATAAACACATTTCTCCTTATTCCTCCAACTAAGGCTGAGTATCCCTAATCAGAAAATCAGAAATACTCCAAAATCCAAAACTTTTTGGGCACTGCAATGACACTCAAAGGAAATGCTCATTTAGATAATGCAAATATTCCAAAATCCAAAAAAATCCACAATCTAAAACACTTCCAATCCCAAGCATTTCAGATAAGGAATACTCAACCTGCATAGATAAAACCCTTTGGCCTTATAAAAAAAAAACAAACATAAGAAAATTTAGAAAGATGAAGGTGGCAAACCAGCTACGGATCCCCAGACTTGAGGAATGACATGTTGGCAAGTTCCTTGGTTTACCATTTGTATTCTGCATATCCCAAACTGGATACTGGAGAATTCCATGACCCAGGAACACCAGTGAGTACCAGGTTTACTCTGTCTTGACAAAGGACCAGGAAGGGACAGTCTAAAGTTAGACAGAGACATTCATGATAATAACCACCATACTCCAGGCGAACAACATGGAAAAACCACCGTGTCTCACCACTCCCATTAACAAAGACCTGGTAGATGAGCTAGTTACATTCTTGGCTGGTGATAACAAGGTACACCTTACCCTCCCTACTGGAGTAGTGTCAGAAAAGGCCAAGTATGGAGCTTGGGCTCTCATGACCACCTAGTGTTAAGAAGGTTCCTCTCTCCGACTGCCCCTCCTCCCCCCACTCCCACTGTGGTATCACTGGAGGCAACATGTGGGGCCTGGACATCCACCTCCACCATAACAAGGTTGATAAGGCACTCTTCCTTGTCCCTGCAGAGGTGGTATCAGAAGAGACCAAGTGGGGAATCTGGGACTTTGAGTACCACCCAGTGGTAACAAGATGCCCCTCTTCAACCATTCCTCATAGTGTCAGTGGAGGCTAAGCGGACAGCCTGGACTTTCACCACCACCTGGCAATAATGACGTGCCCCTCTCCATTCCTTCCAGCACAGTATCAATGGAGGCCATGTGGGCATCATGGACTTTCACTTCCCCTGGCAGTATCAGGGCATCCCTTCTTTCTAGGGGTATCAACGAAAGTTGAATGGGGTGCCTGGAGTTCACCATCCACCTAGTGTCTCCCTTCCTCTGCTGGTGTGTTGTCAGTGAAGCCTGCTAACACAGAAGATTCAAATAAGACTGAAAGTCTTATAATCTCCAAAATGTTCGGAATATAACTAAAAATCACTCATCATACCAAGAACCAGGAAAACCACAACTTGATTAAGAAAAGGAAATCAACAGATTATAACATTGAGGTGACACAGATATTAGAATTATATGACAAGAATTTTACAGCAGCCATCATAGAAATGCTTCAACAAGCAATTACTAAGATACTGGAAAAAGTATAGAAAGCTTCAGCAAAGAAAGAGAAGATGTAAAGAAGAATTGAATGGAAATTTTAGAACTGAAAAATACAATATCCAAACTAAAAAGCTAACTCACTGGGTGCCACAGCAGAATGGAGGTAGGAAGCAGAGAACTTGAAAATCAAATAGAAAATACCAAATCTGAATGATAAAGAGAAAATAATCAATAAACTGGATTTCATCAAAATTAAAAAGACCCTGTTGAGGGAGATAAAAGATAAGCTGCAAATTGGGAAAAAATATTTGCAAACCACAAATCAAACACAGAATGCATACCTATAATATATAAAGAATGCTTAAAACTTAATAGTAAAAAGTTAACCCAATTAGAAAATGGACAAAAGACACGAACAGATATTTCATCAAAGAGGATATATGGATGTCAAATACGCACATTAAAAAGATGTTTGGCCATTATGCAAAGTGGTTTTGCAGTTTCTTAAAAAACAAAACATTCACTTACTCTATGAGCTAGCATTTGCACTCCTGGGCAATTATCCCAAAGAAATGAAAACTTATGCCCACACAAAAACCTACATACAAATGTTCATAGTAGCACTATTAGAGTAGCTAAAAATTAAAAACACTATGCATGTCCTTCAACAGGTGAATACAGTGGTATATTCATAATATGAAACATTATTTATAATGAAAAGAATGAACTACGATACGTACAACAATACTGATGGATCTCAAGGGCATTATGGCACATGAAAAAAGCCAATTTCAAAGGGTTATTCCAGTTAGAAAACATTCTAAGCCGGGCACAGTGGCTCACGCCTGTAATCCCAACACTTTGGGTGGCCAAGGCAGGCGGATCATGAGGTCAGGAGATCGAGACCATCCTAGCTAACACGGTGAAACCCCATCTCTACTAAATATACAAAAAAATTAGCTGGGCGTGGTGGTGGGTGCCTGTAGTCCTAGCTACTCGG
This sequence comes from Chlorocebus sabaeus, assembly GCF_047675955.1. NCBI lineage: Eukaryota > Metazoa > Chordata > Mammalia > Primates > Cercopithecidae > Chlorocebus > Chlorocebus sabaeus. The sequence continues at coordinate 41,291,634 of NC_132925.1, forward strand.
GAGGCTGAGGCAGAAGAATGGCGTGAACCCAGGAGGTGGAGCTTGCAGTGAGCCGAGATCGCGCCACTGGACTCCAGCCTGGGCCACAGAGCGAGACTCCGTCTCAAAAAAAAAAAAAAAAAAAAGAAAAGAAAACATTCTCAAAATGACAAAATTGAAAACAGGTTAGTGGTTGCTAGGGGTTGAGGATGCAAGGAGGGTAGGGAAGGGAGGAACGTGACTATAGTAGCACAAAGGACGTATTTCTGGTGATGGAGTAGTTCTGTGTTTTGGTTTTGGTGGTGCTTACATAAATACACATGTCACAAAATTGTATAGAACCACACACACAGATACTCAAATGCATGTAAAAATGGTGGAATCTGAATGTGGTCTGTGAATTGTACCAATGGCAGTTTCCTGGTTTTGATACTGTGCTACAGTTATATAAGATGTTACCACTGGAAGAAACTGGGTGAAGTGTACATAGAAGCTCTCTGCACTATCTTCCCAAATCTACAATTATTTCAAAATAAAAAGTTAAAATGAAAAGAGTTGAAAAGGAGGGATTATCGTACCTGAGCTGATGCAGCTCATGCTGCCAGGAGAGGTTTTCCTGCCTGAGTTCTTCTTGCATAATCTGAAATGTTTTTGTCTTATCTTGATACTCCTGAAGTTGAGCCTTCAGTGGACGTAACTCTGTGATCTCTTGATTAATCTGTAAGTATTGCTGCTGCAGATTCTTCAATTCCTTCAGCTTTAACCAAAGGGAAAGTAAAAGGATTATTTGTCACATCTCATTCATTTAACTATAAGTAATTGGTAGCTCCCTACTAAGTAGTCACACACTACAACATGAAACCAGCACCTAACAGTCCACTGACGACATTATCACTGCAGCATAAGTCTCTAAAGTGGTGAAATACATGCAGCTAGGCTGATGGAAATCACCCATGGAGCTGCCATCAGGGCTGCAGGGTCTGACTATTCCTGCAACTTCTACTCCTTTTCCTGGCTCCTAAGGTCGTAAGTTCACTTTAGGGCTACAATTCTGATGTGGGGTAGACTTAAGAGACCTACAGCTTCACTGTGGGTGGTCACATCCTAAAACAAGAACTAGTCATGTGTCCTTGTTAGGGTTCTTAACTTTCCTACAGGCCTATCAATCTTAATTGTAGCTTAGTGGATACTGATTATAAAGAAGGCACTGCTGCTCAGTGGTTAAGGACACAGGCTCTGGAGTTAGATATCGTACTACTTCTTGGACGTGTGACCCAATGCATGTTCTTCATACCCTCTAAGTCTTAATTTTCCTCATCTATTAAATGAAGATAATTATAGTACCTTTTTCATAAGAATATGAGAAGTAAATGAGCAAATTAATGCACTTCACACATAAAGTTAGTGATGACGACAGACTTGCCTTTAATTAGCAACACTGCCTACCTACATTTCAGATATATTTTCAAGCTCTTTATCTCTAATACTCATTAAAAGCTTAGTAATACTTGGGAGAAATAATATCAGGACATCTGGGAAAACATGGGGGTCTTGTTCACACACCTTTCTCACCCACTTAGAAACATCGCTAAAGCTAAAATAATAGCATTTTTTAAAGCACAAAACACAAGAACAGGAAAAACAATAGAGGAATCGGCAACAATAAAATTAATTTTGGAAGCTGAAAAGCAGATGAGTAAGTGGTAACTGACTTAACAGATCTGAGAAAGCAGAATCTAAAGCTGACAGTAAGAAAATCCAAGAATCAGTAGAACATACTCTGCAGAATCTTCAAAAGGCTCAGGAATTAGCAGCATCATGTACCTCTGGAAAATACGGTGATGGGGGTGGGAGGGAGGTGATAGCTGAGATAAGGAGGTCTAGATGAAAGCTGCTTAAGAAGCTTTTTTTTTTTTTTTTTTTTTTTTTTGGAGAGACGGACTCTCAGTATGTTGCCCAGGCTGGTCTCAAACTCAAGGGCTCAAGTGATCCTTCCACCTTGGCCTCCCAAAGTGCTGGGATTACAGGCATGAGCCACTGTGCCTGGCCAGAAAACAACTTCATCCATAGATCCCCTCCTCAGCTCCACACTTTTTGTTACTCCAACAGACAACTAATTTTATTCTCTGGAGAGGTAAAAGAAGCATCTGTGGACTACGGCACATGAGGCACAGTTGCAAGTAAGGGTACTGTTCCAAAGAGAGTGAATGTATGCTTCCTGAGTGCTTGAAGCCTTTCCCTTACTGAGCTTGAAGACTGCTGGTAAAAAGCCTTTTCCCTCCACAATGGAAATGAGAAGTCGTCTCTTGAAAATCTGACCAGCCCAAGAGAAACTAAACATACTGAGATAAGGGCTACCAATAAGCTCAATAAGATCATCATGCAATGAAACTCCATTGCTAAGTCCTACCCACAAGCTTTTAGACCCTCCCCTTAAACATGAAGAGTACACCGAGGATTAACCTTCACCTGAAGAATGGCTAACATTAAGGAAGGGAAGAAAACCAACTGGAGAAGGTAATTTAGAAGAGATTATCAGGTGAGAAAACGTAATGGACTCAAAGATTTAAGAGAAAATATTGTAAACAAACATTATAGCATAAATTAAAAATTATAAAGAAAAACTCATTATAAGAAAATGTCAAAAAACAAAACTACCACCACTAGCCTTAGAAAAAGAAGTTAAGGGATCCTGAGCAAGATGGCCTAATAGGAACAGCTCCAGCCTCCAGCTCCCAGCGGAAGCGACACAGAAGATGGCTGATTTCTGCATTTTCAACTGAGGTACTGGGTTCATCTCACTGGGGAGTGCCCAACAATTGGTGCTGGTCAGCTGGTGCAGCCCAACCAGTGAGAGCTGAAGCAGGGTGAGGCACTGCCTCACCTGGGAAGCGCAAGGGGGAAGGGAATCCCTTTTCCTAGCCAAGGGAAACTGAGACACACAACACCTGGAAAATCAGGTAACTCCCACCCTAATACTGCGCTTTGCCAAGGGTCTTAGCAAATGGCACACCAGGAGATTATATCCCACACCTAGCCTGGAGGGTCCCACACCCACGGAGCTTCCCTCATTGCTAGCACAGCAGTCGGAGATCTAACTGCAAGGCAGCAGTTGGAAAACACTCTGCAGGATATCATCCAGGAGAACTTCCCCAACCTAGTAAGGCAGACCAACATTCAAATTCAGGAAATACAGAGAATGCCACAAAGATACTCCTCAAGAAGAGTAACTCCAAGACACATAATTGTCAGATTACCCAAAGTTGAAATGAAGGAAAAAATCTTAAGGTCAGGCAGAGAGAAAGGTTGGGTTACCCACAAAGGGAAGCCCATCTGACTAACAGCAGACCTCTCGGCAGAAACTCTCCAAGCCAGAAGAGAGTGGGGGCCAATATTCAACACTCTTAAAGAAAAGAATTTTAAACCCAGAATTTCATATCCAGCCAAACTAAGTTTCATAAGTGAAGGAGAAATAAAATCTTTTACAGACAAGCAAATGCTTAGAGATTTTGTCACCACCAGGCCTGCCCTACAAGAGACCATGAAGGAAGCACTAAACATGGAAAGGAACAACCAGTACCAGCCATTGCAAAAACATGCCAAAATGTAAAGACCATCAATGCTAGGAAAAAACTGTATCAACTAACGAGCAAAATAACCAGCTAATATCACAATGACAGGATCAAGTTCACACATAACAATATTAACCTTAAATGTAAATGGACTAAATGGTCCAAATACACAGACTGGCAAATTGGATAAAGAGTCAAGACCCATCAGTCTGCTGTATTCAGGAGACCCATCTGACATGCAGACACACACACAGGCTCAAAATAAAGGGATGGAGGAAGATCTACCAAGCAAATGGAAAACAAAAAAAAGCAGGGGTTGCAATCCTAGTCTCTGATAAAACAGACTTTAAACCATCAAAAATAAAAAGAGACAAGGCCATTACATAATGGTAAAAGGATCAATTCAACAGGAAGAGCTAACTGTCCTAAATACATATGCACCCAATACAGGAGCACCCAGATTCATAAAGCAAGTCCTTAGAGACTTACAAAGAGACTTAGACTCCCATACAATAATAATGGGAGACTTTAACACCTCACGGTCAACATTAGACAGATCAACAACACAGAAAGTTAATAAGAATATCCAGGAATTGAACTCAACTGCAGCAAGTGGACCTAATAGACATCTACAGAACATTCCACCCCAAAACAACAGAATATACATTCTTCTCAGCACCACATCGCACTTATTCCAAAATTGACCACATAGTTGGAAGTAAAGCACTCCTCAGCAAATGTACAAGAACAGAAATTATAACAGACTCTCTCTCAGACCACAATGCAATCAAACTAGAACTCAGGACTAAGAAACTCAATCAAAACTGCTCAACTACATGGAAACTGAACAACCTGCTCCTGAATGACTACTGGGTACATCACGAAATGAAAGCAGAAATAAAGATGCTCTTTGAAGCCAATGAGAACAAAGATACAACATACCAGAATCTCTGGGACACATTTAAAGCAGTGTGTAGAGGGAAATTTATAGCACTAAATGCCCACAAGAAAAAGCAGGAAAGATCTAAAACTGACACCCTAACATCACAATTAAAAGAACTAGAGAAGCAAGAGCAAACGCATTCAAAAGTTAGCAGAAGGCAAGAAATAACTAAGATCAGAGCAGAACTGAATGAGATAGAGACACAAAAAACCCTCCAAAAAATCAACGAATCCAGGAGTTGGTTTTTTGAAAAGATCAACAAAATTGATAGACCGCCAGCAAGACTAATAAAGAAGAGAAGAGAGAAGAATCAAATAGACACAATAAAAAATGATAAAGGGGATATCACCACCAAACCCACAGAAATACAAACTACCATCAGAGAATACTATAAACACCTCTATACAAATAAACTAGAAAACACAGAAGAAATGGATAATTTGCAGGACACTTACACTCTCCCAAGACTAAACCAGGAAGAAGTTGAATCCCTGAATAGACCAATAGCAGGCTCTGAAATTCAGGCAATAATTAATAGCCTACCAACCAAAAAACGTCCAGGATCAGACGGATTCACAGTCGAATTATACCAGAGGTACAGGAGGAACTGGTACCGTTCCTTCTGAAATTATTCCAATCAATAGAAAAAGAGAGAATCCTCCCTAACTCATTTTATGAGGCCAACATCATCCTGATACCAAAGCCTGGCAGAGACAAAACAAAAGAGAATTTCAGACCAATATCCCTGATGAACATCGAAGTAAAAATCCTCAGTAAAATACTGGAAAACCGAATCCAGCAGCACATCAAAAAGCTTATCCACCATGATCAAGTGGGCTTCATCCCTGGGATACAAGGCTGGTTCAACATATGCAAATCAATAAACGTAATCCAGCATATAAACAGAACCAAAGACAAAAACCAAATGATTATCTCAATAGATGCAGAAAAGGCTTTTGACAAAATTCAACAGCCCTTCATGCTAAAAACTCTCAATAAATTGGGTATTGATGGAACGTATCTCAAAATAATAAGAGCTATTTATGACAAACCCACAGCCAATATCATACTGAATGGGCAAAAACTGGAAGCATTCCCTTTGAAAACTGGCATAAGACAGGGATGTCTTCTCTCACCACTCCTATTCAACATAGTGTGGGAAGTTCTGGCTAGGGCAATCAGGCAAGAGAAAGAAATCAAGGGGATTCAGTTAGGAAAAGAAGAAGTCAAATTGTCCCTGTTTACAGATGACATGGTTGTATATTTAGAAAACCCCATTGTCTCAGCCCAAAATCTCCTTAAGCTGATAAGCAAATTCAGGAAAGTCTCAGGATACAAAATCAATGTGCAAAAATCACAAGCATTCTTATACACCAGTAACAGACAAACAGAGAGCCAAATCATGAATTAACTCCCATTCACAATTGCTTCAAAGAGAATAAAATGCCTAGGAAACCAACTTACAAGGGATGTAAAGGACCTCTTCCAGGAGAACTACAAACCACTGCTTAGTGAAATAAAAGAGGACACAAACAAATGGAAGAACATACCATGCTCATGGATAGGAAAAATCAATATTGTGAAAATGGCCATACTGCCCAAGGTAATTTAGAGATTCAATGCCATCCCTATCAAGTTACCAATGACTTTCATCACAGAATTGGAAAAAACTGCTTTAAAGTTCATATGGAACCAAACAAGAGTTGGCATTGCCAAGACAATCCTAAGCCAAAAGAACAAAGCTGGAGGCATCACGCTACCTGACTTCAAACTATACTACAAGGCTACAGTAACCAAAACAGCATGGTACTGGTACCAAAACAGAGATATAGACCAATGGAACAGAACAGAGCCCTCAGAAATAATACCACACATCTACAGCCATCTGATCTTTGACAAACTTGACAAAAACAAGAAATGGGGAAAGGATTCCCTATTTAATAAATGGTGTTGGGAAAATTGGCTAGCCATAAGTAGAAAGCTGAAACTGAATTCTTTCCTTACTCCTTCTACGAAAATTAATTCAAGATGGATTAGAGACTTAAATGTTAGACCTAATACCATAAAATCCCTAGAAGAAAACCTAGGTAATACAATTCAGGACATAGGCATGGGCAAGGACTTCATGTCTAAAACACCAAAAGCAACGGCAACAAAAGCCAAAATTGACAAATGGGATCTAATTAAACTAAAGAGCTTCTGCACAGCAAAAGAAACTACCATCAGAGTGAACAGGGAACCTATAGAATGGGAGAAAATTTTTGCAATGTACTCATCTGACAAAAGGCTAATATCCAGAACCTACAAAGAACTCAAACAAATTCACAAGAAAAAAACAAACAACCCCATCAAAAAGTGGGCAAAGGATATGAACAGACATTTCTCAAAAGAAGACATTCCTCAAAAGAAGACATTCAGAAGAACAGAGAAGATGGCCGAATAGGAACAGCTCCAGTCTCCAACTCCCAGCGCGAGCAACACAGAAGACCGGTGATTTCTGCATTTTCAACTGAGGTACTGGGTTAATCTCACTAGGGAGTGCCGGACAATCGGTGCTGGTCAGCTTCTGCAACCCGACCAGCTAGAGCTGAAGCAGGGCGAGGCATCGCCTCACTTGAGAAGCGCAAGGGGAAAAGGAATCCCTTTTCCTAGCCAGGGGAACTGAGACACACAACACCTGGAAAATCGGGTAACTCCCACCCCAATACTGCGCTTTAAGCAAACAGGCACACCAGGAGATTATATCCCACACCTGGCCGGGAGGGTCCCACGCCCACGGAGCCTCCATCATTGCTAGCACATCAGTTTGTGATCTCGCGGCAAAGCAGCAGCGAGGCTGCGGGAGGGGTGCCCGCCATTGCTGAGGCTTAAGTAGGTAAACAAAGCCTCTGGGAAGCTTGAACTGGGTGGAGCTCACAGCAGCTCAAGGAAACCTGCCTGTCTCTGTAGACTCCACCTCTGGGGACAGGGCATAGTAAACAAAAGCAGTAGAAACCTCTGCAGACGCAAACGACTTTGTCTGACAGCTTTGAAGAGAGCAGTGGATTTCCAACACGGAGGTTGAGATCTGAGAAGGGACAGACTGCCTGCTCAAGTGGGTCCCTGACCCCTGAGTAGCCTAACTGGGAGACATACCCCACTAGGGGCAGTCTGACACCCCACACCTCACAGGGTGGAGTACACCCCTGAGAGGAAACCTCCAAAGCAAGAATCAGACAGGTACACTTGCGGTTCAGCAATATTCTATCTTCTGCAGCCTCTGCTGCTGACACCCAGGCAAACAGGGTCTGGAGTGGACCTCAAGCAATCTCCAACAGACCTACAGCTGAGGGTCCTGACTGTTAGAAGGAAAACTATCAAACAGGAAGGACACCTACACCAAAACCCCATCAGTACGTCACCATCATCATCAAAGACCAGAGGCAGATAAAACCACAAAGATGGGGAAAAAGCAGGGCAGAAAAGCTGGAAATTAAAAAAATAAGAGCACATCTCCCCCGGCAAAGGAGCGCAGCTCATCGCCAGCAACGGATCAAAGCTTGACGGAGAATTACTTTGACGAGATGAGAGAAGAAGGCTTCAGTCCATCAAACTTCTCAGAGCTAAAGGAGGAATTACGTACCCAGCGCAAAGAAACTAAAAATCTTGACAAAAAAGTGGAAGAATTGACGGCTAGAGTAATTAATGCAGAGAAGGTCATAAACGAAATGAAAGAGATGAAAACCATGACACGAGAAATACGTGACAAATGCACAAGCTTCAGTAACCGACTCGATCAACTGGAAGAAAGAGTATCAGCGATTGAAGATCAAATGAATGAAATGAAGCGAGAAGAGAAACCAAAAGAAAAAAGAAGAAAAAGAAATGAACAAAGCCTGCAAGAAGTATGGGATTATGTAAAAAGACCAAATCTACGTCTGATTGGGGTGCCTGAAAGTGAGGGGGAAAATGGAACCAAGTTGGAAAACACTCTTCAGGATATCATCCAGGAGAACTTCCCCAACCTAGTAGGGCAGGCCAACATTCAAATCCAGGAAATACAGAGAACGCCACAAAGATACTCCTCGAGAAGAGCAACTCCAAGACACATAATTGCCAGATTCACCAAAGTTGAAATGAAGGAAAAAATCTTAAGGGCAGCCAGAGAGAAAGGTCGGGTTACCCACAAAGGGAAGCCCATCAGACTAACAGCAGATCTCTCGGCAGAAACTCTACAAGCCAGAAGAGAGTGGGGGCAATATTCAATATTCTTAAAGAAAAGAATTTTAAACCCAGAATTTCATATCCAGCCAAACTAAGTTTCATAAGTGAAGGAGAAATAAAATCCTTTACAGATAAGCAAATGCTTAGAGATTTTGTCACCACTAAGCCTGCCTTACAAGAGACCCTGAAGGAAGCACTAAACGTGGAAAGGAACAACCGGTACCAGCCATTGCAAAAACATGCCAAAATGTAAAGACCACTTAGGCTAGGAAGAAACTGCATCAACTAACGAGCAAAATAACCAGTTGATATCATAATGGCAGGATCAAGTTCACACATAATAATATTAACCTTAAATGTAAATGGACTAAATGCTCCAATTAAAAGACACAGACTGGCAAACTGGATAAAGAGTCAAGACCCATCAGTCTGCTGTATTCAGGAGACCCATCTCACACGCAGAGACATACATAGGCTCAAAATAAAGGGATGGAGGAAGATTTACCAAGCAAATGGAAAACAAAAAAAAGCAGGGGTTGCAATACTAGTCTCTGATAAAACAGACTTTAAACCATCAACGATCAAAAGAGACAAAGAAGGCCATTACATAATGGTAAAAGGATCAATTCAACAGGAAGAGTAACTATCCTAAATATATATGCACCCAATACAGGAGCACCCAGATTCATAAAGCAAGTCCTTAGAGACTTACAAAGAGACTTAGACTCCCATACAATAATAATGGGAGACGTTAACACTCCACTGTCAACATTAGACAGATCAACGAGACAGAAAGTTAACAAGGATATCCAGGAATTGAACTCATCTCTGCAGCAAGCAGACCTAATAGACATCTATAGAACTCTCCACCCCAAATCAACAGAATATACATTCTTCTCAGCACCACATCACACTTATTCCAAAATTGACCACATAGTTGGAAGTAAAGCACTCCTCAGCAAATGTACAAGAACAGAAATTGTAACAAACTGTCTCTCAGACCACAGTGCAATCAAACTAGAACTCAGGACTAAGAAACTCAATCAAAACCGCTCAACTACATGGAAACTGAACAACCTGCTCCTGAATGACTACTGGGTACATCACGAAATGAAAGCAGAAATAAAGATGTTCTTTGAAACCAATGAGAACAAAGATACAATATACCAGAATCTCTGGGACACATTTAAAGCAGTGTGTAGAGGAAAATTTATAGCACTAAATGCCCACAAGAAAAAGCAGGAAAGATCTAAGACTAACACTCTAACATCACAATTAAAAGAACTAGAGAAGCAAGAGCAAACGCATTCAAAAGCTAGCAGAAGGCAAGAAATAACTAAGATCAGAGCAGAACTGAATGAGATAGAGACACAAAAAACCCTCCAAAAAATCAATGAATCCAGGAGTTGGTTTTTTGAAAAGATCAACAAAATTGACAGACTGCTAGCAAGACTAATAAAGAAGGAAAGAGAGAAGAATCAAATAGACGCAATAAAAAATGACAAAGGGGATATCACCACCGACCCCACAGAAATACAAACTACCATCAGAGAATACTATAAACACCTCTACGCAAATAAACTAGAAAACACAGAAGAAATGGATAATTTCCTGGACACTTACACTCTTCCAAGACTAAACCAGGAAGAAGTTGAATCCCTGAATAGACCAATAGCAGGCTCTGAAATTCAGGCAATAATTAATAGCCTACCAACCAAAAAAAGTCCAGGACCAGATGGATTCACAGCTGAATTTTACCAGAGGTACAAGGAGGAGCTGGTACCATTCCTTCTGAAACTATTCCAATCAATAGAAAAAGAGGGAATCCTCCCCAACTCATTTTATGAGGCCAACATCATCCTGATACCAAAGCCTGGCAGAGACACAACAAAAAAAGAGAATTTTAGACCAATATCCCTGATGAACATCGAAGCAAAAATCCTCAATAAAATATTGGCAAACCGGATTCAGCAGCACATCAAAAAGCTTATCCACCACGATCAAGTGGGCTTCATCCCTGGGATGCAAGGCTGGTTCAACATTCGCAAATCAATAAACATAATCCAGCATATAAACAGAACCAAAGGCAAGAACCACATGATTATCTCAATAGATGCAGAAAAGGCTTTTGACAAAATTCAACAGCCCTTCATGCTAAAAACGCTCAGTAATTTCGGTATTGATGGAACGTACCTCAAAATAATAAGAGCTATTTATGACAAACCCACAGCCAATATCATACTGAATGGGCAAAAACTGGAAGCATTCCCTTTGAAAAGTGGCACAAGACAGGGATGCCCTCTCTTACCACTCCTATTCAACATAGTGTGGGAAGTTCTGGCTAGGGCAATCAGGCAAGAGAAAGAAATCAAGGGGATTCAGTTAGGAAAAGAAGAAGTCAAATTGTCCCTCTTTGCAGATGACATGATTGTATATTTAGAAAATCCCATTGTCTCTGCCCAAAATCTCAAGCTGATAAGCAACTTCAGGAAAGTCTCAGGATACAAAATTAACGTGCAAAAATCACAAGCATTCACATACACCAGTAACAGACAAACAGGGAGCCAAATCATGAATGAACTTCCATTCACAATTGCTTCAAAGAGAATAAAATACCTAGGAATCCAACTTACAAGGGATGTAAAGGACCTCTTCAAGGAGAACTACAAACCACTGCTCCGTGAAATAAAAGAGGACACAAACAAATGGAAGAACATACCATGCTCATGGATAGGAAGAATCAACATCGTGAAAATGGCCATACTGCCCAAGGTAATTTAGAGATTCAGTGCCATCCCCATCAAGCTACCAACGAGTTTCTTCACAGAATTGGAAAAAAACTGCTTTAAAGTTCATATGGAACCAAAAAAGAGCCTGCATCTCCAAGACAATCCTAAGTCAAAAGAACAAAGCTGGAGGCATCACGCTACCTGACTTCAAACTATACTACAAGGCTACAGTAACCAAAACAGCATGGTACTGGTACCAAAACAGAGATATAGACCAATGGAACAGAACAGAGTCCTCAGAAATAATACCACACATCTACAGCCATCTGATCTTTGACAAACCTGAGAGAAACAAGAAATGGGGAAAGGATTCCCTATTTAATAAATGGTGTTGGGAAAATTGGCTAGCCATAAGTAGAAAGCTGAAACTGGATCCTTTCCTTACTCCTTATACGAAAATTAATTCAAGATGGATTAGAGACTTAAATGTTAGACCTAATACCATAAAAACCCTAGAGGAAAACCTAGGTAGTACCATTCAGGACATAGGCATGGGCAAAGACTTCATGTCTAAAACACTAAAAGCAACGGCAGCAAAAGCCAAAATTGACAAATGGGATCTCATAAAACTAAAGAGCTTCTGCACAGCAAAAGAAACTACCATCAGAGTGAACAGGCAACCTACAGAATGGGAGAAAATTTTTGCAATCTACTCATCTGATTAAGGGCTAATATCCAGAACCTACAAAGAACTCAAACAAATTTACAAGAAAAAAAGAAACAACCCCATCAAAAAGTGGGCAAAGCATATGAACAGACATTTCTCAAAAGAAGACATTCATACCGCCAACAGACACATGAAAAAATGCTCATCATCACTGGCCATCAGAGAAATGCAAATCAAAACCACAATGAGATACCATCTCACACCTGTTAGAATGGTGATCATTAAAAAGTCAGGAAACAACAGGTGCTGGAGAAGATGTGGAGAAATAGGAACACTTTTACACTGTTGGTGGGATTGTAAACTAGTTCAACCATTGTGGAAAACAGTATGGCGATTCCTCAAGGATCTAGAACTAGATGTACCATATGACCCAGCCATCCCATTACTGGGTATATACCCAAAGGATTATAAATCATGCTGCTATAAAGACACATGCACACGTATGTTTATTGCGGCACTATTCACAATAGCAAAGACTTGGAATCAACCCAAATGTCCATCAGTGACAGACTGGATTAAGAAAATGTGGCACATATACACCATGGAATACTATGCAGCCATAAAAAAGGATGAGTTTGTGTCCTTTGTAGGGACATGGATGCAGCAGGAAAACATCATTATTAGCAAACTATCACAAGAACAGAAAACCAAACACCGCATGTTCTCACTCATAGGTGGGAACTGAACAATGAGATCACTTGGACTCGGGAACGGGAACATCACACACCGGGGCCTATCATGGGGAGGGGGAGGGCGGAGGGGGGAGGGATTGCATTGGGAGTCATACCTGATGTAAATGACGAGTTGATGGGTGCTGACAAGTTGATGGGTGCAGCACAGCAACATGGCACAAGTATACATATGTAACAAACCTGCACGTTATGCACATGTACCCTAGAACTTAAAGTATAATAATAATAAAAAATAAAAAAATTAAAAAAAAAAAAGAAAACATTCATACAGCCAACAGACACATGAAAAAATGCTCATCATCCCTGACTATCAGAGAAATGCAAATCAAAACCACAATGAGATACCATCTCACACCAGTTAGAATGGCAATCATTAAAAAGTCAGGAAACAACAGGTGCTGGAGAGGATATGGAGAAATACGAACACTTTTACACTGTTGGTGGGACTGTAAACTAGTTCAACCACTGTGGAAAACAGTATGGCTATTCCTCAAGGATCTTGAACTAGAAACACCACATGACCCAGCCATCCCATTACTGGGTATATACCCAAAGGATTATAAATCATGCTGCTATAAAGACACATGCACACGTATGTTTATTGCGGCACTATTCACAATAGCAAAGACTTGGAATCAACCCAAATGTCCATCAGTGACAGACTGGATAAGAAAATGTGGCACATACACACCATGGAATACTATGGAGCCATAAAAAAGGATGAGTTTGTGTCCTTTGTAGGGACATGGATGCAACTGGAAACCATCATTCTCAGCAAACTATCGCAAGAACACTGCATATGTCACTCAGAGGTGGGAATTGAACAGTGAGATCACTTGGACACGGGAAGGGGAACATCACACACCGGGGCCTATTATGGGGAGCCGGGAGTGGGGAGGGATGGCATGGGAGTTATACCTGATGTAAATGAGGAGTTAATGGGTGCTGATGAGTTGATGGGTGCAGCACACCAACATGGCACATGTATACATATGTAACAAACCTGCACGTTGTACACATGTACCCTAGAACTTAAAGTATAATTAAAAAAAAAAAAGAAAAAGAAGTTAAGAAAATCTATCTATGAGACAAAGAAAAAAAATTCCTTAGACATTAAGAAGAGAATGGCAAAAATGAAAAAAAATTTGGAATCAAAATACAAAGGTAAGAAAATCTTCCAGAAATACAGCAAAAAAAGAGAGAAAAGGTAAGAAAATTAGAGAAGCATTCGAGAAGGTCCTACATCTAAATAACAAAAATTTCAGAAATAAGACAACAGAGAAAAAGGATAGAAGAAAATGGTAAAAAAATAATTCAATGAAATTTCCAAAAAGCTGCTAGTATGATTTTTTAGATTCAAAGGACTAGTTAGCATGATAAAGAAAAAAAGACCTATACCAAATTATACAATCAAAAAATTCCAGAATAGGAGAGAAAGGGAGGTAAGGTGGGGTGAGGGGAAGGGAAGTGAGAAACAGATGAGAGACATACAAAGAATCAGGAATCAGAATAGCTTTAGACTTGTGAGCCACATATAACCTAAAAAGCAATAAACCAATGTCTTCACAATTTTGAAGGGAAATTATTTTCAGCCTAGAATTCTATATCCAACAAAACTATCCACCAGGTAAGAGAGATAAAACGCATTTTCAATAAATTTACCTTCCATGTATCATTTCTTAGGGAGCTACTGAATGATTTATTCCAAGAAAAAGATGGCACAAAATCAAGAAAACGAATACATAGAATAGACGAAATAGGAGATCTAATATAGGAGAAAGGTGAAGGGAAATATTCTAGGATAGAAAGGGTATCCTAGGAGTACAGGGCCACTGGTTCATGTAGAAGGAAATCAGGTACTCCAGGAGAATTTTCTTCCTGAAGATGAAATTGATGGGAATAAACATCTTGAGAGGAGATGTGGACAAATGGCAGTAAATCTGAGGTTAAATTACATTAAGTGCAAAGAAAACTAAGTAACAACAATAACAAAAACTGTTATTAATCTGGCAAACACAGACTCAGGAAAATAAAAGTAACATGTCTCTAATGCTCTAGTAGCATTTGTAGTCATAAAAATGCAACTCTGAATTGGTTTAACCAAAATTAAAATTAAATTATATCAAGAAAATGAGGAAGGTCAGGCGTGGTGGCTCACGCCTGTAATCCCAGCACTTTGGGAGGCCGAGGTGGGCGGATCACAAGGTCAGGAGATCGAGAACATCCTGGCTAACACAGTGAAACCCCGTCTCTACTAAAAACACGAAAAATTAGCTGGGTGTGGTGGTGGGCGCCTGTAGTCCCAGGCACTTGGGAGGCTGAGGCAGGAGAATGGCGTCAACCTGGGAGGCGGAGCTTGCAGTGAGCTGAGATCCTGCCACTGCACTCCAGCCTGGGCGACAGAGTGAGACTCTGTCACAAAAAAAAAAAAAAAAAAAAAAAGAAAAAGAAAAAAGAAAATGAGGAAGGGGTTTATATTAAAATGTGCACACACTGGCTGGGCGCAGTGGCTCATGCCTGTAATCCCAACACTTTGGGAGTCCAAGGCAGGCGGATCATGATGTCAAGAGATTGAGATCATCCTGGCCAACATGGTGAAACCCCGTCTCTACTAAAAATACAAAAATTAGGTGGGCATCGTGGTGCACGCCTGTAGTCCCAGCTCCTTGGGAGGCTGAGGCAGAAGAATCGCTTGAACCCGGGAGGCGGAGGTTGCAGTGAGCTGAGATCGCACCACTGCACTCCAGCCTGGGGACAGAGCAAGACTCCGTTTCAAATAAATAAATAAGTAAAAAGTACATACACTAATAGGTTTTACTGTGAAAGCAGGGGGAGTAGAGCGCTAAACCCTGTTAGTGTAAAGAAAGTCAATAGTTGATGCAACAAATGAAGAGCCAAAAATGCAATATAAGCATGATATTTAGATACAGAGGAAATACTGAAATAAGCTAAAAGGTTGACAGCAAATTGCCTCAGAAGAAATGGGGTTGATGTAGTACTACTCTTAGCTTTTCCCATCAAACACTGTAGAATTTAGTGACTAATTAAATATGTGCCATATAACTTAACTTTTAACCCAAACCCCAAAACGTATTTTTGTTTTGATTTAAGGCAAAAACATATTCCTTTATGCAATCCATTCAATCCATAGTATCTAGACTAGAGGTATCCTAGAATGGATCATCAGAAAGCTGTGTGCCTGGGACTGCATTTTAGCTCCTTGGAGTGGTAGTTTTAGTGAACTGGACATAATTCTTTTGCTATGCACTTACATTAAGGGACAGCTAAATAAAAACCCTAAAAAACACATTATTATATTTACTGTAGAGAAGTAATGGATGTTTCACAACTGCATAGTGTTCTCTTTATGGGAACACAGAAGAAATTTCTTACAGGCCTCAATACTTAAAGACTATTCTTGTCTTGAGTAGGTGATTTTTCTTTCTCCTTTTCTCCTAGACAATGAATACTGCAGTCATGCATGTGGTTTTCATTCCCTCTTTCTGATGGCTAATAGAAACCTCAGAGCAAACTATGGATCCCGCTTTCTAACACAGTATAGGACATAGTAACTTCCCCTTGGGACATTAACCTTACTCCTGGTTTAATCTTTTTCTAGCCTATCCTCTTTTTCTCTTCCATCTCAGTCCCTTTTATTTTATCTTGAAAAACTGTTTATATCTTTACATGCTACCCCAAATCATTTTCAAAATGAGGAGCGCATAAATACAGGCACCCCTAGAGATATGCCATCTGCTTAGTCAATTCTATGCTAAAGATGTACAAACAAGTATAAGACATGACACTTACCAGGAGTTTGCAATCTAATTGGGGAAATAAAAAATAGTGTATAGAAATTAAACACACGCACACACACACACACACACACACAATATGGCAATATGGGACAAATGGTAAGTAAAGTACTAGGGAAGTACAAAGGCAAAAGACAATCAGGCAATCACGAAATGTAAGCAGAGGATTTGAGCTCTGGAATGACCTTTAAATAGTGGGAAATAGATACTCAAAAAAGGAAAGCAATTGGGAGAACATTTTGGCTGCAGATGATAATATGGGTAAGTAGGAAGTACCAGGTATGATTATTGCGTACTGAGTAGATCAGTTTGGCGTGAATGAAGGGTATGAGTAGGGAGCAGTAAAAGGGAACGCTGGAAAGGTATGGATAAATTATAGGGTCTTGACCGGGTGCGATGGCTCACGCCTGTAATTCCAGCACTTTGGGAGCTGAGGAAGGTGGATAACCTGAGGTCAGGAGTTCAAGACCAGCCTCGCCAATATGGTGAAAGCCCATCTCTACTAAAAATACAAAAATTAGCTAGGTGTGGTGGTGCATGTCTGTAGTCCCAGCTACTTGGGAGGCTGAGGCAGGAGAATTGCTTGAACCTGGGAGGCAGAGGTTACAGTGAGCCAAGATTGTACCACTACACTCCAGTCTGGGTGACAGAGCAAGACTCCATCTCAAAAACAAACAAACAAACAAAACAAAAACAGGGTCTTAAATGCCAGACTAAAGGGGGTTTGAATACTAAGTCTATTCTAGAGATAGTACAACTTTTAAACATTTTTAAGTAGTGCAATAACAAAATAGAGTTTCAGAAAGACTTATTCGGCCATGGTCTGAAAATACTGGAGAGATGATAACCTGGAAGCAACATTATTACAAAAGTTTAAGGATAAAGTGTTAGAGCTTATCTTAGGATGTTGAAGATGGAAAAGAAAAACATTTGAGGCACATTGTGAATAAAAGAGTGATACATCTTGAGGGTTAAATAAAATAAAATCACAGTTATGAGCCTTTGAGAACAGAATAATATGACTGTGAATTACAGAAACATGAAAATAAAAAAGTTGGCTTGGCTGTAACTATCCAGCAGACAAAAATGTGCAAAGTTGAGTGCGTAGTGTTTATAACAGATAAGAATAATAAAACAATTCACTGAATTAAACATAGTTAGCTAATTCAGAATCTATCCTAACAGCTCCATGAAAAAAGATTTTGACTTGGAAGATAATCAATACCAGCATATCATAAATTACAGCTTTGAGGCACATACCGTCCTGATGAATAGAACCTTTTGCATTTACGTTCTGAAAAGACAGACAAAAGGCCAAGCTCTCAGGGCAAAGTCAACTGAACTCAAATTATTTAAAAAATATAAACAGGTATGCGTATGTTGGAAGTCAAAACCACAACCGAACAGAAGGGCTTTGTTCAGATTACAGAAGGGGAAAGACTGTCTATAAATATAGGATATTAAGTGAAATAGGAATGAATACAATTACCTACAATGAAAAGGAGAAACTGACTCTACAGTTAGGGGAAATAATCTTTTCACTAGAGCTAATCTTAAAAATTAGAATTTTCAGATTCTGGGTATGGGTCACATTTCAAAATGGAAAACCCAGCCTTTCAAAACTCCATTTATTTCCTATTTGGCCTATTTTCCTACAAATACAAAGCCTTGACAGAGTTAAGCGACTATCATGAAAGTGAAGACAGTAACATTGCAAAGTAGAATCCCCTAACAAGCCAAGAGTGGTGGCTCATGCCTGTACTCCCAGCTATTTGGGAGGCTGAGACAGGAGGACTGCTTGAGCCCAGGAGTTCAGTAGAATCCCCTGACAACCTGGCTTGGCTCATACAGTTCCAGTTTTTGCCCCTGAATCTTGGGAGATCTGGATTAAACTCCTGGCTCCTACTAAAAGCTGTCAAATGTCAGCATTAGGAAGCCTCTTTAGCTTTTTCTCCCATTGGAAATGTTGGGTATTAAAAGGAAGTGGGTAAATGGTTCAGCCTGCAAATAAAACTTTACAAAAAAGTCATTTAAACTTATTTAAAAAAACTCTTTTTACATTTAACTTTTTTTTATTTTTGACAAATTAGGGTTGAGTTACCCATGAGATGAACTGAGTCCTTCCTGCTCCAAATTCTACCAGATAATCTATTGCTAAATTGTAAGCAAGGCACTAAATGGTAACACTTCCACTGTAAGAAGGCGCTAAGTGATCCTTTTGCTTTCTTTCAGTTAAGCTATGACAAATTCTGGAAACATTTACATGTGTCTTTGTGTATATCAAATACATAAAACAGCTTTCCACCTCTTAGTCCTTTTATAACAAATGGAGAGTTTTGTGCCAAGGAAATTTCTGATTTTTTTCTAATGGTATTGGCAGGTTTCACAATTTAAATCATGTTTCTGTGTTTCTCTAAGAACAAACAGAACCTGTGGGATATATAATACTTCCCCTGAGTGCCCAGATAATATGTATAAGAATGTATTTATCCTTTTCTGTAAAAATAAATTTAAAGAAAGGTCCAAAAACTCTTAAACAGATCAGAAAGAAATAACTAGCTACTCACTAGTCTGTCTCTGTCATTTTGGAGTGAAGACATAGCTTTTTTTAAACTCTGTACTTCAGCCAGGCTGGTGGCAGGCTGAGCTGCAGACCTCTGCTTCCCTTCCTCTGACTTTCGAAATTTCTCCAGCTCATTCCACAGGTGATCTCTCTCATTCTGTAGACTGGCCATAGCCTTGGAAAAGGACTGCACTTGGTTATAAGAATCTTCTAGTTGTGAGGACAAGTGAAGCAGTTGCTCATCTTTGGATAGGAGCTGTTGGTTAAGTTTCTCAAGGTAAGATAAGCTGTTCTCCTCAGGCAAGTCCATTGAAAAGGTGGTTTCAGAAAGAAGAGCATGTCTTTCTCTGTTTAAGAGTCCCTGTTGTTCTTTCAACTGTGCCAATTCCTTCAGACTGGCATCATATTTCCTTTTCAGTTCATCAAGTTCCTCATTGGCACGATCTCTACTATTTTGCAAGGAACTCATAGACCTTCCAAAAGACTGAATTTGTGCTGTGAGATCTTTATTTTCTTTGGTGACCATGAGTAACTTCTGTTCCATCTCCACCAGATCTCTTGCTAGTTCTGCTACTCTCTCTTCTGCTGTTTCAGTTTCATTTCTCATTATCCCTGCATCATGATGAAGATGCTTTAATTCTTTCTTCAGTTTATCTTCAATTTCACCTACCTTCTTGGCAGCTTCCTTTTGAACACAAACCAATTCTTCTTCCAGTTCTGTAATTCTCTTTTGAGAGGAGGAAAGCAAAGCACTTAACCTCTGTAGCTCTTCTTCTTTTACTTTTAACTGGGCATGATAGATTCCTAAAGTACCTTCTTCTTGCAAGGCTGTTACTTGTCTCGTTAGCTGGGATACAGACACTTTCAAACTCTCAATCTCTTTAGATAAATCTCGTTTCTCCTCTTGCAGGGCATTAGAGGACCTCTGCAGATCCTCATTTGCTTCCTCAGATTCTTTCAGCTTTTCTTCTAATTTAGCATATTTATTTTTCAGCTCCTTATTTTGCTGAAGTTGAGCTTCAAGAAGTTGCTTTTGTTGGCTGTCCTTTATTGATATCACTTGGTTCAGGTCTTCTCTATATTGGATCAGTTCTGCATCTAGCTTGGCATTCTCAGAATTGAGATCATCCATATGACTTCTCAAGCCTCGTATTTCTTCTTTAAGCTTATTATTCTCAGCAGCAGCCTCTTGGATGAGTTGGTCTTTTTCCAAGATTACAGAGAGATGTCGCTCTTCCAGCTGCTGATAGTCACCCACTATGCGGTCTCGATCATTTTGGAGAGAAGACATGGATTTAACAAAGGAATCCAACTGTGCCTTTTGCTGAATGTTTTCCTTTTTGATGGCATTCAGTGTTTCCATGAGCTGATTGGTTTTGTCAACAGCCTTCTTGTTCTCCTCTTCTAAAACAATATTCTCCTCTTCCTCCTGGGACAGCAGGTTTTCCAGCTCTTTAATTTCTTTATCATGTTGCTGACGCAGTTCAGCAATAGCTACTTGGATTGCCTCTTCCTTGCCAGAAAGCAGGCTTATCATCTTTTGCTCTTTCATATTTATTTCTTCATGCAGCCTACTGGTCAGTTCTCTGGAGGCCTGAAGATCAGTCTCCAGTTGTTCATAACTGAACTTAGAATTTTGAATATCAGCCTCTTGCTGCCTTATGATCCCTTCCAAATTTTCTTTTTGTTCCTTACATTTTTCTAAAGAGTTACTTAAATCAGTCAGCTGGTCTTTGAGAATCTTAAGTTCTGATTCCAACTTAGCTAATTCATTCTGAGAATTGTGGTATAGGTGGCGTGTCTCTTCTAGCTGGGACAAAAGTTCCTTGTTTTCCCCCTGTAGAGTATCACAGACCTTCTGTTGAAGTTGGACCTCTGTCTGGGCCTTGGACTCCCAAATCTGCTTGTCATGTTCAAGCCTGAAAGAGAGAGAAGGTCATTAGTTACAGATTTCAAGAAAAAAACTATGTTTCCCAAAGAACAAATACTATAACATGTACTCAATAGATTTACAAATGAATTAACATTCATAACAGGTGTTAAATGTTTTACTGAAGACGTATTAATTCTCTGTACCTACATATTTATCTACTGAGTGCTATGTATTAAAGGTATATCACACCTAAGGGTTCATATATTTAAGTCATAAACTCCAAAATATGTCATTTAGTGACATGGTTTTCGACATTCTGAAAAGTAACATTTTCTCCTACTTTATTCTACTTTGCTCCAGACAAGCTCATGTCTGGCTTCTCTAAGGGATAATCTTGATATGAAAGGCAGTGAGGAAATCTATTTTAGAACAAAAGGGTCCTATTAGAAGCAAGGAATACAAAGGATGAGAGACACTGTTAGTTCTAGAGCTTAAAAAGTGATATAAAATTGAAATTTGAGAAAAAATAACTCTACAAGGCATATGCAGTATCAATTAATGTGGACTACAGGAAGGAGACAAGATGAGACTATCTAGGACACCAAGGCAATTAATTTGAGAGTACTCTGGTAAAAATCCAGGCAAGAGTAGTTGAAATGGAAATGAAAAGAAATACAGAGGCCAGGTGTAGTGGTTCATGCCAGTAATCCTAGCACTTTGGGAGGCCGAGGCGGGTGGATCACCTGAGGTCAGGAGTTCGAGACCAGCCCGGCCAACATGGTGAAACCCTGTCTCCACTAAAAATACAAAAAATTAGCTGGACGTGGTGGTAGGCTCCTGTAATCCCAGCTACTCAGAAGGCTGAGGCAGGAGAATTGCTTGAACCCAGGAAGTAGAGGTTGCAGTGAGCCAAAAGCACGCCATTGCACTCCAGCCTGGGTGATAAGAGCAAGACTCCATCTTAAACAGAAATAAAGAAATCTCTCAATAGAAAGATGGGAAGAGAAGATGTGAACTTTTCATGTTCATGCAGTTGTAGCAGGATTGTTCTTTGCCAAAAAAAGAGATGTGAGAGGGAATATATCTCCCATGGGAATTTATGCCAAAATTAGTCCCATTGTCTAAAAGGAAACAGAAAATAGTTTAGAGACTTTCTTTGCTTCCAGTTACATCTGGAGGAGGCAAAAATTCACTACTCATTTACCTGGAAATGTTAATCTTTAATTCCTCCATATGGATGGACATTTGTCTAAGCTGATCCTTTAGAACACTGCAATTCTCTTCTTTGAGTCTAATTTCTTCTTCTTTGGTTTGAATCGCATCACTAAACTTCCTCTCCCATTTCTTAGCTTCGTCTATTACCCTGTCGCGATCATCCTGGAGGGAAGACATGCTCTTAGTAAAGGCTGCAAGCTGGGCCACAGTACTGTCCAAGTTTTCCTGAACTTGCTGAATTTCCTTGTCTTTCTTGTTCAAAGTAACCTGAATCTCTCCAATTGTCTCTTCCAAGTGGACTTTTTCTCTGCGCAAAGCATCCAGCTTCTCTTGCATATTCTTCTTCTCTTTCAGGTGCTTCTCTTCTGCCTGTTCCAGTCTTCGCTCAAGATCTTCATCCTTTTGTTTCATTTGGCTTTTAACTGATTCTTTATTTGACTGGAGTTCCTTTTTCAACTTGAGATTGTCTGCTAGGACCCTTGCTGCTTCACTTTGAGTGTCATCTAGCAGGACTTTGAAGCTAGCTAATTCTGCTTGTGCCTTTTTGCGGTGTTCAACTGCTTGAGCCAGATTTTCTTTGGTTATTTCCAAATCTTTTTGAGATTCAGTTTGAACAAATTCTAGAGCTTTAACAGTTCTCTCCAGAGCACTAATTTTCTCTTGATACCTGATGCAGTCCTTCTGTAGCTGCTTTACTTCTTGTTGTTTTTCTTTTAACAGTTCTTGAAGTTCCTTTGCATGGCTTTTATTTCCAGGTTCTTTCTGAGCACCTTGTATTTTCTCCAAATATTCCTTTCGTATTTCTGATTCCACCTTAGTTTTTTCCTTGACTAACTGCTGCTTTTCTTCTTCCAATTCACTCACACACTTTTTAAGGTTCTTCATTTCAGATTCCAATAGCTCATTTTTTATTTGGGCATCTGTAACATCCTGACAATAATTCCCAATGCTTCCATTAAGTTCTGCTAACTGATTCATAAGCCTCTCTTCCAAATCATCTTTCTCTTCTTCTGCTGTCTCCTTTAGTTTGGTAACTCTGGAGAGTTCTTCTTGGATTTGCTGATTTAACAGGTTCGTTTTGCTTACTTCTTCCTGAAGCAGTTTTAGTTCACCATCCTTTGTTGATATCTGACTCAGTAAGGCATTTCTCTCATTTTCTAGAGTCTGGCTAAATTCCTTGTTTTTCTGCTTCTCCTCCTCTAATCCAGCAATTCTTTCTTTGAGCTGATCAATCTGCTGTAGGTAGTTATTAATTTCATCATGTGAGCTGACATCCTCACTTACAGCAGGGTTGGCACTGTTCTCTGAAGGAACCGATTCTGAACATGCAGGCCTTGTGCTCATACTCACAGAGTCTTGATCTTCAGTCTCACCTGGTATAGACTGTGTGGCCTCTTCCGTGACATTCATTTGGTTATCGTGTTTCTCAGTGGCCTCTAGGTTAGCTTGTTTAGATACATTACTTTCTAACTGATGCTTTAAATCTTGAACCTCTTCACTTAGAGAGTCTTTCTCCGACATTAAAGACTGAAACTTCTTAGAAAGGGTTTCATACTCCATTTTGACCCTTTCAAGTTCTTCTTTCATGCTGGCATTGGAAGAAAGAAGTGTTTCCATACACTCTTTAGCTGTACCTCCTGCAGGGTGCACCTCTGCCCTAAGCCGGTCATTCTCTTCTTCCAGCTCTAGGATTTTCTGCTGTTTAGATTTAGCAAACTTTCTCATCTTTTCTTTCATTTCCTCCATTTCTTTCTCAGCTTCCTGCAACTGCTTTTCTGTCTCCTTCTTGTTTGCTTCTGTGCTTCTTAACTTGCCATACAGTTCTTGTTTCTCTTGCCTCACAGCTTCCACCACGTGCTGAATCCTTTCTGCTTCATTACTAACATTCTCATAGGACTGCAGAAGAATTTCATACTCTTTTTGTAGTTCCTTGTGTTTCTCTTGCCACTCACTACTTTCTGCAATCTTAGAAGACTTCAAAGATTCAATTTCCTTCACTAACTTTTCCTTGTCTTCAGTAAGACCCTCTAGAGCTAGTTTTAGACTTTCACAGGAGCCACTGAGACTCTGATTTTCCAATAAAGACCTGTCCATTTCTGTAATGAGTTTGTCTCTTTCTTCTTGAAGAAGAGCTAACCTTCCTAAGACTCTATCTTTTTCTTTATTTTGAGCAGAAACATGGCTTTCCACATCTGCCAGAGACTTGGTGAGATGTTCAATGGTATCTCTGGCCAAAGACAATTCCTCTTGGAGACTTTTGTTTTCTTTTAGTGCTTCTTTTCGGGAAATAAGGGCAGCTTGCAGTTTCCTTTGTATTTGTTGCTTTGCTCTACTTTCTTCTTCAATCTCTTCTGGTTTTTGCTTCATTTCACAAAGTTCCACCTGTAGCTGCTTTATCCTCTCATCATGCTCTTTGGCTTGCATTTCTAGCTGTGTATGTAGAGCCTTAATTAAATCTTCTTGTTCTATTATCTCTGTCTGTATTTTAGTGAGAGCTGCTTCTTTCTCACGAAGTTGTCCAGAAAGGTAGCTAACGTCTTCTTCCTTTTTGCTTATGAGTTTTTGCAGTTCATCTAGCTCAGGTTGCAATTCTCTTAGATGTTCTAGACCAGCAATTTGTAGTTGGCTGCTTTCCAATTTCTGCTGCAGGCTTTCTGCACGAACTTCAGCTTCATGGGATGCTGTCTTTAGACTCTCAATTTCTAAACCCTGTTTATTTATCTGGTCTTGTAACTGAAATACCTCTTCTGATTTTTTAGTAAGTTCACTTGTTGTAGAACTAATTTTCAATTCTAACTCTTCTTTCTCAGTCTCTATTTCCTTCAGCTGGGCCTTAATCTGGGCAACAGAAGTTCCGCCCTGCAGAGCACTCGCATCTTCAGAATGAGAAGGCCAGTCTGGGCACAAGTTGGACTCTAAAACAGGTTGAGTGTGATGCTGTTCTGTGGCTTTGAATAAAGGTTCTTCTAAACCCGGAGTGGGAGAGCACCATTCCTGCTGGTCAGGGCTTGGGAGTTTTCCATCTATGGATTCCCTTACTTGAATCTGGAGTTGCCTTAGCTGGTCTCCAATATTCTCATTTTCCTTGCTTTGCTCATCAAACTGTTCTTGCAAGCGATTGTAGTCATCTTTCTGTTGCTTTAGCTCCTCCCTAAGATGTCTTTCTTTTTCCTGTGCCTTTTTAAGAATTGCCTTGCGGGAGGTTAAGGCTTCCTGTAGCTTCTTTTGAAGTTGCTCCTTTTCTTTTTCAAGGGCCAGTATCTTTTCTTCTAGTTCTGGTTTCCAGTGTTCACCACTATCTGTACCAGGTGGACTTATCACCACTGTTTCCTTTACAAGTGCTACGGAGTCCCCATCACTTGCATCCGTGTTACTTGTGGTTAACTTCTGGATAATTACTTGGTTTTCACTGATTTCTGCTTGGAGCAAATCTATTTGGTTTGTTTTATCTTGCAAGGTCTGATTCATCTGTTTGACCAGAGTCTGTAATTGTTCTTCAGCTGCCATCTTTTCTTCCAAATCCTTCCTTATATGCTCTAGTTCCACTTCTTTCTCAGATATTGTCTGTTTTAAAGAAATTTCTATTTCTTGGCACTTAGAAGTCACACATTTTTCTGAGTATTCTTTGTTTTCTTTATCTTCTTCCACTTCTCCCCTCTCACTCTCACTGAGTGGGATCTCTTTCTTAGATTGATCTTTCAAGTTGGCTAATTCCTCTTCCAATCTACTGACTCTTTGAAGAAGCTCCTTTCTGTTAATAAGAGCTGCCTGGAGCTTTCTCTTTCTCTGCTCATTTTCTTTCTTCAGAAGGTCAAATTCATGCTGGAGTTCTTCCTTACTTATCAGTCCTGCTGGGCTCATCTCATCATAATTTTGTTTAAGGCCAGAAACAACTTCATTATCTTCTTCTACTTGCTCTTTTTTTGCTTCCTCAGCTCTGGATAATAAATTTAGCTGTTCTTTAAGAGTCTTAATTTCAACCCCAAGAGAAAACTTCTCTTCATTAAGCTGAACCATTTTCTCAGTCATACTAAAGCTGATTTCTGTCACTTGTTGATCCTTCTCCTCGATGGTTTGTTGGAGGGTTTCCACATCTCTCTTTTTCTCTAGTAAGAGCTGATCCATTTTTGCTATTTCAAGTTCTTTCTGTGAAAGAGCCTGGGACAGTTCTTCGACCTTACTTGAGATATGCCTCACACGTTCTGCCCCCTCAAGCACTTCACTTTCCTTATTTTGCAGCTGGCTTTGCAGGCTTCTTATCAGGGTATTCTGCTCAGAAAACTGAAGCTGCACATCATCCAGTTCATTCTGTAAAACTTCAATTTTCACATCTTTAGATTTGGCTTCTATGCTGAGACTATGGATCTGTTCAGTGAGCAGGTTGTGATGAGCAGTTTGGCTTTCATAGTCAAATCTTCTTTGCCTTTCTGCTTCTGCAAGGTTCATTTCCAGTTGCTTTACCTGAGCCCTCAATTCTGTTACTACACTAAGTTCCTTCACCTGAGCGAGAAGCTGGTCTCTTTCTTCAGACAAAGCAGTGAATGCACTGCTGTTGTTGTCAGCATTTTTCTTAAACTCCTCAATCAACTGGTTTAGGTTGCTAATTTCCTTAGCTTTCTCATCTAAATTTTTCTCATAGATTTCTTGTGCTTTATGAAAGTTTAGCTCAAGCTCCAAAATTTGACTTTTTAACCTTTCCAACTCATCCTGATGACACTGACCAATATCTGGTACAGCAGAAAGGGATTTATCACAATCCTGCTTTGTTGATTTCAATTCTACTCCAGCCTCATTTAAAGATATTTCCTCAGATGTTCTATTTTGATGTTCAGTGCTCGCCTGTTCTTTCTCAACTGCTGGAAGACTGCTCTCTTCATTTGGCATTAAAGGAAAATTTTGCCCTGTATCTTCAAGAAATACTTCCATTTTAATTGGAGCTATTCCCTCACCCTCCATCTGTTTCATTTCTTTCTGGTCAAGGACCTCATGATCCCCTTCCTCAGCCCTTTTCCCCTGGAGCTGTAATTTAAGAAATGCAATTTCCTCTTGAGCTTCTTTCATTTCCAACAATAAAACTGATAATTCTTTATGTTTCTGAGAAAATGTGTTTTCTAGAACATCTTGTCCACTTTCCTCAGTAGAAGAGCTCCTCTTGTTGGCATTATCAACAATGCTGATCTATTTTTAGAAAAAGAAAAAAAAAAAGCTTTAATCAAATGTTTTACAACATTAAAAAAAAATAGCCCAATTAAAAACTTGTATTTCATCTTCTACAACTTCAGACTTTTTGGTCAAAACCTTCTTTGTACCATAACACTGCTAAATCCTTTTCAAATCAGTTTGTCTTTCCCAACCGGACCTCTAAGGACACTCTGCCAATCCTGCACTGAAGTCAAGCCCTATTCATAAGACCTAAGGAAACCTGGAATTCATTTTCTGGAGATTCCTTACATGAGAAGCTTTTTTTTTCTTCACAATAAAACTCCTATTTAAAAAAAAAAAAAGTAAGCAGATCCTTTTGTTAGGAAGCCACATTATTCCTCAAGGGCATGTATGATTCTATCACTGACTTACTGATTAGAAGAACATAGCTAACTAAACGCAACACAGCTAACAATAATCTTAAATCAACAGAATGATACTAAGCAACCATACACTTATAGTAATTTTCAGATTATAAAAAGGATCATTCTCCAAAGATCTCTTTTTATTTAATCTTAGTAAAACTGTGCCAATCTTATCTCATCTCTTCACTGAGAAACTCTTCTGAGATGAACAAAGAAGTTGAGACAGATGATAACCCAGTATAAAAAAAACGGGTTATCAAATCCCAAATTAGTAGCTACTATATTTGTGTTGCTTTAGGACAATGAATTCTAATATTCAGAAACAAGTAACAATAAATGAGATATAATAACCATTATGAATCTCTTTAATAGGTCTTACACTATAGGTAATGTACTTCTCTGACAACACTAGAAAATTATAGATGTGTTTTCACATGAAGCTACCTTCTCTTAATCTAGTTCATGTTCTGATTATATTAAGAACATATCACTTACCTCACTGACTTCTCTATCTGCTTCCCCAATTCTATTCTGAGCCTCCAGAAGAGTAATCTGAGAAGATAGTTTTTCTGAAAGTCACAAAATAAATATCTTTAGAAGATATATGTGGAGTGTATGAACAAACAGGACTGCATGTGAAGCTATCTGAAATGCATGAAATAATTTTTTTACAAAATAAAATAGTTTGGGAGAGGAAAAAGCCTCATTAAAATAAAGAAGTGGCAAGAGGATATGATTATATGAGATATAAGATAGAACAGTACTAGGTGATGATAATGATACTGAATGAAGTATACTAAATAGTGGAAGGTTTGAAAGGAGAAGGATGCCAGGGTGCAGGACATAGAGCAGCTATTTCTGTGGCATAATCCAGAACTTCTAGGACAATATATATAATTTATCCATAATCCTACCATGTTTGTAATATGTATTTGGCATTAATATAGCACTTACAATGTTCTTCAATGTTCATAAAGATATCAAATTTTAGCATGAAAAGGGAGCTATCCTATCTCCTCAATGATCATATAAGGAAACAAAGAAATGACATGACCCGAAAGATTATGCAGCTAGTTCAGGGAGCTGGGATTAGAATCCAAGTCTTTGGAGTTTTAACCCAAGTTCTGTTACAATGTGTATATATTGAGCATCGATATCAATATCCTCAAGAAGCTTATATTCTTTCTGAGAAGATAAAACAGATATACCAAAGGAAAAATACATATATATATATATTTTATACTGTATCCAAATGTCTTAATGTGACCTACAGGAACCCTTATGCTTTGACCCTACTAATTCTGCAACCTCCTCTTCTTGTATTGCACCCTTTTTGTTCACTCTGCTCCAAAAACACTGGCCTGTTTTCTCTTCTGCAAACTTATCAAGTTCACTCATACCTGAGGACATTTGTACTGCTTTTTTCTCTGCCTGGAATGCTCTTTGCTTAGCCTCTTTGCATGGCTGTCCCCTTTTCATCATTCAGGTTTAAAGTCCTCGGAAAAGTCTACTCTCACTACTCCAATTCTGCGTTCCTCTTCTCCAAGGCATACTTGAAATACCCTGTTTTATTTTTAGCCTAATACTTATCATTCTCTGAAATTTTCTTATGTGTATAAACAGGTTTGCAGTCTGTCTTCCCCTCCAATATGTTCATAGCTATATCCCCAGGAACGACAATAGTGCCTGGCACATAGGAAAGGCACCATAGATGAGACAAGTGAATTCAAGACACTATATAATATGTTCAGACACTTCACAAGATTACTTGAAAAAGAGGTACAGTGGTAGAAATGTCAGTGCAAAAGGTGAGTTGAAAAGAACATGACATACAAGGTAAAAGTAATCGGTGAGGCCAGACACAAAAACCAATACAGAAAACCTTAAGGTCAGTGATCCCTGCAGGAACTATTATATGGAACCCATATAATACCTCCAAACCATGTGAAACCACATGGACAAGATACAGATTGTTTGCAAAACTGCAAAATAAGCATCATGGATAAGGTCTCAAAGAAGTGCTCTGAATGGGTTAAATAATGAGCTGAATTTGTGGTGTTCTTTACTTATTAGAAATGGTGGGAATCATCTGATACAAGTGTATAAGCTTCCATTTAGATCTAAGTGGAAAACTGTAAAATGGTTACATTAGAAATACTGGCTCTAGAGTTTAATAAAAGTTTTACAACCTTTACTTGCTATTCATTCTCACTCCTAAATGATAAAGTGTAGTAGTCAGTTAATCCAAGATGAATTAGATCAACAAAGCATTAACGATACGCTACTAAATCCATAAAGTCTACATGAAGCATATGATAAGTGGAAGGAGACACATCTTCATTCTCACTAACTGTTCACACACAATCCAATAGGATAAAATGCTAAGTTCAGTTCAATCCAACAAAACTTTATTCAGTAGCCATTATTTGCCAGGTAGTATACTTGTTTTGGGTAAAGCAAAGATAAAAAAAACAAAAAAATGGCCCCTGCCCTTGAAGAGCTTATAAACTTTAAGAGCTTATAGTAAAAAAGACAAACATATAAACAGATCATTTTAATACAATGTTAAAAGTATAAAAGGATACTATGGAAGCACACAAAAAATCATTTAACCCAACTTTTGGGGATCAGTACCAAATTCCTGAAAAAGATAATATACTAGTCAAGGCCTGAGAGATGAGTAAGAATCATCCAGACTAAAGGAAAGGAGCAGGATTCTAAGTAGGGTACAGCACAAGCATAAACCACTCACTCACAACATAGTTTCTACCTTTAAACCTTTATACTGATCTCTGTTACCTCATCCCACACATTTACTACCAGAATGTCCTTTCTTTCTTCATTTTACCTATTTTAAAAATCATCTTACTAAGGTCCTGTTCAAGCCATACTTCCTATAGGATACGATGACCATTCCAAAATGATTATGAGTTACAAAGAAATCCTGCAGCATGTATAGTCCATAATGCAAAATGTTATGTAAACACTGATACTATGCTCTAATTGTTTAATGTGTATTAATTTTATCTTTGATAGTTACCAGCTCTATTATCTAAATCTTTATTATCATGGAATCAGAGAATTCTACATGTTACACATAAATAATGATAAAAGTAGAGGTACTTGTGGGATAAGAAGACAGAGAATTATGGTTTTCTTTTATACATACCATTCTCAGCTTTCAGCTCCTCCAGCTCTATAGAACTAAGGAGCAAGGCTCCCTTTTCATTCTCTAGTTCTACCACTCTCTTCTGCAAAGAAGCAATATTCTCCTCAGTGACTGCCTAAATTATAGAAAGACAACAAATTAATGATTCTCCAGTAGAAAATTCTCACACTAATGCCCAGATAGCCTCTAGCATTTTTGTCTTCTAAAAGTTCTCCAGCCATGAAAATACTTTAAAAATAACATCTACTTATCTGCCTAGGTAATCTTTGAAGAAAACTGTTTTATCTAAAGATTTAGAAAAAGAAATAAAATATTTCACACAAATATCAAGTTCATTGGCTTTTAAATTTAAGATTGAAGCCTGGAATACAAAGATAGAAATTCCAAGTCTATAGCATAAGAAAGAACATTTTCAGGTTCACAAACAAATAATATTAAAAGATTAGATTAATGCCACCAAGGAACATGGTCTCTCTCCTGAAGGAGAATGAACATGAGAAGAGGTTCCACAAAGAGGAATAGAGGTAAAGGAATATGTACCTCTTAAGAAAGGAAGAATATTTATAATTTTTTTCCAAGTATAATAAAAATTCCCTTGCCTTAATTTATACATCCAGAATTTTTGGTCCTAAGGATAGGCATATATCTAATTATGCCACATCTTTAGTTTTATGTCTTTACATATTTTTTTTATTCTCCATGGGTATTATTCTATACAATTTTCATACAATTGTAGAATTTTTAAGCCATGAGGGTCTTCACAGCATACTTGACCCCAAAATCTTCATCCGATGTTTAAAATAAATAGCAAGGGATGAATTTAGGGTTTTTATGGCTTTTATTTTGAGGGAAGTTCCCAGTTTGCAGTACACAGGGCAAGTAAAACTCTATTAGAATAGCCACAGATATTTCTGGCTTGAAGAATGAGAAGGAGGAGTTTGGGACAAACATAGCTGCTAGGAAGTGAGGAGGGAGATCAGAGAGAAGAAAAAGAGTTAGGAAGGAGGAGCCCTGAATTCTGTGTATAAACTTAGCTGAAATTGCCGGCTGAACAATGGCACTATGTATTTGTTGAACTGACTTAAAGCAGCCCAGCTAAGGCAAAAATAACTGAATGGAGTTTTGATTCCTCTCTGTCATAGGCCAGAGTTTGGGGTTTGAGTCCAACTTACTGTCTGATAAAAAGTAACTAAAATTTTAGAAATAATAAAATAGAATCTTGAGAACAAAACACAACATCTGGAATTCAAAACAAAACTATTCACACATAAAGAAACAGGAAAGTGTGACCCATTCTCAAGGAAAAAAATGTAATCAACAGATTCTAGCTATAAAACGATGCAGATTTTGTAAGTAGCAAACAAGAATTTTAATAAAGAAGCTATTTTATCTATGCTTAGGACATAAATGAATATGCTCATAATGAATAAGAAGAAACGAAATCTTAGTACGAACAAAGAAAATGTAACAATGAACCAGTTTGAAATTCTATAACTAATAAACATAATACCTGAAATGAAAATTTCGATAGGCTTAATAGAATATAGACAACAGAAGAAAGTCTTGGTGAACTTGAAGATAATAAATCAACAGAAATTATCCAACCTGAAGACGGAAGAATAAAAAAAAAAATGAATACAACCTCAGGGACATGTGGGACAATATTAAAAGGTTCAATATACGTGTAATTGGAGTACCAGAAGAGACGAGGGGCAGAATAGGAAGAAAAAATATTTTAAGAAATGGTCAAAAATTTCTCAAATGTAAGGTTATATATGTAAGAAACTCAACAAAAGCAAGCAAGAGAATGACAAAGAAAACTATAACTAAGTACATCACAGACAAGGATAAAAGGAAAGTCTAAAATCTCCATAGGCAAATGATACTTTACATACAGAGGAACAACAATTCGAATGAATACTGACCAATTTTTAGGGAAAAAATATAGGCCAGAAGAGGGAAACACCTTCTTTAAAGTACTGAAAGAAAGGCTGGATGTGGTGGCTCACGCCTGTAAGGTTGGATGCAGTGGCTCACACCTATAATCCCAGCACTTTGGGAGGCTGAGGCGGGTGGATCACCTGAGGTCGAGAGTTCAAGACCAGCTTGACCAACATGGAGAAACTCTGTCTCTGCTAAAGTACAAAATTAGCCAGGCGTGGTTACTCATGCCTGTAATCTCAGCTACTCGGGAGACTGAGGCAGGAGAATCGCTTGAACCCAGGAGGCACAGGTAAGCCGAGATTGTGCCATTGCACTCCAGCCTGGGTGACAAAAACGAAACTCTGTCTCAAAAAAAAAAAAAAGTTCTGAAAGAAAAATTGTCAATCCAGAATTATAATATCCAGTAACAAATATCATTCAAGAGTAAAAGTAAAATAAAGACATTTTTAGACAAGAAAAAAACTAAGAAAAATTTTTCACAGACAGACCTATACTATAATATTATGGGTTGTTGTAGAGGCTGAAGAAAATGGTATCAAATAGATATCTGATCATCAGAGAGGAAAGGGCATTACAAATGGTAAATATGTGGATAAATGTTAAGGTCAATATTTTCCCCTTAATGTCTTTCAAATCTATAATCGTTTTAAGCACAAATATTAAAATTGTGTGCTGAGGCTTATCACTTTTGTTAATATAATACATACAACAACTGTGGCATAAGGAATAGGGTAAGGGTATATGATTATAAAGATTCTACCTTTTAAGTGAAGTAGTACAGTATTAACTCTAAGAAGACTGAAAAGGATATATGTTGTACTTCCTAGAGCAACCACTTAAAAAACTTTCGTAAAAAGATATAGCTCAATACCCAGTAGAGGAGTTTTGCTTCTGCTAAAGACTGAGTAACATGGAACGGATTTAACCTCCTACCTGAAATAGTAATAACCAAAACCAGACAAAATAAAATAATCATTTTCAGAATACTGGATATCAAGCAACAAAGGATAATTATCTCTGAAAGAGGCAGAAAACAAATAAAGTGATCCCTAAAGCTGACCAAGCTTCATGACTTAAGAGAGTTTTCAGCTTGTGATCCAAGAAGGGGGAACATAGGCTGAGCCTGGTAGACTCCCTAAGTTCATGAGACAGAGCTGACAGTCCAGAAAGAGCAAGATAGCTGCAGTTCACAGAACAGAATACCAGATGGGAAAAAGTCACATGCAGAGAAAACTCTGCAGATCTGCAAAGGGACTGAACAAGTGTTCAGTGAAGTACAGAGCAGCACATGAATGTGAGGAAAGCATCCAAGGCTACCTGAACTACCCCTACCTATCTGAAGAGATTAAAGAATAGCACCTGGTGCTCGCACAAAACCCGGAAGAGTGTCCGTTATATAGCCAACGGTGAAAAAACACTTCTCAGGGCACTGAGTAGGATACTCAGCAAGGTCTTGCCTCAGGAGTAAGGAATGACTGAGCACTGATTCGAACCCTCCTAACAAATCAAAGCAGCAAGATCTGAAAGGACCAAGTTTTTTTCAAAGAATTTAACTGAATCCCATAAAAAAAAGCTCCAAAATATGTTAACAAAACAAAGATAGAAACAAAGGAGAATCACTTGAACCCGGGAGGCAGAGATTGCAGGTTTTGACTAATTTGACTAATTCATGGCAGAAAATCTTCCAAAACTATAAACACAGAGATTGAAAAAGCTCAATGAACCCCAATAACAAGAAACATGCTATGTCAAGGCACATCATAATTCAAGTGCTCAAAAACAGTGGTAAAATCCTAAAAGCAGGCAGGAAAAAACAGAAAGAGAGAAGCATGACGGATTTCTTATCAAAAACAAAATGCAAGGGCCAGATGCAGTGGTTCATGCCTGTAATCCCAGCACTTTGGGAGGCTGAGGGGGGTGGATTGCTTGAGACCAGAGTTCGAGACTAGCCTGGCCAACATGGCAAAACCCCATCTCTACTAAAAATACAAAATTAGCCAAGCATGGTGGCTGGTGCCTATAATCCAAGCTACTCGGGAGGCTGAGGCAGGAGAATCACTTGAACCCGGGAGGCGGAGGCTGCAGTGAGCCGAGATTGCGCCACTGCACTCCAGCCTGGTAACAAAGCGAGACTCCCTCTCAAAAACAAACAAACAAACAACAACAAAAAAAACCATGACCAGCAGACTTGCACACACATCCATGTGCACGCATACACAAAAATTAAAAGAAGTCCTTCAGAGCCAGGTCCAGTAGCTCACACCTGTAATCCCAGCACTTTGGGAGGCCAAGGCAGGAGGATCATTTGAGCTCAGGAGGTTAAAACCAGCCATCCTAGGTAACGTAGCAAGACCTCATCTCTACTAAAAGTAAAAAAAAAAAAAAAAAATTATCTGGGTATCATGGTGCATGCCTGTAGTCGCAGTTACTCTGGAGGCCAATGTGGAAGAATCACTTGAGCCCAGGAGGATGAGGCTGCAGTAAGCCATGATCATGCCACTGCACTCCAGCCTGGGCGACAAAGTGAGAATCTGTCTCCATTAAAAAAAAAAAAAAAGTCCTTCAGAGAGAAGAAAAATGACACCAGATGGAAATATGAAGCCAGGGTTTGGCAAACTTTGGAGGTCTGCATAAATAAAGTTTTATTGGAACATAACCACAACCATTTGTTTCCCTTCGCTCTATGTCTATTCTTGCTGTACAATGGCAGAGTTGAGTACGTGCAACAAAGACTATCTGACCCACAAAGCCTAAAATATTTACTATACATAAAAGGATTGGCAATCTCTGATCTACCACCAAAGAATGAAAAGTACCAGAAATGGTAACTGCAATGGTAGTTAAGATTTATTTTCTTATTTTAATCTCCTTAAAACATAAACATAAATGCTTTATATGTATTAGCCAAAAACTGTCCACAACCCAAATTATCCATCAATGAGTCAATGGTACACAAATTGTGCTGTTTACAACATACTCAACAATACAGTGGAATGAATTATTACTAAACAGACATTAGGATGAATCTCAAGTATGCTGAGTACAATAAGCCAACAAAAAAGTGTATATACAACTTATATAAAATTTTTTAAAAATCTGTAATGACAGAAAGCAGATCAGTGTTTGTCTAGCAGGGAAAGATGTGAGGGAAAAGATTAAAAGAGGATGTGAGAAAACTTCTAGAGATGATGAATATGTTCATTTTCTTGATAGTAGTGATGGTTTTACATGTTATCAAATTGTGCTGGGTGCTGTGGCTTAAACACCTGTAATCCCAACACTTTGGGAGACAAAAGCAGGAGGATCACTTGAGCCCAGGAGTTAGTTTGAGGCCAGCCTGGGCAACACAGTGAGACCTTGTCACTACAAAAAAAAAAAAAATTGTCCAGACATGGTGGCACATGCCTATAGTCCCAGCTATTCAGAAGGCTGAGGTGAGAGGATTGCTTGAGCCCAGGAAGTTAAGGCTGTAGTGAGCTCTAATCACGTGACTGCACTCCAGCCTGGGTGAGAGTACAAGACCCTGTTTCAAAAAACAAATGAACAAACAAACAAAACCCTCTTTAAACTGTATACTTTAAACGTGTACACATTACTGTATGTTAAGTATAACTTTAATAGAGCTATTTAAAAGAAAAAGTTGTCAATCAATAAATGAAAATTAAATTCAAGAAACTTCTAATTATCAAATAGAAGGCAGGAAAAAAGAAGGGAAAACAGAAGGAAAAAAACAGAAAGCAAAATGGTAGACCTAAATCCAATGACATCAATAATTACATTAAAAGGACTAAGCACTCCAATTACAAAGAAGAGAAGAAATAAAAAAGTATAACCCAACTATATGTTGCCTTCAAGACATTCACTTTAAAGAAAGACATAAGTTAAAAGTAAAAGGACAGAAAAGAATATATCATTCAAGCAATAAACATAACACTGAATACTTTTATTAATGCCAGATACAGAGAAATGCAAATAAGTATTACCAGAGATAGAGTAACATTTTGTAAGTGAAAAAAGGAACATTTTATCTGAAAGATAAATGTGTATGTACTAATAACAGAGATTCCAATTACCAAGAGGCAAAAAATGACTACATTAAAAGGAGAAACAGACAATTCCACAGTCGTAGTTGGAGATTTCAACCCCCTCTCAGCAAATGTTTCAATAACCTGACAAAAATCAAAGACAAATATAACCTGAACAATATTATGATCTAAGTGCTATTTGTAGAACATTAAATCCAATTACTACAGAATACACACTATTTACAAGTATACAAAGTATGTTCACCAAGACACCATATGCTGCATCATAAAATAGGTCTCAATAAATTTCAAAGGATTGAAGTCATATAAAACATATTCTCTGATCATAATGAAATTATATTAGAAATCAGTAAGATATATAGAAATAAAACCAAATAGCTGGATATTCTACAACAACGTGTTTATTTAGAACACACTTCTAAACAATCCATGGTCAATGAAAAAACCACAGAGAAACTCAGAAAAATCTTCAAAAACTGAAATGATTAAAAAACCACAACATAACAAGCTGTGCTTAGAGGGAACTGTGTTAACTTTAAATGTTCATATGAGAAAAGAAGACCTGAAATCTTTGATAAAAAGTTTCACCTTAAGAAGCTATAAAAAGAAGAGCAAAGTAAATCCAAGTAGAAAGAAACACTAAAGAGTAGAAATCAATGAAAATGAAAATAATCAGCAACAGAGAAAATTAAAAAGGCCAAAAGTGGCTCTTTGAAAAGATTGGGGAAAAAAGTTGAATAAATTCTAGGTAGACTGATAAAGAAAATGAAGCACAAATTAACAACAGCAGGGATCAGAGCTTACAGGCATTAAAAGGATAAAAAGTAAATACTGTAACCAACATTATGACAAAAACAGAACATCTTCAATGAAATGGACAAAACCCCAGGAAAAAAAAAAAAAAGCCCAAACAAACCAAAACTGGCACAGAGTGAAAAAAAAAAAAAACTTATTATTAGCCTTATATCTGTAAAGGAAATTCAATTCATTATCAGAAACCTTCCAAAAACTCCAGACTCAGATGGTTTCATTGGTAAATTCCTTTTTTTTTTGTTTTTTTTTTTCTTTTTGAGACGGAGTTTTGCTCTTGTCACCCAGGTTGGAGTGCAATGGCGCGATCTCAGCTCACTACAACCTCCACCTCCCGGGTTCAAGCGATTCTCCTGCCTCAGCTTCCCGAGGAGATGGGATTACAGGCATCTGTCACCATGCCCAGCTAATTTTTTTTGTATTTTTAGTAGAGATGGGGTTTCACCATGTTGGCCAGGCTGGTCTTGAACTCCTGACCTCAGGTGATCCGCCCACCTCGGCCTCCCAAAGTGCTGGGATTACAGGTGCAAGCCACTGCACCTAGCAGTAAATTCTTTTTTAAAAAAGTATTTAAAAAATTATTTTCAAAAACTGAAATAATACCAATCACATACAAACTCTCATAAAATAGAAAGAAAGGAAACACTCTCAGAAAATAGAAAAGGGAACATATTATGAGGCTGCCATACCCTTAATACCAAAACCTGATAAAGATATTATAAAACAAGAAAACCATAGACTAATATCCTTCGTAAATATGAATACAAAAATCCTTCACAAAATATTAGCAAATCAAATTCAGTAATATAGAAAAAGGATAATACAGTTGACTCTTGAACATGTGTTTGAACTACATGAGTTCACTTATATGCAGATTTTTTTCAACAAATATATTGGGGTTGGGTGTGGTGGCTTATGCCTATAATTCTAGCATTTTGAGAGGCCAAGGGAGGAGGACTGCTTGCGTCCAGAAGTTCTAGACCAGCCTCGGCAACATGACGAAATTCCATTTCCACCAATAAATAAACAAACACACACAAATAGCTGGGCATGGTGGCATGTGCCTGTAGTCCCAGCTACCTAGGAGGCTGAGGTGGGAGGATCACTTAAGCCCAGGAGGTTGACGCTGCAGTGAGCTGTCATCGCACCACTACACTCCAGCCTGGGCGATGGAGTGACTGTCTCAAAAGAAAGAAAGAAATAAAATTTAAAAAAAACAAAAACAAAAACAAAACTGGCCAGGCGCAGTGGCTCACGCCTGTAATGGGAGGCCAAGGCAGGTAGATCACCAATGGTTAAGAGGTATGGTTAGGAGTTTCAGACCAGCCTGGCCAACATGGCAAAACCCTGTCTCTACTAAAAATAACAAAATTAGCCGGGTGCGGTGGTGGTGGGCACCTGTAGTCCCAACTACTTGAGAGGCTGAGGCAGGAGAATTGCTTGAACCTGGGAGATTGAGGTCGCAGTGAGCTGAGATCACACCACTGCACTCCAGCCTGGGCAACAGTGAAACTCCATCTCAAAAAAATAAATAAATAAATAGAAAAATTTTTAGGAGGTTTGCTACAACTTGACATTTGTTATTACTCATAGAAGAACCACATAGCCTAGAAATAGCAAAAAAAAAAAAAAAAAAAAAGAAAGTTTATTTTAAAAAAATTAAGAAAAAATTAAGAAATAGCAAAAAAACTAAGAAAATTTCCTCTACAAGATTGAGGATGATCTGATAGAGGAAATTCCTTAAAAACCTAAAACTAGTATCACAGCCAATGGCAAATTATGGAACACTTTCTGCTTAGATTAGAAACAATCCAAGAAAGTCCAGTCTCACCACTTCTATTAAACAGTGTACTGGAGGCATAAAAATTAGAAAGAAATGAAATTTGTCTTTATTTTCAGATGACATGATTGCTTACATAGAAAATCCTAGAGAATCTACAAAAAGAGACTAAAACCAATAAAATTAATTTGTTTATCAAGGTCACAGAATATAAGCTTAATAAAATTCAGTTGTATACTTACATATTAGCATACATTGGAAAATGAAATAAAAATAATTCCATCTATAATATCAAAAATATTAACTACTTCAGAATAAATGTTATAATGTGCACAGTTTCTCCAATGAAAACTAAAAAAACACTGCTGAAACAAATTAAAGATCTGAATAAATGTAAGTACACACTATATTCATAGATTTAAAAGTTTAGTAAAGATGTCAATTCTCCTTAAATTGATCAATAGATTCCACGCAATACCCATTCAAAATCTCATCTGTCTTTTTTTTAAAAAGAAGAATTTGAGAAGCTGATTGTATAACTCATGTGGAAAGGACCGGGAATAATCAAAGCAATCTTGAAAAGAAGAACAAAGTTGGAGGACTTATACTATTAATATTTGACTTCAAGACTAACAACAAACTACAATAATGAAGACTGTGATACTGGCATAGAGACTGACAAATAGATCAATATAACAGAACACAAAATTCAGAAGTAGATCTATTAGTCTTTGATTTTCAATGAAGGCAGCAAAAGAATCCAATGAGGAAAGTAAAGTCTCCTTAAGAAATGGTGCTGAAACAATGAAATATCCATATGGGAAAAAACAAAACAACTTGACCTTTACTTTACAACACATACAAAAATTCATTTGAGATTCAGAGACTTCACATGAAAACTAAAACCATAAAGCTTGTGGAAGAAAACATAAGAGAATATCTTCATGAACTGGAGCTAAGCAAAGGTTTCACAGGACACAGGAAATAAAACAATAAAAAATGATAAATAATTAAGTTCATCAAAATTTAGAAGTATGTGCCAATGAAAAGATGTCATGATGAAAATGAATAGGCAAAAGCCACAGCATGGGAGAAAATATTCACCAAATATATGATAAATAGATTGACATTCAGAATATATAAAGAATTCCTACTTGATAATAAAAAGACAAAGAACTCAATTTTAAGAATGGGGAAATGATGTGAACAGACACTTCACCAATAGAAGGTATACATATGGCTAAGAATCTCAAGAAAAAAGGTTCAACATAATTTGTCATCAGGGAAATGCAAATTTAAACCACAATGAAATACCACTATATACCCATTAGAATGACCGAAATGTTTTAAAACTGACACCACCAAATCTTGGAGAAGATGTGGAACAAATGGAACTCTCATAAATTTTAGGTGGGAGTATAAAATAGTACAACCACAGCCGGGTGTGCTGGCTCATGCTTGTAATCCCAGCACTTTGGGAGGCCAAGGCGGGCAGATCACGAGGTCAGGAGCTTGAGACCAGCCTGGCCAACATGGTGAAACCCCATCTCTACTAAAAATACAAAAATCAGCCGGGCGTGGTGGCGGGCGCCTGTAATCCCAGCTACTTGGGAGGCTGAGGCAGGATAATTGCTTGAACCCGGGAGGCGGAGGTTGCAGTGAGCCAAGATTGCACCACTGCACTCCAGCCTGGGAGACAGAGCAAGACTCCATCTTGGAAAAAAAAAAAATAGTACAGCCACTTTGGGAAAAGATCTGGCAGTTCCTAATAAAGCTAAATACGTAGGTACACTATGGCCCAGCAAAGCAATTCCTCAGCTAGTATTTACTGAAGATAAATGAAAACATATGTACACATAACTACTTGTATGAGAATGTTCATAGCAGTTTAATTCATAATAGCCAAAGCATGAAAAAGCCCAGGTGTCCATCAATAGGAAAATGCAGTACAATCATGTAAAAGGAAAATTCAGCATGTTCATAAAATGTTTCTCAGCAATATTAAAGAATAAATTATAATACATGCACAATATGGTTGAATCTCCAAATATGCTGAGTAAAAGCTTTACACGTAAGAGGACCTATTGTATGGTTAAATGTACATGATGTTGTAAAACAGGCAAAATTAATCTATGGTGAAAAATCAGTAGTTGTCTTTGGAGGGGAAGGGTGAGAATGACTATAAACGGGTACAGGGATACTTTGTGAGGTGATGGTAACGTGATATATCATGAATAGGGGTTTGGGCAACACAGGTGTATGCATTTGACAAAACTCAAGGAATTGTATACTTAAGATCTGTGCATTTAAAGGTTTATAAATCTTACCTCAAGAGAAAAAGAATAATTATAAATAAATATTG
This sequence comes from Chlorocebus sabaeus, assembly GCF_047675955.1. Classification (NCBI taxonomy): domain Eukaryota; kingdom Metazoa; phylum Chordata; class Mammalia; order Primates; family Cercopithecidae; genus Chlorocebus; species Chlorocebus sabaeus. The sequence goes on from NC_132925.1 coordinate 41,333,623, forward strand.
AAATATAGTCAATGATATGAATGCTGACATATTTAGAGAGAAATGTACTGATGTCCACAACTTACAGTGAAATGTATTACAAATTTAAGATGAATCGATGGATGGGCAGAGGGATGAATAAATAGATATTTGATAAAGCAAACATGGTAGAATGTTCATGATAGAATTCAGAGGGGTATACAGACGTTCACTACAAAACTCTTTCAACTTATTTGAATGGTTGGAAAATATCTTCACAAAACATTGGAGGAAAAAGTCAAGAATGGGAGAACAGAAGAGACTGGAAACCCTAGATGCTAGAAACCAAGAGGCAAAAATTTTTATCAGTGGACAGTACAGCCCAGGAACGACAGGACTTTGCTGACCAATACGTCTGTGAGTTTGGAAGGGTATAATCTTACAGTGGAGATGACTGAATCTAGTTTTCTCAACTTGACATTAGTCAATTAAGAACATCAAACTAACCACCTTCATTTTGATATTCAGGCTCAATCAGCCTGCATCAGCCTTCGATGGTTATAATCTAGCTCTCTACAGAGATTTTTGTAGAAGGAAGAGAGAATATACTGGCCAATCAGAAGCTACTTGGCCATTATTTTTTTTACTGTTAATTAATTAATGGGAACAACATGATTTCCATAGTAGACTTTTAAGTTTGATTAGACTGACTCGTGTTCACTAAACCTGATCAAATCTTAGTTTATCAAAAAAAAAAAAAAAAAAAAAAGACTTCTGAACTGGGAAAATTAACTATAAAAGCAAAAGTAATGATTCATCTCCAATACAAATTGTTAAGACCTTAGAATCAGAAAGGCTTCTGAGACCATGGTATTTGTTATCTATTATTTTCTTATTCTTTATTGTTGAAACACTGCATTAATGCCTTTCATGATTCCTTTCAAATAGAATTGTCCTCAAAAAAGTATTTTTTTCAGGCAGAAAAAACATAAGGTTTATATAGCTCTCTGGAATAAATCCTCATTAGAGCACTGAAGTACAGATACAGCAAAGACAAACAGTTAATATTCATAAGAAGTTCACATTTAATTACCTGTGTGCCCTCATTATAAACATCTGGGAAACAAGTCTGAGATGCTGTTTCATGTTGTTGCAAGGGCGGTCTATTTAGAAATTGGCTAATTTCTTTGGATTTTTGCTGGAGTTGATCTAAGGAAAAGAAAACAAATGTATGTAATATTTGCTTCAAGTCTGAAATGTAGTTATTATTATCTTCTAAGGATACACTGTATGCTGTTTACTAGTTTAGTTACCTTAGTTAAAATTAGGATGCCAATGACAACATTATTAACTGTTTAAATGTTCTCAAGGACCAAAGGACACCTCAGTAAGTCACTTCCTTCAAAAGTAAAATAAAACAGGCCTAGGCTTTTTTTTTTTTTTTGAGACGGAGTCTCCCTCTGTTGCCCAGGCTGGAGTGCAGCGATGCAATCTCGGCTCACTGTAACCTCTGACTCACGGGTTCAAGTGATTCTCTTGCCTCAGCCTTCCAAGTAGCTGGGATTACAGGCGTGTGTCACCATGCCCGGCTAATTATTTTTGTATTTTTAGTAGAGATGGGGTTTCACCATGTTGGCCAGGCTGGTCTCGAACTCCTGACCTCAGGTAATCCCCCGACCTTGGCCTCCCCAAAGTGCTGGAATTCAGGCGTGAGCCACTGTGCCCGGCCCTAGGCATTTTTTAAAAGTTCATTTTCCATTTCCCCCTTGAAAATGGCTTTAGGGTTTTTGTTTTCTTCACTCTCAACAGGTGTTATGGATTCCACCAAGACTCCACCACATGGTTTTAAACATTAACATACTTAAGAGAACAGCTTGCTCATGTAACACCCTGGTCCTGTGTGATGCCCTTCAAAATTGTCTGGCTAGGGCGCGGTGGCTCACACCTGTAATCCCAGCACTGTGGGAAACCGAGGTGCGCAGATGATCTGAGGTCAGGAGTTCGAGACCAGCCTGACCAATACCGAGAGGCCCTGTCTCTAGTAAAAATACAAAATACAATGCATGGTGGTGCATGCCTGCAATCCCAGCTACTCGGGAGGCTGAGGCAGGAGAATCACTTGAACCCGGGAGGCGGAGGTTGCAGTGAGCTGAGATCACGCCATTGCACTGCATCCTGGGCAACAAGAGCAAAACTGTGTCTCAAAACAAACAAACAAAAAACTGTCTGGCTAACGTTGTTATTCAATACAAATTTTCTTTTTCTTTTTTTTTTTTTTTTTTTTGAGACGGAGTCTTGCTGTGTCACCCAGGCGGAGTGCAGTGGCGCGATCTCGGCTCACTGCAAGCTCCGCCTCCCGGGTTCACGCCATTCTCCCGCCTCAGCCTCCGAGTAGCTGGGACTACAGGCGCCCGCCACCACTCCCGGCTAGTTTTTTGTATTTTTAGTAGAGATGGGGTTTCACCATGTTAGCCAGGATGGTCTCGATCTCCTGACCTCGTGATCCACCCGCCTCGGCCTCCCAAAGTGCTGGGATTACAGGCTTGAGCCACCGCACCCGGCCTCAATACAAATTTTCAACTTAACTCTTTCTAAAATCTTTCGTTTATGTCTATGTCTATGCCAATCTATTAGTAAAGGTTATAATTTGGGGAAGAGGATTGGTGAGATGGAGTATTAGTGTTGAGGAAGTTTCACTTTTTAATTTATAAAGTTCTAAAATGTTCAACTCTTTAGAGGCATATATTACTTTTATAATAACACATTTTTTAAAAGTTTCCTTTATACCTTCTTAAAGGATAAATTTTCACCTATAAGAAATCAGGTGAAAAGAGATTTTCACCTATAAGAAAAGCATTGAGACCCATTCATCTTTAGATTTATGGATGACTCCATGCAATTTAGTCTCCTAACCTATGCACCTAGATCTGGCCTGAGTTTTCCAAAAACTAATTCAAATCCCACTCGTTTCAGTCACTGAATCCTTCAGATCAGAGTCATATTTAACATAGCATTCTATTTAATATCTGGAACATCACTATCACATTTTTAGTATTATAATGATAATTATAATATTAAGACAGATTATAGCCAGTCAGAGGCAGGAAAAATGCATCAAGAAGTTCAGAAGAGCTGTTTTTCTCAGTCCTTCTATTGGTTCAATTGGTTTGAGCAAAGATTTCATTAACAGATCCCTGAAAATACGAAATACAAGCCACTCAGGTGGTAGAGACATGGACTTCAAAAGCAATCAGCTACTGACCTTCCAGCTGCTCAATGGTCTGGGCTGACTGAACTGCCTGTTCATCCTTATCTTGGAGAAGCTTTGAATTTTGATCCTTTAGAGCATCACAGGCAGACTGCAGCTCTTGTCCAGTCTTTTGAAGACTCAAAATATGAGAGGTCTTCTCTTCCATTTCTGCTTTGTGCTTCTGCTCCAAAGCACTATACTGAGACTCTAGTTCAGCCTGGGCTTGGCCTGCTTGCTCTAACTGTTCTAAAAGATGACGCATTTCTTCTTGCAGATTATGGAAGGATAATTTTCTCTCTGCCACTTCAAGTTCCATCTTTTCCAGTAGAATCTTGGACTCCTCTCTTTCTGTTTCTACAGTGTTCCTTAAAGTATTATGCTCAGCTTCTATCTGCTGTAACTGCTGAGAGAGAATCTAAGAAAAAAGACAAAGTCTCATGAGCCATAAATGTATTATTTCATTTCAACAAGCATTGTAAAGTGCTGCTTCTTGTAGGATAGAAAAAAATGGAAATATGTTTCTATGCTAGAGAGAAAGCCCTTCTCAAGAAGGAGAGTTGAAAATTAAGAGAAGAGGAAATGGCTGACTTTCTCCAGCAGCACACAGGCACCCAGAAAAACAAACAGAGAATGTGGACTGTAGCACCAATTCTGCATTATGATGAGACTACTTGGATGTGACAGGATAGGGACACAAGGAATCCAAGGGCTAGAAAAAAGGTAGTTCAAATTGTCAAGCATGGGTCCATACAGGACACGGAAAGGAGCAAGGGTAAGGAAGAATTAACATACTGGAGGAGCAAAGTGGAATTCAATGGAGTTCAATGAGAATGAAGATCAGGACAATATGAGAAAAAAAATGGCAGGACGGATTATAGTCAGATCAGCATTACTGATTACCTCAAGGGAATATTGCAGAATGAGATCATTTCAATCCAACGGAAGGTCAGTTGACAAAAACAAGAAAAGATGGGACTGTACATAAAGCACAAAAATCATTCAAGACAGAGAAGAGTAACTGATGAAAAAGAAACTCACTAAAGGATAATATAGGCCAAGTATCCCTTATTCTAAATGCTCGGGACCAGAAGTATTTCAGTTTTCCATTTTTTTCAGATTTTTGGAATATCTTGGCTATCTTGGGGATGCGACCCAAGTCTAAACATGAAATTCATTTGTTTCATATACATTGTATACACATAACCTAAAGACAATTTTATACAGTATTTTAAATGATTTTGTGCATATTTGCCTTTGACCTGTTACCCTGTTCCACAAGGTCAGTTGTGGCATTTTCCACTTATGGTGTCATGTTGGTGCTCAGAAAGTTTCAGATTTTGGAGCATTTTGGATTTTCAGATTAGGCATACTCAATCTATATGACATTCCAGAGAAACTAGGACCCTAGACCTAAAATGGCAAAGGGAAAGAGCAATAATAAAGAAGGGCAATGTATGCTCCATGAGGGAAAGAACTGTATTTATTTTTGCTACTAATTGTACTGCATCCCCACCACTTAAGTACATGGTATTCGTTGAAAGAATGAATAAATGGCATCAATTCTCTGAAGACTTTAAATAGGCTTTTTTATCTACTGCCTGGCAAACTAAAGTGGAAATGAGTACCCCCCAAGGCAGGAAGTAAAGATTAGAAGGCAGTACCTGGTTTCTCTGCTCAGCAGCAGTCAGCTCCTGTTGCAGCAAGTCAACGACCTGAGCACGGCCCACCAAGGATTCTTCGTGTTCCTCAAGCTTCCTTTGCAGCACCCTCAATTTCTGAGAAGAAAACATTTTAGACATAATGTGCTAACAAATGAGTGCTTGTATTTGCTTCTCTTTCAAAATGTCATGTAGATTTGTGTACTGAAATTTTGGGGTGTTGAAAATGACAGTTTAAAGAGTGGGAGACCAGCATGCCATGCTCCCCATCCAGTAGCAACAAAGACTCTCCAAAATGTCTTCTCCAGAGCACCACCAACAACCAGACCCAGATACAAGCAAGTCCCTGAATTAGGGAGCCTCTTTAAAAATTAGAAAAAAACAATGACACATATCTGCCTTCAAAATCATAACAGTTAATAACCTGTACCTAGATAGCATAGGTAACATGTACATCTTACCCACCCAAGAGAACATTCTCTGCAGGCAAGAACCATTTCTCTCCTCCTAGTTTCATGCACAGAGCAGGCACTTGAAAAACACTTGTTGAATAAATAAATCAACGATAAGCATATACAATTAGTATTCTACTTAATAATATGTTGTATTCTAACACTTTATTTAGTGGTGCATTCTGAAAGATTGCTTAGAACTTAGAAGTTTTTGCTCTAATTAACTCTAATTACTTTTCACTCTAATTAAACAGATCAAACATAAAGTATCACTGAAGTGCCTTTCAGTACCACACTGCACTACACACTAAGTGAAATCAAATACTTTGAGTTAGTAGATGGTGAACTCAAATACAATGAAGCCAATTTTCAAAATCTACTCAAATTATTTTTAAAAAGAATTACTGATCTAATAAAAGACTTCATGGCTTCAAAATTATTCTTTTTCATCTCTAATTTTTTGAATATTTAAAACTGACTTCATTGATTTGAAGCTTTGGGTTAGGTGTGTAATGCACAAAGGTAGCTATAATCAGAAAACTGAAGAGAAACCAATTTTTGACTATCACATAAATTCACCAACTAAACTCAGCTTTTGAGCACCAACAACCTGATTAGAGGGGTAAAAGGCAAGAAAAGGATAACAAAAAATAAATAATTTTTATGCAACAGAAGACAAGGACACCAAAGAGGCCAATAAGGAAAACACTAACACCAAGTGAAGAGCAGTGGGTAAGGGTAGGAAAGTGGCTGTGATGGATTAAATATTAACCAAAATGACAGTCATTCTACTGAGTTTTAGCAACACACCTGTTGCATCTCTGTTTCCACATCTGCCTGGGTTACTAACTGAAGAAGCTCATCTTCATGAAGACGAACTTGTGTTTCAAAGCGGGCATCTTTCTCTCGGACCACCTGCTGCATGGAACTCAACTGAAGACACATACCAGAGAAACTATGCAAGTTACACTCCCCGAATATTGCACAAATAAAACTCACAGACTACTTTCCAAGACAGACACTGAGACTTGATAATAGCTTTTTAAAGTGAAATTTTGATTGTCAAAGATGAGGACATTAGAAGAGAGATAGGCCAGACAGTAACTACGAAATGTGAGAGAAAGCCTATTTTCAAATTCAGAGGTTAGCCTAACATAAATTTTGATCAAAAATTATACACTCATGGTTACTAGAAATGTTTTAAATATACAAGAAGTGTATTTTTTAAAGATTCTAGAAAGATTAAGATATTAAACACATAAGGTGAAGTTAAGTTAGATTTCTATTAAACCATGGACACTTCTTGCTCATGGCTGAAAAGCTTTCAATAAAATTCTCATGCCCTATAAGTGAAAATTCAAACTAACATATCATTTATTCAAGATTCTCTGCAACTGGAAATACTAATCTATCTTTCTAGTCTTATTTTCAAAGAATTGCTTCTAATAAAGAACCTGGTGTGCTTCTAAATCCACACCACCTCCCCAGACAGCTGTTTTCAGCTGTCATTACCTGCAGCCTTCTAGATCATGCTCATTTTTAACTGGCTCTGAACAGAATGAAATGGAAATAAATGGACTGATTGTAAGCTGCTCAGTATCAGTGCTTTGTCTTCTTTTTAGGTTGTGCGTGTGTGCATCTGCTTATTCATCTCCTTAAGATCTACAGTGGAGCATGCTGCTTAGCTGTTAGCTTGCCCATTTTGCACTGGTCCTTTACTGCTGCTATCTCAGTTTGTGATACCTTGAATCAACTTTGGCTCTCTTTTTTGGTAGGAGAAAAGAAAATCCTCATAATTTTTTATTATCTGGATTCCGAACTCACTAGGAATTTGGACTCTTGTGTTTCAAGTGTGTAGGCACTGGAGTCTTTCATTAGCCAAACATTTCTAACTCCTTTCCCATAAATGTTCCATATTCTTTTTCTTCTCTGCAGTTTTGCTCACACCATTCCCCATCACTGAAATTATCTTCCCCAGCTTGTCTAGAATATTATCTATCTATCATGGTTTTGCCTAAATCCCAACTTTTTCATGTAATTTTCCTTAACTGTCATACTCACAGTAACCTCTTTCACCTCTCAAAATATTTTGTTTGTACTGCTTAAGTAAGTACTTTGTAAGTGTTTGTACTTGGCACTTATTCAGAAAGCCTTAAATTATGATGAATCTCTTAATACGTTTACATATCCTGGCTTTCCATATTTTAGCAACATATAGGTAAAAACCATATTTTGTATTTCTTCATCCTGCACTGTATATACTGCATATACATAAAAAGGACACAATAAAAATAAATAAAAAATTAAAAAAGGACACAATAAAAGCTAATAGGTAAAACCAAGAATTTCAGGATATACAATTTTAACGGTATACACACCAGTAGGCCAACCATAGAGAGAAGGCACCATTAATACTACAAATTATTAATAAAGTAAACACCTAATGGATAAGATTAGGTTTAGCAATGTACAAAAGTACTTCAGGGAAAAAAATCTTTCATGATTCATAAGCATTCCCCCACTGCACCTCCCCCCCCACACACAAAAATTACAGTGCCTGTAATCCCAGCACTTTGGGAGGCCAAGGTGTGAGGATCACTTGAACTCAGGAGTGCGAGGCCTGCCTGGGCAACATAGTGAGAACTTGTCTCTTCAAAAAATGTAAAAAATTTAGCCAGATGTGGTGGTACATGCCTGTAGCCCCAGCTACTTGGGAGGCTGAGGTGAGTGAGAGGATGGCTTGAGCCCAGGAGATTGAGGCTGCAGTGATCTATGATTGTACCACTTGTACTCCAGCTTGGACAACAGAGTGAGACCCAATTTCAAAAATAAATATGTGGGAATGGGTGGCCAACCAAGAAACCTAGAAAAACAGAAAAAGTTGAGGATGCCAATCCAAATGGTCTCGTCTTGATAGACGAAAAAAATGGGAAGAAGAATGTCACATACTGGTGCCATTTAACATAAAATCACATGACCTACACCACTTTCTCATTACAGGCTCACTAAGTAATCTAACTATAATTTATCTTCCTATTAAGATAGATATTATTTTAGGGAAAGAATGAACCTAATTATTTTTATTTCTTTTGGTTTACTTATTGGTCTCTTCTGAACTCAGCATGAGCCCATTCCTAAAAGACTGAATCTCTGTCTGCTATTAAAATTAAGTTTCTGGACCTGCAGAACTAAGAAACAGTCATCAATTAGGCTACAGAAAATTAATCAAGGTAAATAACACATTGTGAGGTTTTCTGGTGTTCCCTAATGACGCACTTACCTATCACACATCTCCTGATCTCTTCTACTATATATCCTTCTACTTTCTAGTGCAACACCCATGCTACTATACTTTTATCTACTAAGATTTTTTAAAGTGACTCATTGAATTGACTTGTGTGTAATAACCCACTGGACTTCATGGCTCTTTATCCTGATTTTATGAGGTCCCTTCCACCCCTACCTGTGCAGCTTGCTCTGCCTGTGTCTGGCTGAGCTGGGCTTGTAAAGTGCTAATGAGTTCTTCCTTCTCCTGGAGCTGTTGCTTCATCATTACAAATTCTTTCATCTCTGTAGAACTCTTATCAAACTGAAGACATAGAAGGAAAAAAAATTATTTAAGCAAAAGAATTAGCATTATTAATTCTTTGACCTCCCTTTCTTGCTTGACCTAAATGCCTACCACATTTCCGTCTAGTTTCCATTGAACACAAAAGGAAATTACATGCATTATCAAAATTTTATTTGTCAGAAGAAGACAGAAGCAGTAGTGGCAATTTTTCAATTTCTCTGAATCCTCACATAGAGATAGTACGAGATAGTAAAACCAAAAAAACCACATATAACATTTACGGTAAAATTAGGCAGACCGTCCTAAAAACCATAAAATATAGGCTAGTAAGGACAAACCACCAAAACCCACAAGAACTACATTGTATTAGTCTTACATCATATAAGAAAAAGAAGGCAGCAACAGAGTGAAATCTGATGGCTCTGAAAAAGGGACACCACTAAACAGCCAATGTATTTATTTGTTGGAATGCACAGTTGGCAAATTTTAGAATAGTGGCAGGGCTTTGCCATTCCTTAATACTAGGTAAATGCAAGGGGTGCACAGTAAGAAGGTCTAAAAGGGTTAGAGCAATCTAGGCCCCCTGAACTCTCAAAACTGACTCATCATGGCTCCCTTCTGAGACATGAACCTGTACTAAGAAGAAAGTGCCAGGAGTGACATAAAAATTATGCAGAAAAGGAATTAAAGAGACAGAAGAAAGAGGTCTACAAACATACTGTATAATTCAATATCAACTAGTCACATGTGGATATAGAGGGCTTGAAATGGGTCTGATAGAAAAGAAATATTTTTAATTTTTAACATTATTTAATTTGAATTTGAAAACCGAAGTATAAATTATTTTTCCATTAAGTACAACTTTGTTTTGGCATGACTATATTTCATCTTATCTGTTGCATCATGTAAGTTACTGTTGAGATGTTGCACAAGTAACAAATGTATATGTAGTTGGTATCAATGGGTTGATTCAGTGTAACTTTTATCTAGACCCCTATATAACATTGTAATGTGTTTATTTGTATACTTCATGCAGACAGCATGAGTAACAGTTGATACCAATTTAATCATAACTAATAAATTGCAAGATAAACATCATAATTGAATTTTTCAAGTTCAAAAATAAATATAGACACATTTCAAAATTTAAAATGAAGGCCTTCTACTGTTGTATAGTTGGTTCCTTTTCACTTCTAAGTAGTATTCCAGTGTGTGGATATACCACAGTTTAAATACCTCCCTACTGATGGGCATGTGAGTTGTTTCCAGTCTTTAATTATTACAAATAAACCTATTACTATTGGACAGTGCTGATATAAACCAAAGCGAAGGGCAGAAGGAAGAAAGCCAGGAAATCTCAGAAATCCAGCTTCCATATCTTTGAACACAACACAAAAACAACAGAAAAAGGAAGTCTGTTAAGAAAAGCTTTCTTGAATCAAGCCTATTTCCAAATAGAGGTTTAGGAAAATGAATTTCACACAAAAATAAGGAACAGAAAAGGATGAAGGTCATATCCTATATAAAGTTACTATTAAAAAAACAGAGTAGCCCCCACTAGCAAGAGGACCCTCACCAGATGCAGCCTCTCACCCTTGGTCTTCTCAGCCTCCATAACTTCTTATAAATTACCCAGTTTCAGGTATTCTGCCTCAAGCAAGAGAAAACGGACTAAAATGGAAAATTGGTATTGACAAGTGGGGTCATTGCTGATAATGATTATTTGAAAATGTGGAAGCAGTTTTGGAACTGGGTAATGGGCAGAGGCTGGAAGAATTCTGAGGAACTAGCTTAAAAAAAAAAAAAAGCCTAGATTCCAATGAGGGGTTTGAAGATAAGACAACTACAGAAAGTTTAGCACTCCTTGGAGATTGGTTAAGCTGTTGTGACCACAATGATGACAGAAATATAAATAGTAAAGCCCATTCTGGTGAGGTTTCAGATAGAACTGAGGAACAAAGTATCAGAAACTAGAGTAAAGCTCATCCTTGTTGTAAATTAGCAATGAACTTGGCTGAACTTGTCCAGTTTTCATATGGCCAAGAACTTTGTAGAAGGCTGAGCTTGAGAGTGATGAACTAGGGTACATGGCAGGAGAAAATTTTAAGCAGCAAACTGCTCAAGCTGCTATGTGGTTACTTCTATCTGCTTACAGTGAACACAGAAAAAGAAAACAGAGCAAAAAAAAAAAAAAAAAAAAAAAATTGGAAAATTTGCAGCCTGGTCATGTGGTAAAGAATGGAAGAAGATTTCAGGATGGGAATCCAAGAATGCACAGCCACCACTTGCTAAAGAAATTAACATGGTTAAAAGGGAGCCAGTAACTAATAGTCAAGACAATGGGAAAAGGCCCTAAAGGCATTTCAGAAGGCATTTTAGAAATCTTCAAGGCTGCCCCAATAGCCGCCATCACAGGCCCATGGCCCTAAGAGGACAGAATGGTTTCTGTGAATAGGCCTTGAGATACCACTGCTCTGTGCCACTTCAGGACACTGCTCCTTGCAGGTCAGCTGTTCTGGTCAGTGCAAAGCAGCCCCAGGTATGGCTCATGCCACAGCTCAAAAGGTATGAGTTGTAAAACTTGGTAACATCCAAATGGTGCTAATTCTGCAGGCTCACAGAAAGCAAGAGCTGTGGAGGCTTGGTAATCTCCACTCACATGTCAAAGGATAAGTCAGGGGGCTCAGGCAGAGACTTGTCTCAGGGCAGAACCACCAGCGAGAGCCCCACTAGAGCAATGCCAAGGGGAAATGAGGGGTTGGAATTGCCCTACAGAGTCTCCACTAGAGACTAGTGAAACCATGCCTAGTGGAACCATGGTGTGGAACTACCACTGCCATACCAGAACTATAGAGCTACCAGTGTGCAATGCAAAGTCAGCCTGGGAGAGCTGCTGGCTGGACGAAGCCCAGCAAAGCCACAGGGGCAGAACTGCCTGAGGTCTTAGGGACCCAACCCCTATACCTGTACAGAGGATGCTGAAAATGGAGTAAAAGAAGGTTTTCTGGAATTTTAAGGCCCAATGTCTTCTCTCTTGGTTTTCAAACTTGCTTGGGGTCTGTTACTCTCTTTCTTCTTGCCTAGTTCTCCCTTTTAGAATGATGACGTGAATCCTATGCTTGTCCTACCATTGTATCTTGGAGGTAGATAATGTGTTTTTATTTCATAGGCTCAAAGAAGAATTGGTGCAGGAATGAGCTAAGACTTTGGGGCTGCGGGGATAGAATTAATGTATTTGCATATGGGAAGAATATGAGTTTTAGAGGGCCAAGGGTGGAAGGCTATGGTGTGAATGTCCTCTCCAAAACTCATGTTGAAACTGAATCCCCAATGTGACAGGAGTCCTTTAAGAAAGGACTGGTCTGTAATCCCAGCACTTTGGGAGGCCGAGACGGGCGGATCACGAGGTCAGAAGATTGAGACCATCCTGGCTAACACGGTGAAACCCCGTCTCTACTAAAAAATACAAAAAACTAGCCGGGCGAGGTGGCGGACGCCTGTAGTCCCAGCTACTCGGGTGGCTGAGGCAGGAGAATGGCGTAAACCCAGGAGGCGGAGCTTGCAGTGGGCTGAGATCGGGCCACTGCACTCCAGCCTGGGCGACAGAGCGAGACTCCGTCTCAAAAAAAAAAAAAAAAAAGGACTGGTTCAGGAGGTCTCTGAACTCAGGAATGGATTAACACATTCATGGATTAATGAATTAATGGGTTGTCATAGAAAGGGAACGGGTAGCTTTATAAGAAGAAGAGAGACCTGAGCTGGCCAATTAGCACACTCAGCCCCCTCACTATGTGATGCCTTGCACTGCCTTGCGACACCACTGAGAGCCCTATCAGCAAGAAGACCCTCACCAGATGCAGTCCCCCAACTTTAGACTTCTCAGCCTCCATAAATGTAAGAAATAAATTCTTCTATTTAAATTAAATTAAATTTCTTTTATTATAAATTAAAAACTAAGGAGCAGAATGATATGATTATAGGTGATAAAAGCATACCAGAGGCACACTAAAAAAAAAAAAAAAAATCAACATTGCAATCTATTTCAAAAAGTTTTTTAAAATTAAGAAAATTATACAGGCCAGGCATGGTGGCTCACACCTGTAATCCCAGCACTTTGGGAGGCCCAGGCAGGTGGATCACTTGAGGTCAGGAGGTCCAGACCAGCCTAGCTAACATGGTGGAACTCCATTGCTATTAAAAATACAAAAAATTAGCCAGGCATGGTGGTGCATGCCTGTAATCCCAGCTACTGGGGAGGCTGAGGCAGGAGAATTGCTTGAACCTGGCAAGCAGAGGTTGCAGAGAGCTGAGATCATGCTGCTGCGCTCCAGCCCGGGCAACAGAGTGAGACCCTGTCTCAAAAAAAAAAAAAAAAAAGATAAAGAAAAGAAAAAAAAAATTATACAGAGATGAGAGAAAAACATAAATCAGATTTAGAAAAATCAGAAATGAGGTTGACTGAACTCATGAAAAATCCAATATAAAAGAAAAACTCATTGCACTATAGAAGATAAAAAACAAAAAAAACACAAAAGTAAACAAAAAACAGAATGCCTAAAGTGAAATAAAACAACAAACAAAAAAACAAACTTAAAATGTGTGAAAATACGTATTGAAAGAGTATACTGGGTATCTACAAATAACAACTAAAAATGACAAACACCAAAGCATATTCTAATAAAATTACCAGACAAGAAGAAAGGAAGAAAAGGAGACTGATATAGACATAGATAAATGCCCATTGTGCATCTAGAAAAATGTATTTGTCACATAATAATCCATTGGTTTTAGTGATTCGTTAACCTAATGATTATGAAGTAAATTCCATCCCTACCTGTGCAGCTTGTTCTGCCTGTGCCTGAGTAAGCTGGGCTTGCAAAGTGCTGATTAGTTCCTCCTTCTCCTGGAGTTTATGTTTTACCTTTTCTACTTCCATCTCTTCCTCTGTAGAACTCTTGTCATGCTGAAAATGCAGGAGATAAAGTCATTATTTAAAAGAATTACAATTAATGTATATTTGATATTTTCTTCTAATTTTTCATTTACAACCATTTAGTTATAATTTTATTAAACTGATGGGAGCAAGAAAAACCAGCTGATCTAACAAATGAGAAATCTTAGGGTTGTCCAGTTTTCGTATGGCCAAACAGTTCCTCACACCAAGCATGTGAACCCAAAACTGTGGACAACATAGAAAACAGCTATCTGAAAATACTGGAGAGCAACCAAAAGCAGGAAGATACTGGAGGGGATGTGATAATTGGAAGAAATGGCACCAAGTGTCCCATTTTGACAGCTTTTATTCTGAGGGCAAAACCAGTCAGTGCCATGCAGGACTAAACCTTAATAGAAAACCCAAAGTCTTGCTGCCTTGAAGAATCAAGGAGCGAGCTCAGGAAATTATAGCTGTTGTTAAGTGAGAAGCAAAACATCAGAAAAGAGCCAGTAAGGGGAAATCCAAATTTTTCAATAATCTTTTTTTTTTTTTTCCAAAAGCTCTCCCTTAGACTGAGATTCTGCCTCTCTATAAATTTAGTCCCTCCCAACCCCCTAAACAAAGCTATTTCTGCTTGCTGGAATTACAAAGAATACTTGTATACTTTCACTTAAGTCAGTCAAGCACCTGAGGACTGTTGTCATTTCTGCAACTATACTTTCCACAGAATACCTAGCTCTGTATTGAGTATATAATAGTTAAAGGGTTGCTATGATTGATTGCTGAAACTTAGAAATCATTTCTTTAACAGAAGAAGAAAATGAGCTCTAAGACATTGATTTCTTTAAGGTCTCAGAGCTAAAAATTAAATTAAAAAGCAGAATATAAAATGGGTAATTTAAAAATCTGACATCATAGCTGAGGAGAAGCTGGAGGGAACAAAGCAATATGAGGAGACAGGTTGGTGCTACCACAGTGAGGGGAAGATAACTGACAGAGGAAAAACCAAAAGGAAAAGAAGGATCAAGATGAAATTATTTGAGAAGATTGAGAAAAGCTTTTAAAATAAGCTTCAAGAAGTTAAATAAGGTTATCAATTCAGGAAAAGTAATGTCCTCTGATCATTAGCCCCTGAGAGGAAAGACTAAGCAGGAACTGGGTCACTAACTAGTGATCCCAAGGGTTGTGCCTAGAAAATTGATTAAAATCTCATTTCCCAAGAACTAAGGATACTAGTGGGTCAAGGAGTAAAACAAAATGAAACTAAAAAAACAAAAAGATTTCTTACACACAGTAAGTCTAGGCTCACTCTATAATTTCAGTATGCATGTGATATGCCTGCCTCCATATGATCGGTACCAAACTCTCCACAAAACTGAAGTTTCTTGTTCTCTAAATATCTAACTGAATGTGAATATGTGGAGTTTAACCATAGAGGAAAGATAATGAAAATTTGAGTAATGGGACAATATTCCTCACAGGGCAGTACTTTCCTTACTCCTCCTCTGTATCTCCAACCTTAAACTGCTTTGTTGGCTGCAGTCATAAACCTAGAGAGCCTCCCTTTTAGAGAGTCCAAGGTAATTCAGCTGATTCCGCCCACATGCATGAAGCTTTAATCCACCACTATGTGACTATATGAGGACACAGAATATTCTGTATTAAGTCATTGAATTAAAAAATTTCAGAGCTGGAAGAAACCTTAGAGATAACATAGTTTAATCTTCTAATCAATGATGAAACGCCTCTAAAAGGTAGGTTTCCCTCCTCTCTAAATGCCTCACTTCAGTACTTATTTCTTCCTGTAAGCCTTTTTTAATTCCCTGAAAGTCTAGGTCACAACTGGCACTTCATATCCATGTTTTCTGTAGGCCTTTCATTCTCGCTGTGTGTGGCCTACAGTCCAGCTGAACTATAAGCTCAATAAGAAAAAAAAAAACAAAAAAACAAAACATTATTTAGTGCTGTATCATTTTAGCATCCTAAATGTTTGTGATTGGTGAAGATCTGCTGTATTCGTAGGTTTTTTCAACTTAGGAAATACACACTATACCCAGTCACCATACCTTGGAAAGTTGCTCCTCTGACTGAGGTTCTGTCAGCAGAACAGTCCCTCCTTGTGCTTTCATTTCTTCTATGTGTTTATTCAAAGAAGTTAATTTGGCCTTCGCATGAAGTTTTAGTTTTTTAATTTTGTTATCAGCAGCTTTTTTTTCTTCCTGCCCAAGAACAATGATGGTAAATACATAAATGTTTATTTACCTCTTATCTAGCACATACTAAAAGTTATTTTTATTATTATTACTTTTAGAGACAGGGTCTCTCTCTGTCACCACGGATGGAGTGCAGTGGTGCAATCACAACTCACTGCAGCCTCTAACTCCTGGGCTCAAATGATCCTCCTATCTCAGCTTCCAGAGTAGCTGGGACTACAGGTGCCCACCACCATGCCCAGCTAATTTTTTTAAAATTATTTTTTTGTGGAGACAGAGTCTCACTATGTTGCCCAGGCTAATCTCGAACTCCTGGCCTCAATAAATCCTCCCATCTCAGACTCCCAAAATGCTGGGATTACAGGTGTGAGCTACCACGCCCAGTCCAAAAGTTATTTTCAGTAGGCATAAGGTTATAGTACTAGGGAGATAATTAGATTCTCTAATAATCTAAGTGGAGACAAAAATCAAAGTGAGTAGTGTATCATCTGTCCTTTATCAAACGCTCCACAAGAAAGGATAAAAACAATAGTACCTGTAGAGCTTCATCTTTCTGCTGCAGTTGAACATCCTTCTGTCTAATAATATCTTTTAGCTCTACCACCAATTGCTCTGCATAAGCCAGGCGCTCTTGAACATCTTCTTGTGTAGTATTATTAAATTCCATGTCAGATTCTTGGTGCAATTCCTAATATTTAGGAAAAAAGTTGCCAATGCACCAGGTGTTAGTTTCCCAATAGGAGTTTCTTCATTCCAACTTCTTATGTTTTGCCCAATTCATATTCTTGTTAACTCAAGAATCTAACTCTGATCCAATAATAATCATTATCATAGCCATTACAATGTATTAAGTATTTTATAAATGTTAAACATTTTACAAACATTATGCCATGTATTATCATCCTAATTTTACCTAAGAGAAAAATAAAGAAAAGCAAAAATCATAAACCAGTAAGGGTAAAGGCCAAAAGTTAGAGAGTAGTTAAGTAAAACTCTCTTAACCACTAAGAATTACTTCTTGTCTTCTCAGAAAACTAAGGACTTTTATTAATTCCTTATGTGGGCTTCAGAAAATATAATACATACTGCCAATTTGTGTCATCTTAAAAAAAAAAGAAGATATAATACAAACTATAAAAGAAGTGGTAAATGAAGTTATAAAGCAAACAGATATTCTGAAACCCAAAAGGTGTTCCAGTTTCCCCATTTGTCATTTAGACCTTTCCTGTGGAACAGGAATAGCCAAGGATGAGAACAAAGGACTTAAAACAATCTGGCACTAAACAAGACCCAGGGAGACAAATGAGAAAGTCCTTTCAAATTGTATTCAGGACTTGTTTCCCATCACTGTGGCTTTTAAGCTAAAAACTTACAAGGATCACTTATAAAATTTCAGTATTTTTCTAAATCCTCGCTTCAACTAGCACCAGGGAGGCTTCTCACACCCTTCTATCTTAAATTATTTTCCTTAGAAGAACACAGAACATATGTCTTACCAGTTTAAATCAGAACAGAACTACTCACAGGGTCTAAGGGAGCCCTCATATTCTGATCAGTGTCATCGTCTCCTGATAATTCATGCAAAACAACATTTGCTAATCCTGATAATCGGCTCAGCATTTCTGCAGGAAAAGAAGGGGGAAAAAAAACCCTAAGAATCAGCAAAATGAACATAGGCATCTCCTATATTGATAACCATATCATCCATGAATGAAAAAAGAAAACTGTACAGGTGATTTGTATTAGACACAGTCTGCAGCACAATGATGTCTTCAAAAAGGCATTTGAGTACTTACAGTGTAGTCACACATTGTTCTTTTCAGTGGCAATTGTACAGAGGTTATCACCATCACTAACATCATTTCTAAAATAAAATACAAGTACCTAATCATTAAACATTAATACAATGTTAAATATAAATATATAATTGTTAAATACACCTTAAAGGTAATTTTTATCTTTAATGCCCTTCTTTCATAGTAGTTTCACTTTCAAACATGAATTTCTTTTTTCTCTCTTTTTTTGAGACAGGGTCTTGCTCTGTCACACAGGCTGGAGTACAGGGACACTATCTCAGCTCACTGCAACCTCTGCTTCCTGGGCTCAAGCGATCCTCCCACTTCAGCCTTTCGGGTAGCTGAGACTATAGGCACACACCCAAACATGAATTTCTTATTCTTTCTTCCTCTGCCAGACAGTTATTCTCTCCCATTTGTTCAAATAAACTCCATGATACTGCAACATTTTTCTTTTTATGTGCCCCATGAACCCCATTCTTTCAGAAAGCTTTCTTGATAAACCATGTGGTTTTGCTAAAATTTAAATATAAACTTTGTTCAAAATGTACAGCATTAAATGCATATATTAGAAAAGGAGGAAGGACAGAAATCAGTAACCTACAATTCTTCAGTAGAAAATTAGAAAAAGAAGAATAAATTAAAGCCAGTGTCTAAGCAGAAAAAAAAATCGGAGTAGAAATTAATAAAAATAGAATAGAGAATATCAATAAAACCAAAAGTTGATTATCTGAAAAGATCAATAAAATTGATAAAAATCTAGTCAAGATGACCAAGAAAAAAATAGAGAAGACATAAATTATTGGCATCATAAATAAAAGAGGAAACATCATTAATGATCTAACATACATTAAAAGATAATAAACACTACAAATAGCCCTATCCTTTTAAATTCATTGATATAGATAAAATGGGTCAGTTCACTGAAAGATACAAGCTACCAAAACTCAAGAAGAAATAGAGAACCTGAATATAAATGAGTAGATGTGTGTGAGTGCATGTGTGTGTACAGACACACACACACTCATATATATATACACACACATATAAATATGAAATTGAATTCATACATTAAAAACCTTCTAAAAAAAGAAAACTCCACATTAAGGTGGCTTCATTAGCAAGTAACAACAAACATTTAAGGAATAATACCAACTTTATATAATATATGCCAGAAGATAGAAAAGGAGGGAACACCTTCTAACTTATTTTACCAGACCAGCATTGCCCTAATACTAAAAGCAGACAAAGATATTACAAGAAAACTATAGACCAATGTTCCTCATAGTCACAGTCAACAAAATATTCAAAATACTCCATAAAATATTAGCTAATTAAATCCAGTAATATATAAAAAGATAATACATCACAACCAAGTGGGGTTCAAGAAATGTAATGCTAATTCAAAATATGAAAATCAATGTAATTCACCATATTAATAGACTGAATAAGGAAAACCATATAATATCAATAGATTCAGAAAAAGCATTTGATACATTTCAATATCTATTCATGATTATGAATTCACAATGAGAATAATTCATTCTCAGCAAACTAAGAATAGAAGTAAATTTCCTTAACCTAATAAAGGGCATTTTTAAAAAACTTACAGCCAACCTCATAATTACTGGTGAGAAACTGAATGTTCTCACCATATGAGAAACAAGGCAAAGATGTTGTCTCTTACTACTTCTATCTAACACTATACTGGAGTTGCCCAGTCAGTGCAACAAGCAAGAAAAAGAAAAGACATACAAATTGGAAAGGAAGAAATAAAACTGTCTCAACTAGCAAAATGATTGTCCATGTAGACATTCCTTAAAAAACAACTCCTAGAATAAGTAAATTTAGCAAGGTTGCAGGATATAAAGTCACTATATAAAAGTCAACTGCAGGCCAGGTGCGGTGGCTCACGCCAGTAATCCCAGCACTTTGGGAGGCCGAGGCGGATCACAAGCTCAGGAGATCGAGACCATCTTGGCTAACACTGTGAAACCCCGTTTCTACTGAAAATACAAAAAATTAGCCGGGTGTGGTGGCAGGCACCTGTAATCCCAGCTACTTGGGAGACTGAGGCAGGAGAATGGCGTGAACTCAGGAAATGGAGCTTGCAGTGAGCCTAGATAGCTCCATCTCAAAAAAAAAAAAAGTCAGCTGCATTCCCATTACAATGAACAAGAGGAATTTGAAACCAATAAGAATACCATTTACAACAGCACTGAAAAAGGAGAGTAGGACTTGGGTAGACAGCTAACAAATATTTGCTGAATGCTGAAAACTATTGAAAAACTGAGAAATAAATAAAAAATCTAAATAAATATAGAAATAAAACATATATGTGCATTTGAACTCTATAATATTAAAGTATCAATTCTCCCCATTTTGATCTATAAAATTAGTGCAATTCCAAACTTAATCCCATCAAGCTTTAGTAAACATCAAAAAGCTGACTCTAAAACATATGAAAAGGCAAGGAGTGTGGAAATTACTAACTACAATTACAAGACGGTGCAGCACTGGTGAAAGTACAGACACACAGATCAATGGAACAAAATGGAGAACTTAGAAATAGACACACACAAATTGAGTCAACTGATTTTTGACAGAGGTACAAATGCAATTAAGTTGAGAAAGGACAATCTTTTCAATAAATGGTTATGGAACAATTGGACATCTACGGAAGAGTGAACCTTGACATACAACTCGCACCTTATACAAAGCATATCTCAAAATGGATCAAAGACCTAAACTTAAAATGTAAAGCTTTTAGAAATAAACACAGGAGAAAATGTTTGTGATGCTGAATTTGGCAGTGAGCTTTTAGACACCAAAAAAGCACAACATTATAAAAAATATTGATTAAAAATTTATCAAAACATACAACTTTTGCTCTGTGAAGACAATGTTAAGAAAATGAAAAGACAAGTCATTGAAGCTGGGCGCAGTGGCTCACACCTGTAATCCCAGCACTTTGGGAGGCTGAGGCAAGCCAATCAGTTCAGGCCAGGAGTTCAAGACCAGTCTGGCCAACATGGCAAAACCCCACCTCTACTAAAAATACAAAAATCAGCTGGGCGTGGTGGTGCATGCCTGTAGTCCCAGCTACTCGAGAGGCTGAGGCACAAGAATAGCTTGAACCTGGAAGGCAGGGATTGCAGTAAGCTGAGATCATGCCACTGCACTCCAGCTTGGGCAACAGAGCAAGACTCTGTCTCAAAAAAAAAAAAAAAAAAAAAAAAAAAAAAAAAAGACAAGTCACAGATTAGGAGAAAATATTACAAATAGCATATCCAGTAAATAACTAGTATCCAGAATAAAAAACAATAAAAATACATTAAAACTCAACATCAATAAAGTAAAACACCTGATAAAGAAATGTGCAAGAGATGTGGATACTTCACCAAAGAAGATACGTGGATGGTAAATAAATATATGAAAAGATGCTTAAGTTAATCTGACATTAGGAAAATACTCATTAAAAGCAAAATGAAATACCACTACCTACCTGTTAGAATTGCTAAAATATGTATTTTTTAATGCTGGCAGGGATATAGAGCAACAGGAACTTTCAGTGCCTGCAGATTAGAATACAAAATGGTACAGCTACTTTGGAAAACTGTTTGACAGTTTCTTTAAAAGTTAAACGTACATTTACCAATCCCACTCCTAGGCATCTAACCAAGTTTATAGTAGGTTTGCTCATAATCACAGACTCTGAAAATAGCCAGGATATCCTTCAACAAGTGAATGAGTAACAAACTGTAGCACATCCAAACAATGGAATACTACTCAGCAAAAGAATGAGCTATTGATTCACACAACACAATACTTAAACCTAAAATGCCTTTTGCTACATGGAATAAGCTAAACACTAAAAGATACACATCATACTATTCTACTTATATAACATTTTGAACAAGTCCAGAAATAAACCCACACAAACATAGTTGTCAGGGCTTGAGGGAAGGAGATGTGGCTGAATATAAAAGAGCAACACAAGGGAATGTCTAAGGTGAAGGAACTGTTCTGTATGATCTTGAAGTGGTAAATTCATAACCATGTGCATTTGTCAAAACTCACTGAACTGTACATTCCAAAGAGCAAACTTAATTGTACACAATTTTTTTAAAACTTCAACCAGGATGTCAGGAGTTCCAAAAATGGAATGCAGACTGTGACAAATAGATCTAACTATATTATAAATATATGATATAACCGCACTGAAGGAGATGGGGCTAACCTAAAAAACAAAAATGGTGTTTTGACTGGGTATTATAAGGATAAAGACAAAAAGAACTGACATAAACACTGTACTCTAGTTGGTAAATTTCTTTCTCACAGTGGTATGGATTGGCAATTCTGAAACTACTTCATTGTACACTAGAGTTAAATGAGTAAGTAAATTGTAGATAATGAGATCCAGGTTTTTTACCATCAGTGAAAGAAGTTACAAATAAACAAGGCAAGAAGGCTAGGATAAACCCCATGGTACTGGATTAGTCAGAGATATCAGTATGAACTCATGTTTATTTTAATATATATGTAAATAGATAAATGCAGAAATAAGTATAGATATGTATGCATTATAAATAATCAGTTATTACAGAGAAATATATATTCTAGCTGTGTCCACTGAAAAGTCCTAGAAACAGTAACACCTCAGTAGCAATGAGTGCATCCAGCATCTAGATCTTGATTTCTAAATGCAAATCTCCAATAAAAGGAACTAGGGCTCCTTGGAGAAATGGCTGCCTATCTAGGGTTGGGGCAGGGAGCTAGAAAGTAAGGAAGTGTTCAAAAAAGAAAAAGAAAAAAAATGGGGTATGTGACCAGGAGCCAACCTGAAGGAGCTCCCAATGACCAATGCTAGAATAATTTGAGTCGCAAAATAAATAACAATGGTATTGGATTATATGGATTATAACCCAAATAAAAAATTAAATATCCATCAGTCAATACTGACATAAATAAATTAAATGAATTAATAATATAGACAAATCTTCCTTACAAAAGAATTCCAAATAATTTATGTAGCTACAACCCCCTCTAAAAAGTGGAGCTTAATTCCACTCTCCTTCAGTATGGGCTGGACTTAGTGAATCATTTCCAAAGACTAGAATATGAAAAAAGAAAAACAGCAACATCAGAGTGGTGAGACTTGGCAACCAACACCTCAACCAAGTGATCAAGATTAACATCACCAGTAATAAATCATCGTAATATCATGTAACCCCTGATATAATGTGATGAGAAGGGTACTTTTTTTTTTTTTTTTTTTTTTTTTTTTTTTTTTTTTTAATTTATTTATTATTATTAAACTTCAAGTTGTAGGGTACATGTGCACAACGTGCAGGTTTGCTACATATGTATACTTGTGCCATGTTGGTGTGCTGCACCCATCAACTCGTCATTTACATCAGGTATAACTCCCAATGCAATCCCTCCCCCCTCCCCCCTCCCCATGATAGGCCCCGGTGTGTGATGTTCCCGAGAAGGGTACTTTATCTCTGTGGTATTCTTCTGTAAAACCCGTAAGCCCAGTCTAATTAAGAGAAAATGGTGGGAAAGCCCAAACTCAGGGACATTCTAGAAATACCTGACCAATACTCTTCAAAACTGTCAAAGTAATGAAAAACAACAAAAAACTAAGAAACAGTCACAGATGAGAGAAGACAAGGAGACATGCTGATTAAATACAAAGCAGGCCGGGCACAGTGGCTCACGCCTGTAATCCCAGCACTTTGGGAGGCCGAGGCAGGTGGATCACTTGAGGTCAGTAGTTCGAGACCAGCCTGGCCAACATGGTGAAACCCCATCTCTACTAAAAACACAAAAATTAGCCGGGTGTGGTGGCATGCACCTGTAGTCCCAGCTACTGGGCAGTCTGAGATGGGAGAATCACTTGAATCCGGGAAGCAGAGGTTGCAGTGAGCTGAGATGGTACCACTGCACTCCAGCCTGGGTGCCAGAGTGAGACCCTGTCTCTAAATAAATAAATAAATAAATGCAAGGCAGTATCCTGGATTGGGTTCTGAAACAGAATAAGGACATTAGTGGAAAAAATGGTGAAATCTGAATGAAGTCTGCCTATAGTTTAGTTTATGGCATTGCACCTGTGTTCTTTGTTTTGAAAAACTTACCATGGCTGTGTAAAATGCTAACATTAGAGGATGCTAGATAAAGTGTATACAATAACTGTCCATCTAATCTTCCCAAGTTGTATGTAAATCTAAAGTTATTCCAAAATCAATTTACTTTTATAACCACTGTGTAGGCTATATATTCAGATCAGTGTGAACTGTAGTCCATAAAGTTCATGAAAGTGAGAAGCATATTAATGCTTTGACAGGAAAAATCAAAATAGAACTGGACTGTGCATAGTATTAGTTTACATGATTATGCCTAATTTTACATTTTGTGATAAAATGTAAAACACTTTAAAACCCTTATCAGAGGCCAGGTGCAGTGACTCATGCCTGTAATCCCAGCACTTTGGGAGGCTGAGGCGGGTTGATCAGGAGGTCAGGAGTTTGAGACCAGTCTGACCAACGTGGTGAAACCCCGTCTCTACTAAAAATACAAAAATTAGCCAGGTGTGGCGGCACGTGCCTGTAATCCCAGTTACTCAGGAGGCTGAGGCAGGAGAATCACTTGAACCCGAGAGGCGGAGGCTGCAGTGAGCCAAGATCGCACTATTGCACTCTAGCCTAGGCAACAGAGCAAGACTCCGTCTCAAAAACAAGAACAACAACAACAAAAAACACCCTCAGCAGGAAGAAATATAAAAACTATTGTACAAAATAAACACTTAAATGAAACTAGGCTCTGCTACAGTTTTCTTCTACTGGGATAATAATAGTGTTTAGGTCAGCCATGGTTCTTAAGAAAGAAGTGATGAGAAATACCTGTTTTTTTAATAGGTTGTCTTGGGTCATCTAAGTAGCACATCACTTGGAAAAGATATGTGAGACAGAGATAGAAAAAGTGAACTGTTCCCTAGGAAGGCAATGCAGGAGCATATATAACTTCATATCTAAATACTGGAAGGGCAACACAGTGTCATACATGAGTACATAGGGCCATATATAACTATTTATTCAAGGTATGAGAACCACAGCTATAGTCGGGTTAAAAAAATCACAATTCAGCAGTATACAGATTCTAAACTTTCTTTTTAACTTTAGAGATCATATTTTTTTTGGTAACTTTTAATGAAGGAAATGAATACCATTACTAAAGAGTTTCTTAAACATACAGATTTCTACTAACCAAAGAAAATCATAATGGAACCTAACTTATCAAACAGAATCAC
This sequence comes from Chlorocebus sabaeus, assembly GCF_047675955.1. NCBI lineage: Eukaryota > Metazoa > Chordata > Mammalia > Primates > Cercopithecidae > Chlorocebus > Chlorocebus sabaeus. Next base: position 41,358,769 of record NC_132925.1, read on the forward strand.
TTTATCTTCAGATTTTTCAGACCACTTTGGGAACAAAGAAAACAAAATAACCAACGGATGGGGTTCTGAGAAGATGGGAGTAGCAAGGGGCCCCATGGATTTTGTATCTTCCTTTATTCCCACATAAAAACAGACAAAGCAACTAGGTAACAAAATATCCATGGACAGCCTTCACCAAAAAATTACAAAGTTTCCTACAAACCCCAAATAAACGTGGATATAGACAAACCACCAACAGTCACAAGATCTGGGTGTCACTGGTGTTTAACTGGGAGGAAACTGAGGGAAGCCAGAGGAGTGCGACACCAAGAGGACCTCAAAAGAGCCAGTGGGCATTCACTGGCAAATGTGCCAAGCCAATTACAGAACAGTAGTTGATACAAGGAGGGGTCTTCCCATTCCAGTAACAGGTACTTGCCAGGGGCCTACAAGGGCTGAAAGAGCTGAGGCAGTCTGGACCTTTATTAACTCTCAGAACTGAAGAGTTGGGGCTCTCTTGCAGGATAGGGTCCCACACTGAGGAGAATCTGCTAAGAGGAGAATTAAAATTAAGTGACTAAGGAAAGAGGAGGTCCAGATAAAGAGTGGGTAAAAGTGGCAAGGAAAGAAAAGCAGGAAATCTGAGAAATCAGCTGCCATATAGTTGAACAATGTCTGAAAACAGCACAAGAAGAAACCTTATCAACTTAGAAAAGCTGTATAAAATCTCTTTCTAAAAGTTCAGCAACACTAAATTCATATTAAAAATGAACTACTGAGGCCAGGCGTGCTGGCTCATCCTGTAATCCTAGCACTTTGGGAGGCTGAGGTGGGATGATCACTTGAGCTTAGGAGTTCAAGAGTAGCCTGCGCAATATAGCAAGATCCCATCTCTACAAAATTTTTTAAAAAAATACTAGCCAGGCATGGTGGCACATGCATGTAGGCCCAGCTATTCAGGCTAAGGTGGGAAGATTGCTTGAGCCCAAGAGGTGGAGGCTGCAGTGAGCCATAATCACACCCCTACACTCCAGCCTGGGTGACAGAGTAAGACCCTGTCCCCTCCCCCCCCCAAAAAAAAGAGCAACTGAAAAGTATCACACTTCAGATATGTTACTAGAAGAAAAAAAAAGGAGGAAAACAATCATAATAACATCCAGACAGAAAATGGAAGCATGTCAGAGAGCCATGCTCAAAAACACAGTTCAAAACTATAACCACCTAAATCTACTTAAGGAACTAAAAGGCATTTAAAATGACATAAGATTTGAAAAAATAAACACCAGAAATAGAAAAACCCAGAAATAAAGTGAAAACAAGAAGTGACTGAAAAATTTAAAAAATCATTTTGGAAATGAAGACAAAACTAGAAGGAAAAGGGAAATGAGTAAATATAACAAACCATGCCATTAAAAAAAAGCAAAGTTGAAATGAAGGATAATTTTAAAAATCAAAAAGAAATGACCTAAAAACTAGACATGCAACTACCTTATGACCCTCAATTCCACTCCCCAGCATTTATCTTAGAGAAAAGAAAACTTAAGTTCACACAAAAACCTGCTGTATATAAACATTCATAGCAGCTTTATTTGTATTAATAGATGTTTAAACAAACTGTTATATACAGGGAAATGGTTAAACAAACTGGTACATACATCCCATGGAATACTTCTCAGTAATAAAAAGGAACGAACTACTGATGAACCCAACAACTTAGATGGATCTCCAGAAAACTACACTGAAAGAAAAAAAGCCAATCCCAAAAGGTTATATATTATACAATTCCATACTTCCATAACATTTTTGAAATGACAAAATTCTAGAAATGGAAAGATTAGTGGTTACCAGTGGTTAGACAGGGGTTGGGGTGGGAAGTGACTGTAACACAAGGGATCCTTGTGGTGGTGCAACTGTTCAATATCTTGACTGTGGCAGTGGATACAGGAACCTACACAGGTGATATAATACTACAGAACTTAATAATATACACACAGACATATACAATGAATATACAAATGAATACACAAGTAAAACTGGGGAATATATCAATCTCAATATCCTTATTATGATATTATATATTAGTTTTTGCAAAATGTTACCAATGGAGGAAACAACAAAGTGTATAAAAGAGCTCTGTATTATTTCTTACAACTGCATGTGACTCTACAATTGTCTTCATATTTAACAAACAAAAGAAAAAGAAATGAACTAAATGCAACATGATATCTTGAATTGAATCCTGGAACAGAAAATGGACATTAATGGAGAAACTGGTGAAATGTGAACATCTGGAGCTTAGTTAATATTAATGTACAATGTTGGTTTCTTAATTTTGTACACTGCTAATGTCACATGTTAATCTTAGGGAATACTAAACAAAGGATACACCAGATTTCTGCACTATCTTTGCAATGCAATTTTCTGTAGTAAACTTTCTGTAGTGATCTGAAATAATTCCTAATTATCTGTTTATTTTTAAAAATGTAAGAAATTAAGAGTTACAAAGGATTTGCAAGAAACTGATAAATACTGAAGTAATGTGAATAACAGGATTCCCTGAAAAAGAAAAGCAAAGCAACAGCACAAATATGAAAAACCATAATCCAAGAATACTCATTTGAATTTTTTTTAAAAAAAGATTTGAAACTACATCTTGAAAGAGCCCACAGTGTACCTCAGAGTGTCAACTCAGAATGACCAACAAAATGGTCTGGTAAAATTACTGGACTTAAAAAAAAAATCCTTTAGGATTTAGGCTCAAAGATCATATGACTAGTAAGATAAAGAAAAGAAAACATTAGATTTTTCAACAGCAATGTTTTTGCCAGAAAAAAAAAAAGAGTTATAAATTTAAGATATTCAAGAAAAGAAAAAAGTGAGCCAAGGATTCTATTTCTGGCAAACATAACCTTCAGATATAAAAAACAGACAAAATATTATGAACAAGCAAGAAAATTCATGAAATATGAATATTCCCTTAAGCCTTTCCTAAAGAATTTATTAGAGGCAAAACTTAAGACACTCCAAATGACTAAAGAAACATCATTATAACAACTAGTGGTGAGCATTAAATATAAGGTCATTAACAGAATTAAGACTAAATAAAGACTGAGGAAGAGACAGCATAGTATGTAATAATTATATGCTCTGACAATATATAGGACAACCATGAAAAAAAACTGGGAAGAATGTGAATAGCATATGCAAAAAATAAAAAATATTTTTTAAACAGTTTTCAATAATTAAAAGTAGTTGTTGTCTATGGTCATACGACCCTGAACACACCCGATCTCGTCTAAAGTGGTTGTGGTGCTGATATTAGTATCACTACTCCTAGATTACTATATGTGAAATGTAGAATTAAAGCAAATGAGTAATTATGGATATACTAATTCTGTATTTTCAGTTATGAAAAGAAGATACAGATGTAATACAGAAGAAATTAAGAACCCCAAAATACAAACTTTGTATTGATCTTTGAATCTGAATAGGAACAGTGTGAAATGACAATTCAGTATTTTATATTTGTTCACATATTTTCCTAGCTCTGTCCACTGAAAAGGCTTAAAAGTAATGACAAACTGAGAAGCAATGAATATCTCTAGTGCCTAGATTGGGGTCTTGAAATACTCGTTCCCATTTTTAAAAAGTTTTTAAAAGGAGGTTTTCTTAGAGAAATGGCTAATTCTAGTTCTAAAGTGGAAATGTACAAAATGATCCTGAAACATCTTGTCATACAAAATAGGAAGCTTTCAAAGGACACAGGTTCCCATTGGCTAAAAGTATAATTTGAATATATATGAATAAGAATTATAGCACACTGGGTCATACTGTCCATGGTAATTTATAGATTCAATGCCATCCCCATCAAGCTACCAAGGACATTCTTCACAAAATTGGAAAAAACTACCTTAAAGTTCATATGGAACCAAAAAAGAGCCCACATAGCCAAGACAATCCTAAGCAAAAAGAACAAAGCTGGAGGCATCACGCTACCTGACTTCAAACTATATTACAAGGCGACAGTAACTAAAACAGCATGGTACTTATACCAAAAGAGATGTATAGACCAATGGAATAGAACAGAGACCTCAGAAATAACACCACACATCTACAACCATGTGATCTTTGACAAACCTGACAAAAACAAGAAATGGGGAAAGGATTCCCTACTTAATAAATGGTGCTGGGAAAACTGGCTAGCCATATGTAGAAAGCTGAAACTGGATCCCTTCCTTAAACCTTATTAAAGACTTAAATGTTAGACCTAAAACCATAAAAACCCTAGAAGAAAGCCTAGGCAATACCATTCAGGACATAGGCATGGGCAAAGACTTCATGACTAAAACACCAAAAGCAATGGCAACAAAAGTCAAAATAGACAAGTGGGATTTAGTTAAACTAAAGAGCTTCTGCACAGCAAAAGAAACTACCATCAGAGTGAACAGGCAACCTACAGAATGGGAGAAAATTTTTGCAATCTGCCCATCTGACAAAGGGCTAATAACCAGAATCTACAAAGAACTTAAACAAATTTACAAGAAAAAAGCAAACACCACCATCGAAAAGTGGGCAAAGGATATGAACAGATACTTCTCAAAAGAAGACATTTATGTAGCCAACAGACACATGGAAAAATGCTCATCATCATTGTTCATCAGAGAAATGCAAATCAAAACTACAATGAGATACCATCTCACACCAGTTAGAATGGCGATCATGAAAAGTTAGGAAACAACAGATGCTAGAGAGGTTGTGGCAAAATAGGAACACTTTTACACTACTGGTGGGAGTGTAAATTAGTTCAACCATGTGGAAGACAGTGTGGCAATTCCTCAAGGATCAGAACTAGAAATACCATTTGACCCAGCCATCCCATTACTGGGTATATACCAAAAAGATTATAAATCATGCTACTATAAAGACACATGTACATGTATGTTTATTGTGTCACTATTCACAATAGCAAAGACTTGGAATCAACCCAAATGTCCATCAGTGATAGACTGGATTAAGAAAATGTGGCACATATACACCATGGAACACTATGCAGCCATAAAAAAAGATGAGTTCATGTCCTTGGCGGGGACATGGATGAAGGTGGAAACCATCATTCTCAGCAAACTATCACAAGGACAGAAATCAAACACCGCATGTTCTCACTCATAGGTGGGAATCGAACAATCAGAACACTTGGACACAGGGCAGGGAACATCACACACCAGGGCCTGTCAGGGGGTGGAGGGCTGGGTAATGGATAGCATTAGGAGAAATACCTAATGTAAAGGAAGAGTTGATGGGTGCAGGAAACCAATATGGCACATGGATACCTATGTAACAAACCTGCACGTTGTGCACATGTACCCTAGAATTTAAAATATAATAAAAAAAAAACCAGTTAATCAAAATTAATACCTGTAGGAATAGAAATTGTAAATACATAAATTTCCATGGAAAAATTATAAAATAAGCCACCAATGCTAAAACACCAGAAATAGGTGCTATTAGAAAATTCTACCCAATTGTCAAAAATGAGAGAATCTAAGTGCTATAGAAGTTGCTATTTATATTGCTCCAAAATATAGAAAAAGAAAATGAAAAATTGCAAACCATCTCCCTACAAATATTGATGCCAACATTCTAAATACATTTTAATTAGAATTTTAAATAAAATATTAGCAAACTGAATCTGACTAGATACTGAAAAAAATTATCACCAAGTGGATTTATTCTAGTAATTCAAATATCATTAATTATTATGAAATCCACTATGGAAACCCATACCACTACCACATGAGTTTCTGATTGACCCTCCCCAGAAAGAAGTGTGCCCACCAGCATCCTACTGAGTATCACTGAATATCATAGCAAACGAAGAACACATACACATGAACACAGGATAATAATGATATTATTAATGGCAACAATTACTGAGCAACATTTAATTTAAATGTAAGTAAGTGTACCAGACACTTTATATACTCTTTAATCTTAACAAAATCTGCAAGATAAGTATTATCATCATCCCCATTTTATAGAGGGAAAACTGACACTTAGAAATTAAGACATTTCAAGGTCCCTCAGTTAAATACATAATACAATAGCAGCCAGGCAGGGTGGCTCACGCCTGTAATCCCAGCACTTTAGAAGGCTGAGGTGAGAGGATGGCTTGAGCACAAGAGTTCAAGACTAGCCTGAGCAACATAGTGAGACCCTGTCTCCACAAACATTTTTTTTTTAATTAGCTGGGCATACTGGCATATGCCTATAGTTCCAGCTATTCGGGAGGCTGAGGCAGGAGGATCACTTGAGCCCAGGAGTTTGAGAGTGCAGTCAGCTATGATCACACCACCGTATTCCAGCCTAGGCAACAGAACAAGACTTTGTCTCAAAAAAAAGAAAGAATAAAATAAAAAAGATTAATAGAATAAAATAAAAAGCTATTTAAAGGAAAAACAGATTACTTTTCTCACATAACCATTTAAAAATATGTACATTTTAAGGAAGGAAAGATTAATATTTAAATGAGATAAAAATCTGGGAGAGTGCTAGAGATGTACCAGTTTAGGCAAGACAAAAGGAGTCTCTCATAGATTGATTCAACAATCTCAGAGATCCACAGGAAAGCAGGTGACATAGTGGGAAGTGCACTAAACTGGGAGCCAAGGAACTGAGTTTTCAGTCCTGGCTCAATAAGAAGCTGCATCATAGCGGGTAAGTCACCTTAGAGCATCAGTTTCCTCATCTTAAAATGAAGACTGACAAGGACCATTCTAATGCCCCCTGCTCTACAGCTGTTGACATTAAAGGAATGATCTGGAAATGTAAATGGCAGGGCATCTCAGTCACAGTTGTAGGCTTTTGGTAGCTCAAAGGTTGGGAACTACATGGCAAGAAAGCCAGTAAGTAGCCATGCTTAAGCTAAATGAAGAAAGATGAGTTCTCCCCTCTATTAGGCTCACTGCAGACAGAAATGGGCAAATATATAGACAAAAATTAATAAAGGGAAAAATATTCATATTCATAGTCATAAATGTATGTAAGGAATATATATGTATACATGTATATGTGTGTATATATAAATTAATAAAGGGGGAATATTCATATTCATAGTCATAAATTCATGTAAGGAATACGTATGACTGCTGGACAAACAATGCTCTTGCTGTTATTTTATAAAGCACCAAAATCATGAATAGCAATTAAGGAAAAGAATAAAATACAGAGCTTCATGCCAAGGCCAGGGATTCCATAAAACACTACAGCAAATAAAACAATTCCTCAAAGTCTATGCTGGCCACAGCTTTCACAAGGACCTTAACACTTATGTGTTGAAGTGGCACTTAGAATTAAGTAAGTTTTATTTTCTCCAAGTCTTCACTGTTATCAACGATTATTCTTACAACAACCACCTGGTGTTGAGCATTATGCTAGGAACTATAAAAATATAAAAAGAAATATAAAGCATGTCCCTAGTCACAGAAAACAGAACAACATGCACAGGAAAATAAGCAAAATAACTGAAGACAGTGAGTGCATGCCTGTGTGTATATGCACACACGCCATCTATTTTGGAATTTAAATCATATTTTCCCACAGAAACACAGAGAAGGTGGTTAGGTTTCAGTTGAGGCGACTCCAGAAACTTATTTTCATGCTTATTTAGTTAAGCCTCAGTAGCTGTCCTTAATTCTTTAAATCTCAAAATGATTTTCAACCAAGTTGAGGGGCTAATAGGTAGTGCTGTATGGCTGAAAATAACATATTCGATATTATGACATAATTTTACAATTAGAAAATGAACAACTATTTTTCATGATGCAGACGCCACTATTTTAATTAAACGAATTTAAAAGTAAGTGGTAGCTATAACATACATACACAGCATGACCAGCCAAGCACTGCTCCAATATCTTTATATATAACTTACTTCTCATTATTTAACTCACTTTATTTATTTATTTATTTTGAGACCGAGTTTCACTATTGTCACCCAGGCTGGAGTGCAGAGCACGATCTCTCTGCAATCTCCGTCTCCCGGGTTCAAGTGATTCTCCTGCCTCAGCCTCCCAAGTAGCTGGGATTACTGGTACCCGCTGCTATGCCTGGCTAACTTTTTGTATTTTTAGTAGATAGGGGGGTTTCACCATGTTGGCCAGGCTGGTCTCAAACTCCTGACCTCAAGTGATCCACCCGCCTCTGCCTCCCAAAGTGCTGGGATTATAGGCTTGAGCCACTGCGCCTGGCCTAACTCACTTTATCCCTAAAACAAACGCAAGAGGGAGTACTGTCAATATTCCCAGTTTTACAGTGAGTAAACTAAGGCAGAAGGATGTTAAGTAATTTCCCAGTCACATAGTTTGACAAAGCTTCTTGATGGGTGAAGACACACAGAAAAAATTTTATTTTCTGAATAATCTCATTACCCAATATTCTTCACTCAGGTTGAAAACAGAACGAGGGGACAAGGGCATTATGTTAATAGTTAGGTAAGTACTTTTTTTTTTTTTAAGCAGTACGTAAACTAAAATGATTCATAGTAATATGGCCCCAAATAATTCCATATTGTTTAAACTACAGACAGGTTCACACAAGGGACCTAGGATATATATACATGGATGTTCACTACAGCAGTGTTCTGATGGTTAATGACTGAAAATCTAAATGTCCATCAATGGGGACAGGCTAAATATAATTTTTATATTTTTACAAAGGACTGCCATGTAGCCATCTAAAAGGATGAGGTAATTTTATACCCATGGATATTGAAAGTGCCTAATACACAGTATGAAAGGACAAAAGAAAGATGTAGAATAGCATGTGTATTAGCATTCCACTTGTGGGAAAGACAGAAGCGGGTATATATTATCATGTGCTTTATTATGATCAGAAAATTTCTTAAATATAACCAAGAAATTATTTACAGTGCTTACTTCTGGGAAATGGAGAATGGAGATGGGTAGATCAGTAGATAGAGAAGAAAAAGACTTTTCTTTTTACATTGTATCCTTCTGTATTAAATTTCCTTTTATCAAAAGCATGTAGCTGATTTTAAAATAGCTTAATTAAAAATACAGCAACATAGAGCCTAGTCTCCTGTTACATAATGGTTTCTAACCACAGACTGGTATGTAATGATCAGTGGTATTCCTAGTAGTAGTTAACCTAGAGAAATTAATGAATGATTTATTTTATAAACAAGGATAAAGTCAACATCCCTTTAATTAATCCATTAATCAAAGGGAGAAAAAGAAAAGGGGCCTATAAATCTCAAGCAGAAGGTTGAAAAAAATCTTCTAAAGATTATTTTTAAGAAAGGCTGCATCCCAGAGTCTGGATGCCAGAAATGCCAACGACCTTCTTGAAAAACAAGGAAGCATCTTTACGTGATTGTCAAATTGGACTGGGAGGTCCCAAAGGGTGGGCAAGGCTTTTTAAAAATTTCATTCTTTTAAGTTTATACTTTTGCATATTTCATATTATACACAACATATTTACAGTGGTAGTCATACACTATGAATAATTAAATATACAATATTTGGGGAGATGCATGCTCAAAAATGTTTTACTGATAGGGAGTCCAATTAAAAAGGTTTGGAAGCTACTGCCGTTGTAAAAAAAATTAATGCAGTGAAGAGAAAAACATTAAATGGTCATTCTGTGGTCAAGCGATGAAAAGTAAAAGCTATGAAGCAGTTAATGTACAATGCCTGCAAATTTGGAGTACTCTTCAACTTTTTCCTGCATCCATTCCAAAACCAAATCCTGCCATTTTTCCAATAGAATATTTCCTGAGTTTGCCCCTTCATAACCATTCTGGCCATCTAAATCTTATAAATTCACGCTTTTGGAAAGGCCTCCGGCCCTTCTGTAAAAAGCCCTCCACTTGCCTGCATCTTGCACAGAACTGTAAGAAGGTCCTTTAAGTGCTCGGCCAGCTTCCAACTATCTCAAAAACTGAAAGTACTTATTCATGATTTTAAATATCCCTGTCCCACTCTCAAAGTGTCCGCTCCCCACAGACCAACTGGAGCTCTTTAAATAAGTCAGACAAATATATTCCTCATTCCTCAAGGGACTCACCCTCCCTTTCACACTCCGGTTGTGCAGATTAAACACACTCCACACCATCAAACCAAGTTATTTTTTCTCGAGAACTCTCCTCGAGGTTCCTTTTTCTCTAACAGCCTGCCCACCTCTGATTCCTGGGATTTTCGTGTTGACGGGATCGTTGGGATCTTTCCTCTCTTCTCATCTTTCCAGTAACCCATTAGCATTAGCAGGATCACTGGACAGGCCTCCGTTTGCATTAATATCGCCAATGATTCTGTGATCTCTGCCCTCAAGACCTGTGATTTCTTTTGGTCCCGCCTCCCCTTCGGGACACTAAGTTTGTTTAGGGCCTGAGCATAGGGGCCCGGCAGGTTCTTTCCGACGTCAGCGGCTGCGTACCCAGGCCGACTTAGGCAGGCCGCTCCAGGAACAAGGCCGTGCGGACAGGACTGACCTGGGCGCTTTTCCCCGTCGCTCGCAGGGGAGAAACGTGCCGGGGAGGGGACAGACCGTGAGCAAGAGGTCCAAGTCTGCGCAGGGCGACCCCGAAAGCCCTCCGGTGGGGCCGAGAGGCTTGTGGGCTACTAGAACGAGGCCTGGTAGGTGAAGGAGGCGGGTGAAGGGCCGGATCCAGGACTGAATCCGGGAGAGGCGGGGCGAGGAGGCGACTCCAGTGTAGCTGCTTGGGCAGCTCCCGCGACCCCTCTGGCGGGGGTGACTGTTATTGGACTCGCAGAGGGAAGAGTTGGGGAGCGTCCCCCACTCACCTAGAAGCGCTGCCGCCTGAGGCTTCAGCTGCCCCCCTCCCAATTCAAGCCACGTCAGCTCGGGAACCCCGTACGCAACACCTTCCACCGCCGCGCCCCGCCAGGGACTCAGCCACTAGCAGTTGGGACAGAAGATGGGATTAAGACACCGACCAATCAGGACTATCGGCAGTGGGTTACCAGGGAGACCAGGCACGCCTTGTTTGTTACCAACCTATCAACAATGACGGAAACCAATCAACGACAGAAGATGCCCCGCTTCCTCAAAGAAACAGCCAATGGACCCTAAAGAGTGAATGAGGGGCGTGATTAGACGCGAGTAGGTGCCCCGGAAGAAGATCTGGGGAGGGACAGGAAATGCCGAGTAGGCGGGCGTTCTGGGAAAGGTCAGGTGTTCTCAGTGTGAGGTGGTTGTGCTGGTTGCGTCTAATTCCTCCGCTTAGTCGGCTGTGACTGACCGAGACTGCGGCTTGGGCTTCCGTAGAGACTTGAGACTGCGGGCACCCCCTGCCATTAGGATTGTTGAATGAGCTGTGAGAAGGGAGTCGGGGATGTGGGACTCTTAGAGTCAAAAAATACTGAAGCCTCTTAGTTCTTCGTCTAATATGACCTTTTGATTTTGTTGATGAAAAATAATTAACCACAGAAGTAACTTGCCCAAAGTCAAACAGCGACTTAGTGATGAAACTCGAACTAGAACCCGGTGTCAGTATGAAAGAGGATCAGCAATGTCTGTAAGGACATGATTGAGAGAGAGAGAGTAGTGACTACTAGAAAGGTGCCTCTTACAAAGTGGAGCCTGAGCCAGGACCTAAGCAAAGATTGAGAGTTGAGGGCTCAGGCTCTGCAATGGGTGTCAGTGAAGAGCTCCAGCAAAAGACTGAAATCACGCATGCTCTCCTTAAACCCCTAAGGAAAGGGAGGGAAAGTAGCCAACTCCCAGTGACCTGTCATTTCAGGCACTCTCTAGGCAATAAGAATAATGTTAGTTTGAATTTATTGAATCTTACTGTGCACTCAGCTGGCCCATTATATGTATACTCATCTTAATGATTACATAACTTCGCAATTCAAACATCAGCTCAGTAAGGCTTTTCCTGGCTGCCCATCTTATGGAACTGGAGGTCATTATGTTAAGTGAAATAAGTTTGGCACAGAAAGACAAATATCCCATAGTCTCACTCATGTGGGAGCTTAAAAAGTTGATCTCATGGAGCAGAGATAAGTACCAGAGCCTGGGAAGGTGGAGTTGGGGGAGGCAGGGAAGAGATTGGTTAATGAGTACAAACATATAAGGAATAAGTTCAAGTGTTTGATAGCACAGTAGGGTGACTATAGTTAATATATATTTCAAAATAACTAGAAGAGAAGATTAGAAATGTTCCCAACACAAAGAAATGATAAATGTTCGAGGTGATAGATACCCTAAACACCCTGATTTGATTATTACACATTGTATGCATATATCAAACTACCACACCCCATAAATATGTACAAATATGTATCAATACAAACATAAATAAAATTGCTGCATGCACTATACTTCTTTGCTTCTTTTTCCCCCTAAGCATTTTGCCATCTAACATACTATATATTTTATTCATTTATCTTATATCTCTCTTCTCATTAGATTATAAGCTCCAGGAAGGTAGTAATTTTGATCTCAGCTTTATCTCCAGGTCCCAGAAAAGTATAGAGGAGGGCACTCATTATCTATTAAATTAATAAAGTATATGTGATTAGCCTTATTTTAAATGCAAGGCAATAAGACTTCAGAAGGTTAAATAATTTGCACAAGGTCCCATGGTGAGGGGCAGAGACAGAATTTGAAGTGGCTATTCAACGTCAGTGCTGCAGCACTTTATGAATACATCATATTCTTATATCCCTCATTGTATCACCCAGCAAAGTCCTAAACCTGCATCAGTCCAACTATTGGTCTCTACTCCTACCTTTGGGGAGCAAAATGCTGCAGGAGACATCAGGACAATAATGACATCAATGTCCTGACCACTACACATTCAGTTTCCAGCTGAACTCCATCTTCAGCACACTCCCAAATTCTTCTTGTCTTCAGCTTCCTCTCCCATTTGCCACAATTATTCAAACCTTTAACATCCTCTTTAAGTCCCAACCCCATATCTACACCTCACACTCCCAGCAGATGAACTTGCGTCTACCTTAGAGAAAATAGAAACCATCACTGAGAGTCCTATTGTACTCCCTTACACAAAATTTACCTTTCTACATACCTATTTTCACATTCAACCTTAGAATTTATCTTTCAGTTTTAACAGAATGAAACTTTCTTATGGGAGAAGAGATTAGAATTTTGTCTGTCTAGTAAGTCTTCTTATGGCTCTACCTTCTATTATTGGGTGAGCACATTATGGTGAGAATTATAGTGAACACTAGGGGTACGAAGGAAGAAAATGAGGTGGAAAAGTTAAAGAACGAAACTGATATTATTTCTAAGTTCACTGAAGGACTGGAAATAATTTAGAATGCAACTTAATGGAAGCAATTTAGGCTCTGAGAGGGTGATCAAGATAATAAAAGATAATTAGGAGTTGCCCCAGCAAAAAAGAGGGTACAGAATAGTGGAGGTAGAGGGAGCAGCATGTGCATGAACCATTTGGGCAATTTGACATAAGTGATATGACTGAACGGATAGGCAAAGAGTAGGTCATAAAATTGTGCCATTTTATGCTAAGGAGTTTGGATATGACTCTAAGCTCCAGAGCAGTTACAGACTGCAGAAATCACAGAATTGTGGAGTCATTCAGATGTCCCTTAGAGAGTGACCATTTCCCTAAGTGCAAGTACAGGGAGGAAAAGTTGAAAGACAAGAAATGTCACATTCTCTGTGATTTACTGTTGCCCAATTCCCTCTCCCCTTTTTCAGTTCTTTCCTCATCATCCTCTTACCTTCCCCTATACCAAATGCAAACTTATTCGAAAACTTTCATGCAGCCTTATTTATTAAGGTATCTTCCATACCTAATATATCTTCAGCATAGTATATACTCAATAAATATTTGTTAAATAAATAAAATATCCAACATATAATTCTATATGAATAAATCTTAAAATCTTAGAGAAATAAGAAATTGTCTCGAAAAATATAACTTTGAGACATATCAATTATATGCAAAAATATACAATCACATGATCACATCAATCAATGAAGAAAAAAATTTTCACAAGAAGAAGAGGGAAGGTAAGGAAAGAAGAAGAGGGATGGTGGGGGGGAAAAGAAGGGAGATGGGGGGAAAGAAAGAAGAGGGAAGGTGAGGAAAGAAAGTGGGGAAAGAAAAAGAGGGAAGGTGGGGAAAGAAAAAGAGGGATGGTGGGGAAGAAGAAGGAAGGTGGGGGAAGAAGAAGAGGGAAGGTGGGGGAAGAAGAAGAGGGAAGGTGGGGATAGGGAAAAGAAGCTGAGGAAAGAAGGTGAGGAAAGAAGAAGGAGGGAAGGTGGCGGAAGAAGAAAAAAAAATCAATACCCATTCATGATTTAAAAAAAAAAAAACAAACTCAGAAAACTAGCAATAGAAGGATATTTACTCAACTTGATAGAAAAATATTGCAAATTCTTAATGGTGAGAAACTAGATGCTTTCCCTCTAAGATCAGGGAAAAGGCAAGGATGTCCCCTCTCACAACTCCTATGTGACATTATACTAAACCTACCTAATGTAAGATAAGAAAGGGAAATAAAAGATATTCATACTAGAAAGTAATAAATAAAACTGTCTTTGTAGATGACATGATTTTTTATGTAAAAAATACCTAAGAATAAACAAAAACCTCCTGGAATTAATAGGCAATTTTAGCAAGACTACAGGGTAAAAGGTCAATTGCTTTCCTAACACCAGCAAAGAACAGTTGGAATTTGAAATTAAAAACACAATACCATTTACATTACCCTCAAAAAATAAAGAGAAAATAAATACTTAGGCATAAATCTAACAAAATATGCACAAGCTCTATGTGAAGGAAACTAGCAAACCTCTGATTTAAAAAATTAAAATCTAAATAAATTGAGAAATATTCCCAGAAAGCATCAGTATTGTTACGATGTCAATTATTCGCAACTTTATCTGTAGATTCAATAAGATCTCAATCAAAATCTTAGCACATTATTTTGTGGATATCAACAAATTAATTCTGAATTTTATATGAAGAAGTAAAAGACCCAGAATAATCTCAAGAAGAACAAAGTTTGTGGACTGACATTACCCAACTTCAAGACTTACTAAAAAGCTACAGCAAACAAGACAGTATGGTATTGGTAAACAAATAGACAAATAGACCAATGGAACAGAATGGAGAGCCCCAAAATAGATCCACGTAACTGTAGACAACTGATCTTTGACAAAGGAGCAAAGGCAATTCAATGGAGAAAAGTCTTCAGTACATGGTGCTAGAACAACTGGAAATCCACATGCAAAAAATGACACACACCTTATACCTTTGATAAAAATTAACTCAAAATGGATCTTAAGATGTAAGTATAACATTTAAAACTATAAAACATCTATAGGATAACTTGACTCTAGGTGACTTTGAATTTGGTGATTTTTCAGATACAACACCAAAAGTATGATCCAATGGGGGTGGGGGAAACGTAATAAGTTGGACTTGATTAAAATGAAAAACTTCTGCTCTGCAAAAGGCACTGTTAAGAAGATTTAAAAAACAATGCACAGACTGGGAGAAAATATTTGCAGAATACCTATTAGATAAAGGACTGTTACCTAAAATACACAAGGAACTCTTATAATGCAAAATTTTAAATTAAAAATAATTCACAAGTGGGCAAAAGATCTGAACAGACACCTCACCAAAGAAGATATACAGATGGCAAATAAAGATATGAAAAAGTGCAGCCGGGCGTGGTGGCTCATGCCTGTAATCCCAGCACTTTGGGAGGCTGAGGCAGGCAGATCACGAGGTCGGAAGTTTAAGACCAGCCTGACCAACATGGTGAAAGCCCCGTCTCTACTTAAAAAAAATACAAAAATTAGCCAAGCATGGTGGCAGGCGCCTATAATCCCAGCTACTCAGGAGACTAAGGCAGGAGCATCGATTGAACGCAGGAGGCAGAGGTTGCAATGAGCTGAGATTGCACCACTGCACTCAAGCCTGGGCGGTGACAGAGCAAGACTCTGTCTCAAAAAGAAAAAAAAGAAAAGAAAGAAAAAATACTCAGCATCATATGTTACTAGGGAATTGCAAATTAAAGGAACAATAAGATACCACCACACACCTATTTGAATGACAAAAATCTAAAACCCAGGCATCATCAACTGCTGGCAAGGATGTAGAACAACAGGAACTCACATTTATTACTGGTGGGATGCAAAATGATACAACCACTTTGGAAGACAGTTAAGCAGTTTCTTACAAAGCTAAACATAGATCGACCATACGATCCAGCAATCATGCTCCTAGATATATCCAAATCAGTGAAAATGTATGTCCACAAAAAAACTTGCACATGAATGTTTATAGCAGCTTTATTCACAATTCCCAAAACCTGAAAGCAACCAAGATGTCCTTCAGTAGATAGTGGATATACTGTGGTATTTCATACAATTGAACATTATTTTGTGATAAAAAGAATTGAGCAATCAAGCCATGAAAAGACATGGAGGAACGTTAAATGCATATTGTTAAGTGAAATAAATCAGTCTGAAAAGGCTATATACTGTGTGGTCCAGCAGTATGACATTTTGAAAGAGGCAAAACTATAGAAACAGTAAAAGAAAATCAATGGCTGTCATGGATGGGGTTGAGAAGGGGCAAAGAAGGATTAATATATGGAATAGAGACAATATTTTAAGGGAGAGAAACTATTTTGTATGATACTGCAATGGTGGATACGTGGTATTACGCATTTGTCAAACTCCATAGAACTGTATAACATAAAGATTAAATTTTAATGTAAACTGTGGACTTTAGTTAATGATAATGTCTCAATATTGGTTCATCAAATGTAATAAACATGGTAATAATAGGGGAAACTGCTGAGAGGTGAGAAGTGGGGGGAGGATGAGATGAGTATGTGAAGCTCTGTATGTCTGCTCAATGTGTCTGTAAATCTAAAACTGTGCCACAAAATAAAGAAATGCATGTGTATACATATATTTCCAAATTTGACTCAAGAAAAAATAGAGGAATCTTACAACTTCTAGAAAAAAAACATTTAAAAGTTGTTAATCTCAGAAGAAAAGTATGCAATCCAGACAGTTTTTCAGGCAGTTGCTTTTGGGGCTTTGCTATAGACTGAATATTTGTGTTCCTGGCAAAATTCATATGTTGATGTCCTGTCAATTTTATAATATGAGGGGGTAGGGCCTTTGGGAGATAATTAGGTTATGAAGGTAGAAACCTCATGAATGAGATTAGTGCCCTTATAAAAGAGACCCCAGAGTGCTCCCTTGTCTTATTTTTTTGTCTTTTTTTTTTTTTTTTTTTTTTTTTGAGACAGAGTCTCACTCTTGGGTTGGAGCGCAGTGGCATAATTTTGGCTCACTGCAACCTCAACCTCCAGGGCTCAGGTAATCGTCTTACCTCAGCCTCCCAAGTAGCTGAGACTACAGGTGTGCGCCACCATGCCCAGCGAATTTTTGGGTTTTTTTTTTTCTTTTTTTTTTTGTAGAGACTGGATTTTGCCATGTCGCCCAGGCTAGTCTTCAACTCTTGGGCTCAGGCAATACACCTGCCTTGGCCTCCCAAAGTGCTAGGATTAGAGGCATGAGCCACTGTGCTTAGCTCCCTTGTTTCTTTAGCCATGTGAGGATGGATGAGAAGATGGCATTTGTGAGCCACGAAGTGAGCCTTCATGCAACACCAAATCTACCAGTGCCTTAATCTTAGACTTCTCAAACTCCAGAATTATGGGAAACAAATTTCTGTTGTTTATAAGCCACCCAGTCTATGGTATTGTTATAGCATCCCAGACTAAAACAAGCTTTTGAGGAACAGATATTTCCTATGCTATACAATCTATACAGAGCATAGGAACAGGTGGAATGTTTCCCAGCTAATTCAGGTCTTAAAAACAAATAAACAAAAGAGGTCTTTTTGTAGTTTAACTGTGATTACCTTTGTCATTACACTTTTCTTTCTCCATATTTCCTCTAGCCAAAAATATTGTTTACAAAAGTATCTATTTTCAGGGCAGCTTCATGGGGCCTGTAACGAGAAAGAGGCAAAACCATGGTGGGCAATCAAGTGGTGGCTCCATGGCAGGGCCACTGAAACTAATACCTCAGTTAGAACCGTAGCTCTTCCAAAGCCCGACATGAGCCAGGGCTTGGAACATCTTCTGCAGGCTATCCAGGACTTCAGCGAGCAACAGAATGTTGCTGAATATCAACTGCAGCTGTTCGGGACTGAGACGCCCAGCAGACTGCATCAACAGCTGACACCACTCCCTAATGATATGTGTGTCTCTCAAATAGCTGGTCTCTAGAATTAGTTTTAAATGCAGTCATTAAATAAAAAGTCCTAATTAATCAGGATTCTCTAGGGGTGAAGATGAACCTTAATTATGAGATTTGGATTTTGTATGAAAATATCTCTGTATACTTGCCCTGCCCTGGGTCCCTATCTGTTGTATTTTCCTACATGAGCAAAATTCCCAGAAGGATCCAGAGTGTACCAAACACCACATAGGCCAAGCCTAAAAAAGATCATTTTTCTGAATTGCCTGGCCTTCATATGTCGGGAAACCAAAAAGCTGGCAGGACTACTAGAATTTAAGCCCCATCCCCATGCGTGTACCGTAGATTATCCACAAAAGTAGAGGCTGGTGCTGGACAGGCACCAGTAGGAGGGGTCAGAGATTACTGCTATCAGCAATACAGAGGAAATGCACATTCTGGAAGGGGACAGAGAAGTGATCACTGGAAGAGCAAGTTCCTGGATCTCCTTTGACCCGGGCTTCTGAATACGCTGGGGCAGTGGTCCCCATCCTTTTTGGCACCAGGGACTGGTTTCATGGAAGATGGAAGGGGCTGGTGGCAGGGTAGGGGGTAGTTTCAGGATGAAACTCTTCCACCTCAGATTATCTGGCATTAGTTAGAGTCTCATAAGGAGCGTGCAACCTAGAGTCCTCGCGTGCGCAGTTCACAGTAGGGTTGGCGCTTCTTTGAGAATCTAATGTGGCAGCTGATCTGACAGGAGGCGGAGCTCGGGCAGAGATGCTCCATCTCCCGCTGCTCACCTCCTGCTGTGCAGCCTGGTTCCTAACAGGCCACGGACTGGTACCGGTCCGTGGTCCAGGAGCTGGGGACCCCTGTGCTGGGGCATGGATGCAGCAGTCTTCAGCTGCATTTTTCCTTCCTGGCAGGCTTCCATGGGTGCCAAGCCATGTCAGTAGGGCTGAATCTGACGTCTCTCTGAAGTACCAGAACACCACCAGGGACAAAAAAACACCAGGGCTGGATTAGTGGTCACAACCAGGGTCCAGGATGCCTAAAATCTAGCAGGGACATCTGCCCTTTGAAAGACTTATTCAAAATTGAAGAAGTTCAAGTTGATCATAAGGCACTAACCAGTGGCCTCTGTTCTAGGAGTCGTTGGAATCACTGCCCTTGGGACCAGGGGCAGTCAGGGGAGTTTTGGAGAGGAAAGTTGGATCATAAAAGAGCATAATTACAAGGCAATTTAGGGGAAAAAGAGAAGGAGATAATGGATTAGCTAGAGGTCCCTGGAGCTCAGAACTAAAGGCAGGCGAATTCAGGGTGGGAGGAAAGGACCTGTGGTGAGATCATCAACTGCAGTCTCTTGAGAATAAAACCCAAATTGCCATACACACCTGAGACCGTCTAGGTGCCCCCTTATGTTATCTCTGTAGCTCCTTAACCTTTCCTGTGTCCCTGAACTCATCTCTATTTATTTCAGTTTCCTGCAGTAGAATTCAGTAGTTTTATTCTTGTGATGGTCAAATAGTTGTCTGTGGGGTCATCATGAGAGAGTTCACCTGCCTCACCAGGGACAATGCATCTCTATTCAGTGAGGGCCACAGAGGTTTACTTACCAAGCAGCACCTCACTCATGCTGGCTATCTACAGCCAGAGCAGCAGATCTTTGTTCCTGCACCCAGCTGGGCACCTGAAAGTTGGATCATGGACCACTCCAGCCCCATAACACTTCTCCTGATTCAACTCAAATGCCCAAATTCATATCAGACGTCATACTAGACAACACACTTTGGCTGCTCTCCCAGAAACTAAGAGACTTATAGATACTTACGGAATGTGAACTTCATGCTGCTAGGCTTCAAGCTCTTACATGTAGATTAGGCTCTTTATCCTCAGTAAAATGGTGGAGCCATGATTCGTGTTCAGAGATTCTGACATGTAAACACTACACTGCACTGCCTGGTGTTCTGCTCACTGCCCACAGGCTGACCTTACCTCTCCGCACATTTGAGTCTGCTGTGATCTTTTCTTCCTTTCCTCTTTTTAATTTGCAATGGGAACTCTCCAAAGAGAAATTACTATTGTCCACGGCAGCAAGCTCAGCATGTTGGGAGTTAGAGGGTCCTGGCGGCCACTTGGTGGCAGCCTTAGGACTATAGCTACTGGAAGCAAGGTTACAACTAATTCCTCAGTGAATTATCTGTGAAAACGGGGAAAGGAGGTCACTGGTTAACCACTGGGTATAGGACACATAACTAGTGCTCTATTGGACATAATAAAGAAGAAAATATTGTGTTTATTTTCAAGATGTTTGCAATCCAGTTATAAATATTATATATGTATATATTTATACATATGTATATACACACACACACAAACACACAATGCCTTAAAATAACTTCTAAGCAGTATACAGGTAAGTTCAAAAGAAAAACATACATTGTACAGAAGCTCAAGGCATTATAGACAGAAGGATTAGTCAGAGTGTTATGCACTTAAAAAATTGCCTCTTGGAATTTATTTTGGATTAAAGTTTTGGAAGAGGGTGAACATATGGGCATATGGGAGCAGGGTGGGGCAGGGGAGATGTGGCAGGAAGGGCATCAAATGTAGTGGAATGACTTATGCAAAGGAATTAGGTTATTTGTCCCTCTTTTCATAATTTTCATGTCCATTTTGACGGTTTGGGCTTGTCTTAAGGCAGCGTATTTCCAGAACAGATACTTCCTCAACCACCTCTAATCAAAGCTAGTTAGAAATGACTCAGCTTCAGTGTCATGGTTCTAAGCAAGCTGAAGCCTACTCGGGAGGTTTACTGAATTCAGACACAGCCCCAGCTAAGAAATCCCTCGTGAGACTTGCTCAAAATTGAGGAAGCTCAGGTTTATTTTAAGGCACTTATCAGGGATAAGAAAAATTCCTGTCACACAATAGGCAAGCTCTACAGCCAACAAAAGGGCTTCCAAAAGTAGGTGATGGAACCATTTAGCAAAGCATTCTCCCACAGATTCGGGCACTTCTGGCTGCATCAATTCTCTATTTCTTTCTAATCAGGTTCAGAGTCAAACCAATGCTTCCATCCTTTATTTTTTGGAGACAGGCTCTGAAGTTGGAAAGGTCAGGCGCTTTAAGCACGAAGTCAGGCAGCATGATGGTGGTGCTTCAGAAGAAAAGTTTTGTGAATCATGGGTATCTCCTCTGGAAAATATGGAGATACCTGGTGACACACTGATACCCTCTTCTTGACTAGGGTCTACCTGCAGAATGCAGCTGCAGCAGATATGAACTGGGGCCCTATCAGTGCTCAGGACAGAGGAACTGCGGCTCTGTTAATTGTGTAGGCTCTGTTCTGGTTTTCAGAGGAGGCCAAAATGCCCTTGATGTGTATTTTCCTGCCCAGCTCTAGGCCTTTGGTCTCTGCAGGTCCCTGTATGTAGTCCATTCCCGAGGTGCAGGTGATTGAGATTTGGGGGTCTGTTCTGTCTGTGGAGATACAGGCAAGGTGCTTCCTTGCCTCCTGCTTGATTAATTTTGGAATGAGGAGTGAGCATGGCAGGTTGAGCCTTAGGAAGACTGAAGATGTAGAATGGATAGATGTCATGGTTCCAGGTTTCTCACAGGCATCAGAGATTCCTGCTCCTGCCTTGGTGTTAGTGCCTCAATGCTTGTCTTTCAGCTCTCACTGAGCATCCTCAAGCATCACTATAGTTTGCCCAAAGGTAGGGCGGGCTGAGCAGGAACGCTGGCATACTGGGGAGCAAGAGAGCTAAAGGAGCCAGCCATCCTTGCATGAAGAATGGCAAGGATTGCCTCCAAAGTGTAGTTTCTGGCTGGGAACTCCTTTTATGATAGATGAAGAAATCCCTGTTAAAACTCCATGTCTACAGGAGCTAGAGATGTCAGAGCTCTTTGACTGAAGGGCCTAGAGTTGGCTAGGCTCTAAAATCAAGGCATCTACTAACTCCAAGAGTCTTCCCTCACAGAATCAGCAGACTCTGGGTCCTAATGGAGCTCATGGAGCCAGGAATGAAACTCTGAAATCCATCCATAATGAGCAATGTGTCAGGGAAGGCCCAGATAGGAGGGCTGGGTCTCTATGCTTGGATCCTTATGCCATTTCCACTTTTTCAAAGAGGATGGAACTATGAAGAAACAGCGGCAGCATTCATTCCATAAGAACTCAGGCACTATTACTCTATGAATCATTACTGAGCATTTATAATAAATGAAGAAGTCATATGAGGAGCAATGGTGACTTTCTCAGCCTGGAGCAACTAGAGCAAGGGGCATAAGGAATTTAAAATCAAAGAAAATTCCTAGGAGGCATGACTAGAAAGCTGTTACTCAGCATTCATTCAACAAGTACTTAACTAAGCACAGACCTCGTGCCAGACACTGGTGTGGCTTATTCTTGATCCAGGATCTAAGAAAGAATCATAGTCCTGAAAGCAAGCTTTGTGAGGGGGATATCTCCAGCCTGTCAGAGTAAGGAATGTTACTATCATGTATCTTAGGAGACAGGTGGCAGGCCCCTCTTTGGGGAGTTCTCAAGTACACAGATCTAGTTAATGGGTTAATATACCAGCACAAAAAGGCCACTGTAACTCAAATCACATATCAAACTGACATCTCAGATATGCTTTACAGGCACTTCCATGGAGTGTTCCACTAAGGTTTACCCTAACAAAGAACATCACCAGGATTTAAAAACACTCCCCATTATTGCTGATACAACCAGTAAATGTGAAGATTTGCATGTAGAGCAGATATTGTGAGAAAGTCTACGGATTCCCTAATTGTCTCTAACCTTGTCCTAGATGTGTCCTGTTCAATACACTTCCCTTGATCTTTATCAGGAGATCTTTAACATTTGGGATATTTTCTAGATTTACTACTTTAGAGTCCTAACCATATTGTTTAGGAAACTGTATTCAACCTAGAGTCAAAACCAAGTTGTCAACAGGTTTTGTATAACCAGCAGTTTACAGACCCGCTTTTGACCCCAGAAGGGAATTCAGCCTGAACCTCTGCCTCCTGCCCTGTTCTTCTCTACCTTCCAGATAACCAATCTTCTCAGTCCTCTCCTTCAAACAGATTTTAATTCAGCTGACAGGCACAAGAAATACAGGCTGATTAATATAAATGAGGGCTGCATAATTCATAGATTTAGTAATGAGATGTCTTATAAAAGTTTTGTAGGAAACAGGTGTTTTCTCCTAACCCTGGAAAATTATTTTCCATTAAGATATGTGACTTTCTTTTTATGCCTATGTGGCACTGAGGGATGCATATTCTAGAGATGGCCATCGAGGACCTTGCCTCAACTCTCTTGTCTTCTCTAAGTCATATATGGGCATTCTGTGAAACCGATTTATTCATTCCATATTAATTCATTTAACTTATTTTGATTCATATTTCTATTCTGCTTATTGTTTATTCTTGTGAGCATATTATATGAAAATTCAGAGTACTTAAAATTGTTTGGATATCTGAATGGCAGGGCAAGTACACTTTTGCACATGTGCTAGACAAATCCACGCTTAACAAACAGTTACTGGGTGCTTCCTAAATTATAAACTGGTTTAACAGATACAATACTTTTTCATTTCCTCTGCCTGGAACATTCCCCTTCTACTCCTTCAACTGTCAGTTCATCCTTCAGTTCATTGTCTTAGGTGTTTCCTCTGAACATCTCCAGAACTAAGTTATTGACTCTAACACATAAATCCCTACCTGCAAAACAATAGTCATCATACACACATTTATTTTTTAAATGTTTCTCTCTTTTACTGAGATGAAACCTCCACTAGCTGACTCTTACCTGTTTTCTGCATCTATTACAGTGTCTTTTACCTTATAAATGCTTATAGATGCTCGTTGAATGAATAGATGTGTTTTAGAGTTTAATATCTCTGATATAATAGATTCTTGGTCAAACACTGTGAGCTCAGTCATTTAGCTAATTGAGCATCTCAGAGTACATAATAAGGGACTAGAAAAAGTTGTAGGGCACCGTTCTGCCCTCAAGAGGGCCTCCATAAAGTGGATGGACCATTTGCATACAAAGAATTAAATGCCTACACATATCCCAAGTACCAAAAGAGTGGGTGAGTGAATGAATGATTAAATGAAATGAATAAGCAGATCATTTTAGAGTTATATAAAATGAGCTTAACCTTGGACTATTTTATGTTTCTCATCTCATTTCTTACATCTGTAAAATGGAAACTATCAATGTTCCTATTTAATAGGGTTGTTGTGAGGATTAAATAAGATAATGACCGTAAAATGCTTAGCACAGAATCTGGTACATATCACACAACAAATGTTAAAAGTTATTTCTTAGTAGTAGTATTGTTATTCTTATCATTAGGTTCCTGGGAAGGGTCAGGTAGGATGATTTGATGAAGGATCTATAAATAACATGTTATTACATTCTCAATAGGCTCGACAGGGGACCAGTTATAAAAGACTAAT
This sequence comes from Chlorocebus sabaeus, assembly GCF_047675955.1. Classification (NCBI taxonomy): domain Eukaryota; kingdom Metazoa; phylum Chordata; class Mammalia; order Primates; family Cercopithecidae; genus Chlorocebus; species Chlorocebus sabaeus. The sequence goes on from NC_132925.1 coordinate 41,383,474, forward strand.
GCTGAAATGATTATCTTTGATTGGCAGCTCTCAAGCACTTAACTATTAATGAGGAACTCAAAGAACTTTTATTTAGATGGGTTATATTCTAGTGATATGCTGGTAAATGTTTAGCAACCAGAAGTGTTACTGCGGGGGAAAATTTTGGACTTGTAGTATTTACTTTTTTCTGTGATATTACCATTCCCACCATCTCACCATGTCTAATTTCAAGCTATCAATATGCCTTCATCGAACGTAGAGAGATGTGCAGGAACACACACACACACACATACACACACACACACAATTTCCCCCATACAGATGCAGTAAACATATTACTTTGTTTTAAGTATGATGTATTTAATCATAAGCTTATATAACTTTTAAATTTAACCAACGTCCATACGTTATTCAGATTTCCTTAGTTTTTACCTACTGTCTTTTTTTTTTTTCCTGTTGTAGAATCTCATCCAAGATAGCACATTACATTAGGTCGTCATGTCGTCTGTTAAATAAAATTTATAGGAGACCACTGATTTGGAATAGGGTCTTACACTAAGTCTAACACGCCAAACCAATATGGAGTTTAACTATAGCAGCTGAGCTTTAGTTGATGGCAGGAAGTTCTGTAACCAATTAGCCAGTTAAGTTGAACGAAATAAGTTGTCTCTGCATTGCACTTTCATTTCCTATAACTCATGTCAGATAATGTTATTGGTGGGCATTCTCTCAATCCACTCTGGCTTGGAGGGCTGCCAGATTCACAGATCATTCTTGTTTTATTTTGCTTTCCTTCATTTTGTTTTGCTGTTTTGTTTTTCTTTGCTCAAATAAACTTAGTTAAAATATAAACTTGTCTAAGGTTTTTTTCCATTCTCTATTCTGTTCCATTGGTCTCTGTGTCTGTTTTTGTGCCAATACCATTGTTTTGATTACTCTAGTTTTGTAGTATCATTTGAAGTTGGGTAATGTGATACGTCTGACTTTGTTCTTTGTGCTCAAAATTGCTTTGGCTATTTGGGCTCTTTTTTGGTTGCATATGAATTTCATAATAGCTTTTTTCCAGTTCTGTGAAAAATGGCCTTGGTAATTTGTTAGAAATAGCATTGAATCTGTGGGTTGGTCTGGGCATTATGAAAATGTTAATGAAATTGATTCTTTCAGTCCATGAGCAAGGAATGTTTTTCCATTTCTTTGTGTTGTCTATGATTTCTTTCAGCAGTGTTTTGTAGTTCTCCTTATAAAAATATTTCACCTCCTTTGTTAGATGTATTCCTAGAAATTTTATTTTACTTTTTGTAGATATTGTAAACAAGATTGTGTTCTTTATTTGGCTCTCAGCTTGCGTGTTATCAGTGTGTAGAAATGCTACCGATTTTTGTATATTGATTTTGTGCCCTGAAACTCTACTGAAGTCGTTCATCAGGTCTAGGGGTCTTTTGCAGAGTCTTTAGGGTTTTCCAGGTATAGAATCACATTGTTAGAAAAGAGATAATTTGACTTCCTCTTTTCCTATCAGGATGCCTTTTCTTTCTCTTGCCTGATTGCTCTGGCTAGGACTTCCAGCTCTATGTTGAATACAGGTGGAGAGAGTAAACATCTTTGTCTTGTTCTGGTTCTTAGGGAAAATACTTCCAGCTTTTGCTCCTTCAGTATGATGTCGGTTATGGGTTTTTAGTAGATGGCTCTTATTATTTTGAGGTGTGTCCCTTCTATGCTTAGTTTGTTGAGTGTGTTTATCATGAAGAGATGTTGGATTTTATCAGATGCATTTTCTGCATCGATTGAAATAATCACATGGTTTTCGTTTTTAATTCTGTTTATGCAGTGGGTCACGTTTATTGATTTGCATACACTGAACTAACCTTGTATCCCAGGAATAAAACCCATTTGGATGGCGGAAACTTTCTGCTGTGCTGCTGGATTCAATTTGCTAGTATTTTGCTGAGGAATTTTGTGTTTATGTTCATTAAGAATATTGACCTGTAGTTTTCTTTTTTTGTTGTGACATTGCCAGATTTTTATATCAGCATGATACTGGTTTGTAGAATGAGTTAGGGAGGGATCCTTTCTCATCAGTTTTTTGGAATATTTTCAGTAAGATTGATACCAGCTCTTCTTTGTCCATTTGGTGGAATTTTGCTGTGAATTCATCTGGTTCAGGGTTTTTTTTGGTTGGTAGGTTTTTTCTTACTGATTAGACTTTGGAGCTTATTATATGTATGTTCAAGGTTTTGATTTCTTCCTGATTTATTCTTGGGAGATTGTGTGTTTGCAGGTATTTATTCTTTCCCTTTAGATTTTCTAGCTTGTGCACATAGATGTGTTCATGATAGTCGCAGAGGATCTTTTGTATTTCGGTGGGACTGGTTATAATGTCACCTTTGTCATTTCTGATTTTATTTGGATCTTCTCTCTTTTTTCTTTGTTAATCTAAAGCAGTCTGTCAATCTTGTTTTTTTTATTATTATTATTATACTTTAAGTTCTAGGGTACATGTGCATAACGTGCAGGTTTGTTACATATGTATACTTGTGTCATGTTGCTGTGCTGCACCCATCAACTCGTCAGCACCCATCGACTCGTCATTTACATTATTCTTTAAAAAAACAACTTTTTGTTTCATTGATCCTTTCTATGGTTTTTTTGGTCTTAATTGCGTTAATTCTGCTCTGAGTTTAGTTATTTACTTTCTTTTGCCACCTTTGGGATTAGTTTATTCTTGTTTTTCTAGTTCCTTTAGGTGTGATGTTAGATTGTTAATTTGAGATCTTTCTATCTTGATGTTGGTTTTTAGCACTATAAACTTTCCTCTTAACACTGCTTTTGCCACATCTCAGAGGTTTTGTAGTGTTGTGTCTCTATTTTCATTTGCTTCTGTCAGTGGGATACCCCAGTATTATTGTGTGAGTGTCTAAGTCTTTTTGGAAGTCTAAAAGTACTTACTTCATAAAGCTGGGTGCTTCAGTGTTGGGTGCATACATATTTAGGATAGCTAAATCTTGTTGAATTGAACCCTTTATCATTATGTAATGCCCTTCTTTATTCTTTTTTAACTCTTGTTTTAAAGTCTGTTTTATCTGATACAAGAATAGCAACCCCTGCTCCTTTTTGTTTTTCATTTGTGCGATAGATCTTTTTCCCTCCCTTTACTTTGACCCTATGGGTATCAATACATGTGACATGAATTTCTTGAAGGCAGCAGAAAGACAGGCATTTTTCTAAATTCAATTTCACACTCTATGTCTTTTAAGTGGAGCATTTAAGTTGTTTACATTCAGAGTTAATATTAATATGTGAGATTTTGTTTGTCATACTGCTGTTAGCTACTTGATTTGTAGTTTTGCTTATGTAGTTGCTTTATACATGTGCCTATGTGTGCTCTTATGGTAGTGAGTATCATTCTTCCATTTTCATGTTTAGAACTTCCTTAAGCATCTCTTATAGGGTGATGATAAATTCACTTAGCAATTACTTGTCTGGGAAGGATTCTATTTCTCCTTTGTTGAGTAAGACCTGAAAAGCACAGGCAGCCAGAGCAAAAATAGTTTTACTTTTTTTTACCCAAGATGGTGGATTAGAGGCTTTCAGAGTGCCTCAGCCACTTGGAAATAGCAAAAGAGTGCATAAAGATAAACTCTGGGAGGAAAATGGGAATTCATCAGTATAGTGAGGGACACCCCAGGCCTGGAGGAGAAAGTGGTTAAGCAGCCCCTATGACGGCTTCAGCTGATAAAGTGAGTGAAGCTGAAGCTTTTTGATGAGGTGAGGCTTTTTAATTTTTTATTCTTTTTTTCCTTTGAGGGTATGACTGTGGTATATGTTGTATATGACAGGCTTCATTTCTGGATGCTTTCAGAGGGTCAGGGCTCTGTATAGTTTCCTTGGTTGCAGACAGATTTGTACAGTGACTTTCTCAAATGTTGCTTGATGTAGCAATGTATTTTTGTTTGGTGGTATAATTCAAGCTGCAGACCAATAGATAGTGCTTGAGAGTAAAAGTCACCAAGAGGTTCTTACTCTGCATGCTCACCCTTGGTGGGACAGAGGAAACAGAAAAGGGTGAAAAATGTCCTTCCCCAGTGTAACTGGTCTTTGGTGGGAGTAGAGCCCCTGGAGAAGCCAGAGAAGTACCTCTTTCAGCCCATGCTCCCCGGGCCACAATAGAAAGAGTTGCTGCCACATCTGTAGCAGTGCACTGGTGATGGGGCAGGGTGCAAGAGATAACCCCTTCTCCAAGTCTCCAAGAGCTTTGCTGTTGCCCCCTTCAGTGGCTGGCACCACACTTTCATTTCCTTTAATCCAAGGGAGGCTTTGGTGGGTTGCATTTTCCCCACCCTGAAGGGTGGTCCATCCCAAGAGTTGGATGTCCAGGCGAGTAGGGGTCCACCTCCCTCTCTCCCCTTGGAATACGTGGGGCACTTTCTCCCAAACTGACCAAAGGAGCATGCTAAGGCACTCAGTAATGACACACATAGACTGGTTCCAGGTCACAAATTTATCCCTGGCTGCAAGTCATCCTACCCAGGAGAAACCTTGGCTTCAGCAATTCTCTTCCCACTCCAGTCCTGCAATGGAAGAGAACCTAATTTCAGGACCTATTGCTGGGGTGCTCCCACACTCACTGCTCAATTCTGGCTGTGGGGTTTCTTCCCCCACTCCAGAGCAAGCACAGCTCTAGTTGTGGGGGTGTTTCCCCTACTCCAGAGCAATCTCTAGCCTGAGACTAAAATGTCTGCAGTGGCTGCTGTTGCCAGGTCGCCAATGACTTTGTATGAGCCCAGATTAAAAATGGCATCTTCCTTTCAGTCCTAGGTCTGGGAAAATGTCTGCAGCTTTTTCCAGTGTCTTTCCCTCTCTCTATCTCTCAGCCTCTCTCCAAGCTCACTCCTGAGCTTGGAGGAAACAGGGTGCTCTCTCTTGACCTGGGTTGCACAGATCACTAGCAGAAAGGTAAGAAATAGAGGGAGACTGGGATTGGCTGCCTTGCACATGTACTGGGCTTCACTCACTTTATCAGCTGAATGCCATCATGGGGGCTGCTTAATCTTCTCCTCCTCAGGGTCTGGGGTGTCCTTCACTATTCTGATGAATTTCTATTTTCTTCCCAGAGTTTATTATTATTATTACTACTATTATTATTTTTCTTCTGAGACGGAGTCTTGCTCTGTCGCCCAGGCTGGAGTGCAGTGGCACAATCTCTGCTCATTGCAACCTTCGCCTCCCAGGTTCAGGCAATTCTCCTGCCTCAGCCTCCCCAGTAGCTGGAACTACAGGCATGTGCTACCACACCTGGCTAATTTTTGTGTTTTTAATGGAGACAGGGTTTCACCATGTTGGCCAGGCTGGTCTCAGACTCCTGACCTCAAGTGATCTGCCCGCCTCAGTCTCCCAAGGTGCTGGGATTACAGGCGTGAGCCACCGCACCTGGCACTGAGTTTTTCTTTATGTACTATGTTACTATTTCCAAATGGCTGAGGCATACTGAAAGTCTGTAATCCATCATCTTGGGTAAAAAAAGTAAAACTGACTGGGCGCGGTGGCTCACGCCTGTAATTCCAGCACATTGGGAGGCTGAGGAGAGTGGATCACCTGAGGTCGGGAGTTCGAGACCAGTCTGACCAAAATGGAGAAACCCCATCTCTACTAAAAATACAAAAAATTAGCCAGGCGTGGTGGCGCATGCCTGTAATCCCAGCTACTCGAGAAGCTGAGGCAGGAGAATTGCTGAAACCCGGGAGGCGGAGGTTGTGGTGAGCCAAGATAACGCCATTGCACTCCAGCCTGAGCAACAAGAGTGAAACTCTGTCCCGCTCCCCCCTCCAAAAAAAAAAGGTAAAACTATTTTTGCTTTGGTTGCCTGTGCTTTTGAGGTTATACTCATGAAATTTTTGCCCAGACCAATGTCCTGGAGTGCTTCCCCAATGTTTTCTTCTGGTAGTTTCATGTCTTAGAATTGAGTCTTTAAGCCAGGTGCGGTTGCTAATGCCCGTAATCCCAGCTCTTTGGGAGGCTGAGGTGGGCGGATCACTTGAAGTCAGGAGTTTGAGACTAGCCTGGCCAACATGGTGAAACCCCATCTCTACCAAAAATACAAAAATTAATCAGGCTTGGTGGCAGGCACCTGTAATCCCAGTTACTCAGGAGGCTGAGGCAGGAAAATAGCTTGAACCCTGGAGGTGGAGGTTGTAGTGAGCCAAAATCACACCAACTGCACTCCAGCCTGGGCAACAGAGTGAGACTCCATCGCAAAAAAAAAAAAAAGTCTTTAATCCATTTTGATTTTTGATTAGATTTTTGTATGTGGCAAAAGATAGGGTCCTAGTTTCATGCTGCACATGAATATCCAGTTTTCCCAGTACCATCTATTGAAGAGTTTGTTCTTTTCCCAATGTATGTTCTTGGCACCTTTGTCAAAAATGAGGTAAATGTGCGTTCATAAAAGAATGAAATCATATCCTTTGCAGCAACATGGATGAAGCTGGAGGCCATAATCCTAAATGAATTAACGTACGAACAGAAAACAAAATATCGCATGTTCTTGTAAGTGGGAGCTATTAAATCAAGTTTAGCCAAAAGCTGCCTCCTTACATATTTTAAGTTCAGCCTAAAGGTTTCTCTGTATATTGTGAACTATAACAAGTGGAGGTGTAAACAGATGGTAGTCTACACTTGTACCAATCACTGAGTTTTGGCCAATCAAATGTAGCCAACTGTCCAAACTGTGTTCAAATAAGGCAAACGCCGAACTGTAACCAATCTAGTTGCTTCTGCACCTCTCTTCCATTTTCTGTTATCACTTTCCTTTTTCTGTCAATAAATCTTCTACTATGGGGCTGCGCCTGAGTCTCAGAGCCTACTTTGGCTCAGGAGGCTGCCCGATTCAGGAATCGTTCATTGCTCAATTAAACTAATTTAAATATAATTTGGCTGAAGTTTTTCTTTTAACAGAGCTACACATTGAATACCCATAGACATAAACATGGGAACAGTAGACACTGCAGACTCCTAGAGAGGGGAGGAAGAAGGGCATGGGTCAAAAATCTACCTGTTGGGTATTGCTTATTACCTGAGTGCAATATACCCTTCTAAAAAACCTGTACATGTACCCCCAATATCTAAAATAAAAGTTGAGAAAAAATGAGTTCAATTGTAAATGTGTGGATTTATTTCTGGATTCTCTGTTCTGTTCCATTGTTCTATTTACTTCTGGGTTCTCTGTTCTGTTACAAACCAGCCTTGGTACTGGTTTTTAATGCCAATAACAAGGCTGTGTGATTATCATCCCCTCTTATCTCTCATTCTCTCTCCCTCTAGACAAAGAGCTTCCTGAGAGTCCTTCATTACTTTCTCTGAGTTCCCAGCACCTGGCACAGTCACTGGGACATGATAAGTGCTCAAAAATATTTGAGGAATTATACTGAAATTAAGAACTATTGGACTTCTTCTCCAAGAAAACACCAAACGGCGAATGACGCTGGTGCAGGGGGGAGCCCAGAGGCCCTGGTGGCCTTGGAATGGGGAACAGCGGTGGCTTCTGTGGAGGTTTCGGCAGTGACATCCGGGGCCTGGGTCGCGGAGCTCACGGAGGCAAGGCCGAGGATAAGGAGTGGATGCCCGTCACCAAGCTGGGCCCCTTGGTCAAGGACATGAAGATCAAGTCCCTCGAGGATATCTATCTCTTCTCCCTGCCCATTAAGGAATCTGAGATCATTGACTTTTTCCTGGGGACCTCTCTCAAGGACGAAGTTTTGAAGATTATACCGCTGCAGAAGCAGACCTGTGCTGGCCAGCGCACCAGGTTCAAGGCTTTTGTTGCTATCGGGGACTACAATGGTCAGGTCGGTCTGGGTGTTAAGTGCTCCAAGGAGGTGGCCACCGCCATCCGTGGGGCCATCATCCTGGCCAAGCTCTCCATTGTCCCCGTGCGCAGAGGCTACTGGGGGAACAAGATCGGCAAGCCCCACACCGTCCCTTGCAAGGTGACAGGCCGCTGCGGCTCTGTGCTGGTGCGTCTCATCCCTGCACCCAGGGGCACTGGCATCGTCTCAGCGCCTGTGCCCGAGAAGCTGCTCATGATGGCTGGTATCGATGACTGCTACACCTCAGGCTGGAGCTGCACTGCTACCCTGGGCAACTTTGCCAAGGCCACCTTTGATGCCATCTTTAAGACCTACAGCTACCTGACCCCCGACCTCTGGAAGAAGACTGTATTTACCAAGTCTCCCTATCAGGAATGCACTGACGACCTCGTCAAGACCCACAGCAGAGTCTCCGTGCAGCGGACCCAGGCTCCACCTGTGGCTACAACATAGGGTTTTTATACAAGAAAAATAAAGTGAATTAAGCCTGAAAAAAAAAAAAAAGAAATATTGGAGAATCTACAGACAGCAGCCAAGAAAGATGAAAACGGCATTCACAAAGAAAGAAAAAGAAAAGCTGGCACACTGTTTAACCTAAAGAAAATAATGAGGCATTTACCAGTTTTCAAAGAGATTTGATAATGAATTTTTAACCAAAAGATGCTAACTTTGAAGGAGTCATTTTTACATATAAGTGCACTTTATGTATGCTATCCCTTAATCTGAAAGAATAGGAAAGAGTGGACGGGCAGGAGGGAAGGGGGGAGAGACAGTGAGAGAGGGAGAGGGAGAGAGGGAGAGAGAGAGAGAGAAACTAAACTACCCTGGGTTACACACAGATTTCTCCACAGCATCTTTCAGTGGCAGAAAATAGTGGTGTGATGTCTACACCATTCTGAGGAAAATAATGACCCTAAAGTGTGATCCTAAAATGCTATGTCCAGTCGAGTTGTCCTTTTAACTGTAGAGCTCAAAGACAGCCATTCTTTTTTTTTTTTTTTTTGAGACGGAGTCTCGCTGTGTCACCCAGGCTGGAGTGCAGGGGCGCGATCTCGGCTCACTGCAAGCTCCGCCTCCCGGGTTCACGCCATTCTCCTGCCTCAGCCTCCGAGTAGCTGGGACTACAGGCGCCCGCCACCATGCCTGGCTAGTTTTTTGTATTTTTAGTAGAGACGGGGTTTCACCATGTTAGCCAGGATGGTCTCGATCTCCTGACCTCGTGATCCACCCGCCTCGGCCTCCCAAAGTGCTGGGATTACAGGCTTGAGCCACCGCGCCCGGCCAAGACAGCCATTCTTAAATATATGAACACTCAAGAAATACAATACTCATAAATCTTCCTTGACAGAATTTTGGCCACAAAATCCAGATAACCAAGAAGTGAATAAAAATATTTAGAAATTGAGAAGAAATGGTAAAAGACTGATAGTGAGGACCAAATCGATTTCAATGTAAAATGGAGACTGAATAATTGTGGAAGTTAAGGTAATAGAACAGAATATAAATGTTATTAGAACTAAAAAAAATAAAAATCTAAAGGTGGGAGAAAGAAGGTTAGAAGCCATGAGCAGGCTAATTTCCTTATGTATAGCAGAAAGTCAACAGATACTATCTAAAGTTGAAATGCATAATTATAAAATGATTCCAGAGGGGGTAAAGTTGCTGTCCAGTTAGTTTCCCTGTCTACTCAAAGGACTAAACTAGAGAGTAGACTTTGCCACTAAGTTCCATTATATATTTAAGAACTATCTTCTTGAAATCAAAATTGATTGAGGACTATCCTTTCCCTAAAATTAAAAGAGGCAACAATCTCCACATTAGATGTTTTAAAGGTTGGGTAACCAACTATCTGTCTGCAGTTTAGAAATGAGTGCAGAGAGATATTAGTGTCCTTATAAGCTGCACATTTCTGGTGTCAGAAAGAAGGCTGAAGCCTACCACCCACTAGCCCTAGGCTCTGGTGTTCATCCCACTATTATCAAACCACCAATGAGAGCAAACTAAAATGAAAAAGAATGGAACCAGCCAGCCAGTACAATCTTAGCGCTTAGGCAAGGAGATGCAAGAGAGAACAGGACAATGAGCTCAGACCCATCTCCAGATCCTCAGGGTTAAGATCCAAAGAGAGAGAGCAAGGGAGAGAGACTGGTAAACGGGATAGCAGTCTTTATAGATAGTAGCCTCTCTGCTTGAGGAAGAAGGCATAAGGATCCGAACATAAATTCCTAGGGGCCTAGTTCTGTAATTTTTGTCCAGCAGCAATACGGACAGTGAATGAGACAAAGCAAGAGAAAGAAAAATGATAGCCCAGTCTTATCACATATGCACACAATCTCTTTGTACACTTGCAGTCTCTCACACAGATGCCTTGAGTATCCTGTGCCCTTTGCCTTCATAGTTAGAGAACACCCTTTACCTGTCTGCCACCCTGTTTCTGGTTATCTCCATAACTGGAGTCTCTCCTCAGACAAAAACAAAACCCATCTATCTTTCTCTCGGTTTCAACAGGCAATCCCTAATTTGCCATTGCCATGAAAAGTTTGGGGTACTGGGGAGAAGGAAGAGAAGGAGAAGCAGGCTTTGTTTGGCTAGTGATTGTCAAACCTTGGTGCAGAAAAGGACTTCTGGGAAAAGAGTTGGCAGAAAGAGCACAAGACAGGGGAAAAAGAAAAGAAAGAAACTTTCTGGGCATGTTGCTTTGGCTGAAGAATGTGTCAGAAAGAGAAGGAAAATCTGAGCTTGCCATTGTCAGCACCCTGACTCCTAGAATGTTGTCTTAGGTCGCATCTGAGCACTTTACTCAGTGTCTTTCCACTCAAGCATTAATTTGGCTGTAGTGACTGGAGCAAAATCCCTGTGTCTCAATGCCCGATTTTTTCATCAGTATGAAGGGGATAATCACCAGTGGAAGGAGGACATATGAAATGGTAAAGTTTCTTAAAACAATCTAGAGAGATGCAGGGGATCACAGTGTTATATGTGAAGTTCCTTGCCCAATGAGATACCATCTCACACCAGTTAGAATGGCAATCATTAAAAAGTCAGGAAACAACAGGGGCTGGAGAGGATGTGGAGAAATACGAACACTTTTACACTGTTGGTGGGATTGTAAACTAGTTCAACCATTGTGGAAAACAGTATGGCAATTCCTCAAGGATCTAGAACTAGAAATACCATATGACTCAGCCATCCCATTACTGGGTATATACCCAAAGGATTATAAATCATGCTGCTATAAAGACACATGCACACGTATGCTTATTGCAGCACTATTCACAATAGCAAAGACTTGGAATCAAACCAAATGTCCATCAGTGACAGACTGGATTGAGAAAATATGGCACATATACACCATGGAATACTATGCAGCCATAAAAAAGGATGAGTTTGTGTCCTTTGTAGGGACATGGATGCAGCTGGAGACCATCATTCTTAGCAAACTATCACAAGAACAGAAAACCAAACACCGCATGTTCTCACTCATAGGTGGGAACTGAACAATGAGATCACTTGGACTCGGGAAGGGGAACATCACACACTGTGGCCTATTATTGTGATTATTTACTCTAAATAATTCTTATATCTTAGAGATATGCTCTGAAATATTTACTGATAAAATGACATGTCTTGAATTTGGTTCAACATAAGGAATTAAAGTCAGATTGGTCTTGGTTTGACAATTGTTGAAGCTGAATGATGGGTAAAAGTGAGTTTGTTATACTACTCTCTCTACTTTTGCATGTGCTTAAAATTTTCCATTATAAATATGTTAAAAATACTTTTGTGAACTCCTACTAGGTAACAGGTGCAGAGGATGCAACAGCAGGTTTTGATAATAAAATAATTCAAATTAATTTGATTTCTTCTTACCTAGCCACTTCTCTCTTGTGCTCTGCTATAGATGAAATACTTCATTTCACAGAAAGAGAGTCCTATCCCAGTTTACATGGTTGGCTTGAGTCCTCAGCTATGTAATGGGCTCAAGAAAAATTATTGTTCTAGATTATCTGGCATTTTCTCTGCTAAATTGGGAGCAACACTCTTACATAATTTTTCTACATTTCTTTTCCAATTATAAGTACAAATAATTTTGACTAGAATTTTACTAAAGTTAACATTAGAGATTGTACAACATTATACAATTTGATCTTATATCCAGAAATATGGGTATTTTCACTCATTTTACAAAAAGCATCTTCCAGATTCTTTATGATATGGAGTTATGATTTGTTAACTGATTTTAACTTAAATTCCATATTGTTACAAACACAAATTGAAGTGGCTTCAATTTTATGGTATTAAAACATATTTAAAGCAAACATGGAAATTTTAAAGTATTAGGTTGGAACCAAATAATCATAAAGGTACCTAGGATTATAACAAAAATTAAACATTGTATTTAACTCTGAGATTCCTAGGAGAAAAGACAAAAAGGGAAACTGTACATTATATAGTTCTCATAGTTTAATAGAAAGAATGCATTTTTTTGGTAGGTAGTTCCTTTTAGAAATAACAAAATAGAAAATGAGTTCAACCACTGCTTTATAGAAAATAGGGAAATGTTCTTCAATTGAGCATTTCTTTTCCTCACATTAATAAAGTCTGCACACACCTCCTATGTTAATAGGAAATAGGAATTCCAGATAACAAATGTGGAAAGTTGAAATAATCCTGACAAATTTTTCAAATCAATTGTTGAAAAATCTTTATTTAGAAAAAAATATTTTGTTGGAAAACAGCAGAAACCAAAGAAAAACACACTTCATGTAAACAACAGAACACTATGCTAAGTTTAGTTCTACAATAAAAGCCACACAAATCTGTGTGTGGCCAAGGATGAGGATACAGAGAAAAGAAAAAGAAAATTGAGAGAGAGGTAGAAGATAACTCTTTGCTTACTGCAGGTCTTGTCACCTCTGGAAAATAGTAAGTTAGGATGGCCCTAGTCTACTAGCATGCCAGAGGCAGAACCAATATAATCTCCTAAAATGGGAGATTTGTGTCAATTCTTAGGGTAACTCACTAAGGTGGTTTGGTTCCACCAATGAATAAAGTTTCTAATTCTACACTAAGTTCATCCTTTGGAACATCAATCTCATCTCCAGATTCTTCCCCAAGCTTCTTCCACCAGGGTGCTTGTATGTGCTTCAGGGTTGTGAGATGGGCCTGCTTGGCCTTGGCTGCCACAGGCCTGGATCTACTTAGGAAGAGCTCAGGTTCTTTGCCTTCTGCCTCCTTTAGACTTGGTGCCTCTGTAGTGGACAGAAAACAAATAGATGAGAACAAGAGTCCTATGCCAGGCAGGTAGGAACTTGGAAGCTACAGAGCTGTAACTCTGCAGGCAGAAACAGCATTCCAACTCTGAATGTATTACTTTTGAGACAGTCTCGCTCTATTGCCTAAGCTGGAGTGCAGTAGCATGATCACGGTTCACTGCAGCCTCAACTTCCTGGGCTCAAGTGATTCTCCCACCTCAGTTTCCTAAGTACCTGGGACTATGCCACCACACCCAGCTAATATTTTTTTCTTTTTTGTAGAGATCTCACTATGCTGCCCAGGCTGGTCTCAAACTTCTGAACTCAAGCAATCCTTCTGCCTCAGCTTCCCTAAGTGTTGGGATTACAGCCATGAATCAACATATTTGGCCCATTTCTGTTTTTTTTGAGATGGAGTTTTGCTCTTGTTGCCCAGGCTGGAATGCAATGGTGCGATCTCAGCTCACTGCAACCTCCGCCTCCTGGGTTCAAGTAATTCTCCTACCTCAGCCTCCCGAGTAGCTGGGATTACAGGCGTGCACCACCATGTCTGGCTAATTTTGTATTTTTAGTAGAGATGGGGGTTTCACCATGTCGGTCAGGCTGGTCTCGAACTCCTAACCTCAGATGATCTGCCTACCTCGGCCTCCCAAAATGTTGGGATTACAGGCATGAGCCACCGCGCCCGGCCATTTCTGTGTTTAAAGGAATAAAAAAAGATGTAGATTTTTGTAAGATGGTTTATTTGTTTATTTATTTATTTTATTATTTTTGAGATGGAGTCTTACTCTGTCACCTACGCTGCAGTGCAGTGGCACGATCTCTGCTCACTACAACCTCCGCTTCCCGGGTTCAAGCAATTCTCCTGCCTCAGCCTCCCGAGTAGCTGGGATTACAGGCACCCACCACCATGCCCAGCTAATTTTTATATTTTTAGATGGGGTTTCACCATGTTGGTTATGCTGGTCTCAAACTCCTGACCTCGTGATCCGCCCACTTTGGCCTCCCAAAGTGCTGGGATTAGAGGCGTGAGCCACCTCGCCTGGCCAAGATGGTTTATTTAAAGAACAGAAACTTTAATAGAACCTCGTCCTATAGATGAGAGGCTCAGTTTCAGCCATGTATCCAATTTCAAAATATAAAATTCCCTAATAGTAGCCATTAAAGAAAACACTGGTCCTTTCTGTTCACATACACTAAAGAAATCCAAGAGGCTGACTGAAACACAGGGGCTTCATGGATGGGATCTCTCGTTAAATGGGTCAGCGGTTATGATGAATTAATTTTTGTAAAAGTACTTCATTAAAAATTATAGGCCAGGCGCGGTTGCTCACGCCTATAATCGCAGCACTTTGGGAGGCCGAGGTAGGCAGGTCACAAGGTCAAGAGACCGAGACCATCCTGGCCAACATGGTGAAACTCTGTGTCTACTAAAACTACAAAAATTAGCTGGGCATGGTGGTGCTCACCTGTAGTCCCAGCTGAGGCAGGAGAATCATTTAAACCTGGGAGGCAGAGGTTGCAGTGAGCCAAGATCACGCCACTGCACTCCAGCCTGGCAACGGAGCAAGACTCCGTTTCAAAAAAATAAAAAAAAATTATAAAATGCACTACAAGAGAATGACACTGTAACTATTGTCATCATCTACTATAAAATATGACCAAAAGCTTTTCAGATTACATAGTAAAAGATGGCTAGTAGGGCTCAGCATCTGAAATTAATAACTTCGGAGTGACACATACGAATGATGGCAAGGCTTGGGGAAACACGTAAGAAGGAGGTTATAAAATCTGCATCATTTGAAAACATTATGTGTTGGTCTGATCTATGTAGAAATTTCCTGAGGTTAGGGGATGAGCTAAAGATGCTTACTAATGGTTTCCTTCTGAAGGTTTTGGATGTCACAAACCTTGCATAGGTTGTTCCTTTTAGAGAACAAAAGTAAAATGAGCACATACTCATTAGCTGTTCAACGTTGGTGCTGATCTGTGCCATCAGAGCTTCTCTGTGCTGCTGGGCTCGCTCTTCCACAGCCCTGCCCATGAAGTAGTGTTGCAGTCGTTCTTGAGCTTGGGCATGGAGTTCCCTACTGACCACATCTGACATTGGAGAGCCCTGGAAACACAGGACAGAAAAACTTATCACAAAGAGGACATAGGTATCAAAGTACCCAACCACTTAGCAGAGGTTTTAGAATGCTTAGCTGTCTCTCATTTTATCAATTGAATCTTATGATTGATGTCTATCTTGTATTCTTACGCAAGTATTAAATAGTCTCTTAAAAGTTTTAGATAAAAATAATGGTGGAGAAGTTTTTTGTCTTTCTTTTTCGTATGTGACCATACTTTACTTTCTCAGATACTGTGGAATTATGGGAGAGGAGATAAAAAAACAACCTGATTAAAAAATGAACAAAATATAATCCTGTGGAAAAAAAAATGACTTGAATAGACATTTCTGAAAAAAGATAAAGAAACGGCCAGTGAACACATGAAAAGATGCTCAAAATCACTAATTAGGAAAATGCAAGTTCAAACCATAAGATACAACTTCATATCTATTAGCTGCTATCAAAAACAACAACTACAACAAAAATAACTAATGCTGACAAGGATGTACAGAAACTGGAACCCTGTGTGTGACTGGTGGAAATGTAAAATGGTACACCACTATGGAAAACAGTATGGCAGTTCCTCAAAAATTTTTAAAAAAGAATTAGCATATAATCTAGCATTTACATTTCTGGATACTCACCCAAAAGAATTGAAAGCAAGTACACAAACAGATATTTGTACACACATGCTCACAGTAGCATTATTCACAATAGCCAAAGGGTGGAAGGAACCCAAGTGTTCCTTGGATAAACAAAATGTAGTATACATAATGGAATATTATTCAGCCTTTAAAAAGTAGAAAATTCTGACACATGCTAAAACATGAACCTTGAAGACATTATACCAAGTGAAACAACGAAGTATGATTCCACTAATGGGGTACTTAGAGTAGGCAAACTCATAGAGACAGAAAGTAGAATGGTGGTTGCCAGGAGCTGGGTAGTGGGGGAATGGTGAGTTAGTGTTTAATGGATTCAGAGTTTCAGTTCTGCAAGATGAAAAAAGTTCTCAAGATGGATGGTGGTGATGGTTGCACAAACAATATGAACGTACTCAATGCTAGCACACTACACTTAAACATAGTTAAAATGGTACTTTTTACATTTTATCTATTTTACCACTCTGAAAATAAATAAATTTAAAAAAATAGGTACATGAAGCCACACAAAACTTACTGTATCAGAATTTTTTGGGGTGTGTGGGGCTTGGGTATATAATTTTTATAAAGGCGATTAAATTTGTAAATGATTAAAACTGTTAAAAGCAATATGTCCTTTCTACAGAGCTTAGGAACTGATTATTTATTGGAGAGAAGGCATGCTTCTGTCTGTCTTCATTCTATCTCTGCTTTAAAAACTTTCAGTTGTGGTTCTGCCCCTCTCTCCAATTAGGTTCTGGTGCTTGGCTAAGGGAGGAGTTGCTAATATGCTTGATCAGCACTTAAGAGATTCGTTGGCCATATACACCATGGAATACCATGCAGCCCTAAAAAAGGATGAGTTCATGTCCTTTGCAGGGACATGGTTTATGTCCTGGAAGCTGGAAACCATCATTCTCAGCAAACTAACACAAGAACAGAAAACCAAATACTGCATGTTCTCACCATAAGTGGAAGTTGAAAAATGAGAACACGTGGACGCAGGGAGGGGAACATCACACAGTGGGGCCTATCGGGGGGTGGGGAGCTAGGGGAGGGATAGCATTAGGAGAAAAACCTAATGTAGATGACAGGTTGATGGGTCCCAAACCACCCATGGCACATGTATACCCATGTAACAAACCTGCACGTTTCGCACATGTATCCCAGAACTTAAAGTATAATAATAACTAAAAAGAAGAGATTCATTAGCCATGTTTTATTGGTGGCCAGGCTGATTATTTTTAAAAGCTCAGGACCCCTAAAATTTTTTTAAGCACTTAGGTTAAAAGAACTTTATTAAAAATACAGCTTTATCCACTCTTCAGCAAATGTACAAGAACAGAAATTATAACAAACTCTCTCTCAGACCACAGTGCAATCAAACTAGAACTCAGAACTAAGAAACTCAATCAAAACCGCTCAACTACATGGAAACTAACAACCTGCTCCTGAATGACTACTGGGCACATAATGAAATGAAGGCAGAAATAAAGATATTTTTTGAAACCAATGAGAACAAAGACACAACATACCAGAATCTCTGGGACACATTTAAAGCAGTGTGTGGAGGGAAATTTATAGCACTAAATGCCCACCAGAGAATGCTGGAAAGATCTAAAATTGACACTGTAACATCACAATTAAAAGAACTAGAGAAGCAAGAGCAAACACATTCAAAAGCTAGCAGAAGGCAAGAAATAACTAAGATCAGAGCAGAACTGAAGGAGATAGAGACACAAAAAACCCTCCAAAAAAATCAATGAATCCAGGAGTTGGTTTTTTGAAAAGATCAACAAAATTGACAGACCGCTAGCAAGACTAATAAAGAAGGAAGGAGAAAAGAATCAAATAGACACAATAAAAAATGATAAAGGGGATATCACCACCGACCCCACAGAAATACAAACTACCATCAGAGAATACTATAAACACCTCTATGCAAATAAACTAGAAAATCTAGAAGAAATAGATAATTTCCTGGACATTTACACTCTCCCAAGACTAAACCAGGAAGAAGTTGAATCCCTGAATAGACCAATAGCAGGCCCTGAAATTCAGGCAATAATTAATAGCCTACCAACCAAAAAAAGTCCAGGACCAGATGGATTCACAGCTGAATTCTACCAGAGGTACAAGGAGGAGCTGGTACCATTCCTTCTGAAAGTATTCCAATCAATAGAAAAAGAGGGAATCTTCCCTAACTCATTTTATGAGGTCAACATCATCCTGATACCAAAGCCTGACAGAGACACAACAAAAAAAAGAGAATTTTAGACCAATATCCCTGATGAACATCGATGCAAAAATCCTCAATAAAATACTGGAAAACCGAATCCAGCAGCACATCAAAAAGCTTATCCACCATGATCAAGTGGGCTCCATCCCTGGGATGCAAGGCTGGTTCAACATACGCAAATCAATAAACGTAATCCAGCATATAAACAGAACCAAAGACAAAAACCACATGATTCTCTCAATAGATGCAGAAAAGGCCTTTGACAAAATTCAACAGCCCTTCATGCTAAAAACTCTCAATAAATTGGGTATTGATGGAACGTATCTCAAAATAATAAGAGCTATTTATGACAAACCCACAGCCAATATACTGAATGGGCAAAAACTGGAAGCATTCCCTTTGAAAACTGGCACAAGACAGGGATGCCCTCTCTCACTACTCCTATTCACATAGTGTTGGAAGTTCTGGCTAGGGCAATCAGGCAAGAGAAAGAAATCAAGGGTATTCAGTTAGGAAAAGAAGAAGTCAAATTGTCCCTGCTTGCAGATGACATGATTGTATATTTAGAAAACCCCATTGTCTCAGCCCAAAACCTCCTTAAGCTGATAAGCAACTTCAGCAAAGTCTCAGGATACAAAATTAATGTGCAAAAATCACAAGCATTCTTTTTTTTTTTTTTTTTTTTTTTTGAGATGGAGTCTCGCTCTGTCGCCCAGGCTGGAGTGCAGTGGCCGGATCTCGGCTCACTGCAAGCTCCGCCTCCCGGGTTCACGCCATTCTCCTGCCTCAGCCTCCCGAGTAGCTGGGACTACAGGCGCCCGCCACCTCGCCCGGCTAGTTTTTTGTATTTTTTTAGTAGAGACGGGGTTTCACTGGGTTAGCCAGGATGGTCTCGATATCACAAGCATTCTTATACACCAGTAACAGACAAACAGAGAGCCAAATCATGAATGAACTTTCATTCACAATTGCTTCAAAGAGAATAAAATATCTAGGAATCCAACTTACAAGGGATGTAAAGGACCTCTTCAAGGAGAACTACAAACCACTGCTCAGTGAAATGAAAGAGGACACAAACAAATGGAAGAACATACCATGCTCGTGGATAGGAAGAATCAATATCGTGAAAATGGCCATACTGCCCAAGGTAATTTAGAGATTCAATGCCATCCCCATCAAGCTACCAATGAGTTTCTTCACAGAATTGGAAAAAACTGCTTTAAAGTTCATATGGAACCAAAAAAGTGCCCGCATTGCCAAGACAATCCTAAGTTAAAAGAACAAAGCTGGAGGCATCACGCTACCTGACTTCAAACTATACTACAAGGTTACAGTAACCAAAACAGCATGGTACTGGTACCAAAACAGAGATATAGACCAATGGAACAGAACAGAGGCCTCAGAAATAATACCACACATCTACAGCCATCTGATCTTTGACAAACCTGACAAAAACAAGAAATGGGGAAAGGATTCCCTATTTAATAAATGGTGCTGGGAAAATTGGCTAGTCGTAAGTAGAAAGCTGAAACTGGATCCTTTCCTTACTCCTTATACGAAAATTAATTCAAGATGGATTAGAGACTTAAATCTTAGACCTAAAACCATAAAAACCCTAGAAGAAAACCTAGGTAATACCATTCAGGACATAGGCATGGGCAAGGACTTCATGTCTAAAACACCAAAAGCAATGGCAACAAAAGACAAAATTGACAAATGGGATCTAATTAAACTAAAGAGCTTCTGCACAGCAAAAGAAACTACCATCAGAGTAAACAGGCAACCTACAGAATGGGAGAAAATTTTTGCAATCTACCCATCTGACAAAGGCCTAATATCCAGAACCTACAAAGAACTCAAACAAATTCAAAAGAAAAAAACAACCTACCTCATCAAAAAGTGGGCAAGGGATATGGACAGACATTTCTTAAAAGAAGACCTTCATACAGCCAACAGACACATGAAAAAATGCTCGTTATCATTGGCCATCAGAGAAATGCAAATCAAAACCACAATGAGATACCATCTCACACCAGTTAGAATGGCAATCATTAAAAAGTCAGGAAACAACAGGTGTTGGAGAGGATGTAGAGAAATACGAACACTTTTATACTGTTGGTGGGATTGTAAACTAGTTCAACCATTGTGGAAAACAGTATGGGATTCCTCAAGGATCTAGAACTAGAAATACCATATGACCCAGCCATCCCATTACTGGGTATATACCCAAAGGATTATAAATCATGCTGCTATAAAGACACATGCACACGTATGTTTATTGCGGCACTATTCACAATAGCAAAGACCTGGAATCAACCCAAATGTCCATAAGTGACAGACTGGATTAAGAAAATGTGGTACATATACACCATGGAATACTATGCAGTCATAAAAAAGGATGAGTTCGTGTCCTTTGTAGGGACATGGATGCAGCTGGAGACCATCATTCTCAGCAAACTATCACAAGAACAGAAAACCAAACATCGCATGTTCTCACTCATAGGTGGGAACTGAACAATGAGATCACCTGGACACGGGAAGGGGAACATCACACACTGAGGCCTATTATGGGGAGGGGGTAGGGGGGAAGGATGGCATTGGGAGTTATACCTGATGTAAATGACGAGTTGATGGGTGCTGATAAGTTGATGGGTGCAGCACACCAACATGGCACAAGTATACATATGTAACAAACCTGCATGTTGTGCACATGTATCCTAAAACTTAAAGTATAATAAAAATAAAAATAATAAAAAAAAAGTCATGATATTTCTCCATTGTTTCCTTTCAGAAGTTTTATAGTTTTAGGTTTTGCATTTAGGCCTATGATCTACTTTGAGTTAAATTTTGTATATGAAGTGATGTATGGCTTCAAGTTCAATTTTTTTTATATATGGATAGCCAATTGCTCCAGTTTTTCTACTGTATTAACTGTGCATCTCTGTCAATAATTAGTTGGTTATACATGTGGATTTATTTCTGGATTCAACTATGTTCTACTGATTTGTTTTTGTATCTTTGTATCAATAGCACTGTTTTGATTCTATAGCTTTATAATTGCAATCAGGTAGCGTTAGCCCTCCAGCTGTTCTTTTTTGCAGTTACTTAGCTATTCTATTCTAGGTCCTCTGTATTTCTATATGAATTTTAGAATCAGTGTGTCAATTTCCACAAGAAAACCTGATGGGATTATGATTGTGCCGAACGACATTCTGCCTTGTTCCTAATCTTAGAGGAGAAACATTCAGTCTTTTGTCATTGAATATGATGTCAGTTGTAGGTATTTCATAGGTATCTTTCATCAGGTGGAGAAAATTTTCTCCAAATTCCTAGTTTGTTAAGATTTCGTTCTTGGGGTGTGTGGGGTGTCAGGACTAGATGTTGTATTTTGTCAAGCTCTTTTTCTGCATTTATTGATATAATAATATTATTTTTCTTAGTCTGAGTCTGTTAATATGGTAAATTATACCTGAGATAAACTTTACTTGTTCGTGATATACTAGCCTTTCAACATATTGTTAGATTCAATTTGCTAAATGAATAACTATTTTGAGATTTATCCATGTTGTTAAAAGTTTTAATGTTTAGAATTTTGAGATAAATGTTCATGAGGAATATTGTTCTGAAATTCTTTGCTTGTAAGGTCTCTGGTTATGGTGTCAGGGTATTGCTGGTCTCATAAAATGAGTTGTAAAGTATTTCCTCTTCTTCAGTTTTTTATGGAATTGGCATTATTTCCTTCTTAAATGAATCAGTGAAGCAATCCAGCCATGCAAGTTTTCTTGTGGAGAGGTTTTCAGCTACAATTTAGTAGACATATAGATTTATGAGATTATTCATTTTATCTATTCTCAGGTGAACTGTGGTAATTTGTCTTTTGAGGATTTGTCTATTTCATAAAAATTGTTGTATTGGTATAAAGGTACTAATATTATCTTATTCTTCAATATCTGTATAGTCTATATTGATGTCACTTCTCTTACCTCCTGATGTTGGTAATTTATGTCTTCTTTTTCCTGATCAGTCTGGCTGCAGTTTTATAAATTTTATCGATCTTCTCAAACAATCAGCTTTTAGTTTCATTGATTTTTTCTCTATTGCTTTTGTTTCATAGTTTATTGATTTCCCTTTGATCTTTATTTCCTTTCTTCTGTTTACTTGGAGTTTAATTTTCTCCATTTCTAGTTTCTTAAGTTATAAGTTGAGGGTTTTCTTGTTTTTGTTTTTTAATGAGAAAGGAGGGGCTGTCTGCCTCTGTTTTTTTTTTTTTTTTTTTTTTTTTTTTTAAAGAGACATAGTCTTGCTATGTTGCCCAGGCTGGAGTACAGTGGCTATTCACAGGCACAGTCATGGACCACTATAGCCTTAAACTCCTGGGCTCAGGAAATCCTCCCACCTCAGCCTCCCAAGTAGCTGTCACAGGCTACTGTGCCCAGCTCTTTGAGGCCTTTGATTTGAGACCTATCTTCTTTTTAAAATATAGGTGTTTAGTGACAAAAATTTCCTTCTAAATACTGCTTTTGGGGAATCTACAAGTTGTGAAAGGTGGAGTTTTCATTCAGTTTGAAATACTTTATAATTTCCCTTCTGATTTCTTCTTTGAGGCTTTGGTTATTTAGAAGTGTGTTGTTTAGTTTCCATATAGTTGGTAATATAACCAGAGATATTTCTGTTATTGACTTCTAACTTAATTCTATTGTGGGCAGAGAATATACTTTGTATATATATATTTTTTAGTTTATTGAGATTTATTTGATGGTACAGAACGTAGTCCATCTTGGTAAATGTTCTATGTGCAATGTTCATTAAGAAGAATGTTATTTGGTGAAGTTTTCCCAAAATGTCAATTAGATCAAGTTGTTTAATAGTGTTGTTCATATCTACCATATCCTTGCTGCTTTTCTGCGTGCTTGTTCTATAAGTTGTTGTTGAGAGGGTTATTGAAATAATTGTGGCTTTATTCCTCATCACAGTTCTATCAGTGTTTGCTTCATGTATTTTTTTATTGTGGTAAAATATACATAAGATTTATCATTTTAACCATTTTTAATTGTACAGTTCAGTGGTATTAAAGTACATTCATATTGTTACATGACCACTGCCACTGTCCATCTCCAGAACTTTTATATTTGCCCAAATTGAAATTCCATACTCTTTAAATACTATCTTCTCATCCTACTCCCCAACTTCTACTCCTGAAAACCGCAATTCAATTTTCTATTTCTATCAATTTGCCTTCTCTAGGTATCTTAGATAAGTGGAATCAGATAATATTTGTCCTTTTGTATCTGGCTTATTTCAGTTAGCATGTCATCAAGGTTCATTCATGTTGGCTACATGTATTTTGGAGCACTGTTATTAGGTATATAAACATTTAAAATTCTTATGTCCTCTTAATTGATTCCTTTATCATTATACTTGTTCCACCTTTTTTCATATTTAAAGTATGTTTCTTGTAATCAACATATAATCAGGCTTTTTTATTCAGTCTGCTACTCTGCTTTTTAATTGGGGTGTTCAGACCATTTTTAGCTATTGTAATTACTGATACAATCATATTTGAGTCTATCATTTTGCTTTCTTTTTGTCCCATCACTTTATTTTTCCTCTTTTTCTGCCTTTTTTGATCAAGTATATTTTATGATTCAATTTCATCTCTTTTGTAGACTTATTAGCTATTTTATTATGAGTCGTTAGCTATAACTCTTTGTTTTTTAAATTTTAGTGGTTGCTTTAAGGTTCATACCATACATGGTTAACTTATAAATCTACCTTCAGATGATAACATATCACTTCATATATAGTATAAGAACCTTTCAATAGTATAGCAATCCCCCAGTTATCCAAGGTTTCACTTTCTGTGGTTTCAGTTACCTGCAGTAGAGTACAATAAGATATTTTGAGAGAGACAGAGAGACCACATTCATATAACTTTTATTACAGTATATTATGATAATTGTTCTACTTTATTACTGTGGTTGTTAATCTCTTACTGTGTGTAATTTATAAATTAAACTTTATCATAGGTATGTATGTATAGGAAAAAACGTGATATATACAGGGTTCGGTACTATCTGCAGTTTTAGTTTTCCATTGGGGGTCTTGGAATGCATCTTCTGAGATTAACGGGGGACTACTGTATATTTACCCAAGTACAGTCATGCCTTGTTTAACGACAGGAATAGGTTCAGAGAAATGTGCTGTTAGGTGATTTTGTCACTGTGCGTCTGTCATCGAGTGTACCTACACAAACTTAAATGGTATAGACTACTACCTATGTAGGCTATGTGGTATACTCTATTGCTCTTAGGCTACAAATCTATACAGCATGTTATTGTACTGAATACTGTAATCAATTTTAATGCAATGGTAAGTTTTTGCATATGTAAACATATAAAAATACAGAAAATGTCCAGTAAAAATATGCCATTACAATATTATGTGACCACTGTTGTATATATGGCCCAACACTGACTGAAAATTCATTATGTGACACATGGCTATAATGACCATTTCCAGTGCTCTTAATTTCTTTATGTAGAGCCAGATTTCTCTCTGGTATCTTTTCCTGGCATCATTTTAAACAGAAATGTTAAGTGTTTTACACCTTAAAGAACTTAACATTTCTGATTTACATTCCCACCAACAGTGTGTAAGTGTTTCCTTTTCTCCATATCCTTGCTAACATCTGTTGTTTTTGACTTTGTAATAATAGTCATTTTAACTGGTATAATGTGGTTATTTATGATGATTTTAATTTACATTTCTCTGATGATTAGTGATATTCAGCATTTTTCATTGTTTGTTGACCACTTGTATGTCTGTTCATGTTTCTTGCCCACTTTTTTTTTTTTTTTGAGACAGGGTCTCTCTCGGCCGCCCGGGCTGGAGTGCAGTAGCATGAACGTGCCTCACTGCAGCCTCAACCTCCTGAGCTCAAATGATCGCCCCACTTCAGCCTCTCAAGTAGCTGGGACCGCAGACAGGCACCACCATGCCTGGCTAATTTTTAAATTTTTTGTAGAGACCAGGTCTCACCATGTTGCCTAAGCTGGTTTTGAATTCCTGGGCTCAAGTATTCCTCCTGCCTTGGCATCCCAGAGTGCTGAGATTATAGGCATGAGCCACAGCATCTGGCTTTGCCCACTTTTTAATGGGTTTTTTTTCTTCTTGAGTTGAGTTCCTTGTAGATTCTAGATATTAGCCCTTTGTTAGATGTATAGCTTGCAACTATTTTTTCCCATTCTATAGGCTGTTTACCGTTGATTGTTTATTTTGCTGGAGAGGAGTTTGCAATATAGGCATGTAAATGTGCATTTTTACTCCCTCAATCTATATGAATAAAAATAATTTAACATTTCTGGAATGTTAAATTCTTTTTTGGTAGTGTAAGTGTACTGGTGATCAAGTCTTTCAGCTTTTGTATGTCTGAAAAAGCTTTTTTTTTAACAATTTTTTTTGCCAGGTACAGAATTCTAGGTTGGACAACTTTTTTTCCTTTCAGTACTTTAAAGCAAGGTATCTTCTTGCTTGCACTGTTCCTACTGAGCAATGTAATTTTTGTCTTTATATAACATTTAAAATTTTTTTTGTTTTTAAGATTTTCACGTATCACTGGTTTGACAATTTTCATTATGATATTCCTTGGCACAGTTTTTTCCATGTACTTGTGCCTTAACTGGTTTGGGTATGGGCTTATCATTTTTAGTTTGGAAAGTTTTCAGCCATTATTTTTCTCTACATTTCCTTCAGGGATTCCAATTTTTCATTTATTGGGTCACTTACAGTCCCACAGCTCAGTAATGGTCTTTTCAAATATTTTTCTCTTTTTTTTCCCTCTCTGTGACTCATTTTGTGCAGTATCTACTACTATGGCTTCACCTTTATTATTAATTTATTATTAGACTTCCATCCAGCAAAGTCTAATCTGCTATTAATTTGATCAAGTATATTTTTCACACCATACTTTGAAGTTTTTATCTCTAGGAGTTTGATTCAGGTATTTTCAAAATATTTTCCATATTTCTACTTGACTTTTTGAACATATAGAATACAGTTATAATGACTGTTTTAATGCCCTTCTCTGCCAATTTTAACATCTATGTAATTTCTGGGTTGGTTTGATTAAATATCCTCCTCATTATGGGTCCTATTTTCCTACTTCCATGTATGCCTTTAATATTTGATTAGCTACTAGACATTGTGACTTTTACCTTGTTGGGTGCTGGATATTTTGACATTTCTTAAAATTTTGAGTCTTTTTTTGGAATGCTGTTAAATTACATGAAAACATTTTAATCTTTTTTTGACTCTTGATTTTATAATTTGTTTGGCAGAATGGAGCTGTCTAAGCTAATCATAATCTACTATTAAGGGAGGGTCTTCCTGAGTACGTTTCACAATACCCTGTGAATTATGAGTTTCTCCAGCGTATTTGATGGGAACAGGCACTATTCCTGGACCTATGTGAGTTCCAGACACACTTCCGTCTTACCTTTTCAGATGACTGTTTGGAAAATTTGGCTTTAGATAATTTCCTCACATGTACATGCTGATTAGTATTCTGGAGAATACTCAAGGGGTAAATTCTGTAGATATCTGGGGTTCTCTCTCTTTGCAGCTCTCTTTGCTCTGGTACTCTGTTCTATGAAGTCTAACTCCCTTGGTGTCACCAGACTCTCAGTGCCATCTCCTTAACTCAAGGATTCTAAAGAGCTCTTCTCTTCCTTGAGCTATGGCCTAAAAACTCTTTCAAGGCAGTAAGCTGGGGTAATTATAGGGCTCGCTTTGTTCCCTCTCAGAAATTATTGTTCTTTGTTGTCTGATGTCCAGGGTCTTGAAAACGATTTTCTCATACATTTTTATCTGTTTATGTTTGTTTCTTTTTCTGGTTGTTTCAGGCAGTAAGTAAATCTAGTCCCTGTTACTCCATCTTGGCCAGAAACAAATGTCAGGACTTTTTCCACTGTCTACCTCTTTATGGTAATCACAGAGGGCCTGACATAGAAGGGTGGTTTTTTCCCCCTCTCTTTCTCCACAGACTCCATTAGGTTTTGGGTCCCTAAATCCAGATTAGCAGGAGGGGAAAGTAAGAGGGCTTACTTACACTTCCTGGACTAAGCTACGCTATCCAATTCAGGTTTTACCATTGCTGTGTTCCAGTGATTACCAGATACATGCTCAGCTACTAATATATTTGCACTTCATTTCCATTTGTATAGTGGTTTTTGTTTGTTACAAAAAGTCCTTTCATTTTGGGCGCTCTGGAGGAATGAAAGGGTGAATGACAGGACTGCCTAAATATCACATCAAACCTCTAACATCAGTTATCCAGAACCTTCAAATTTGAGAAGTGTGTGTGTGTGTATGTGTGTGTGTGAGAGAGAGAGAGAATGAACTCAGGCACAAACACCACCACCACAATCACAACAAAACTCATGAAAAGTACCAAGATACACTATGAGTGGTTGGTTCAAATGAGGGAATAATTCTGATAGATTGAAATGTATCAACTGCCAACTTTGTCCATAAAATTACAGAAGTGTGAAAGCATGGGAGAAACTATAAGAGTAAAGAAAGTAGAGGTAATCAGCAAAGGTACAGGTGATTAAAATTAATGACAGGAGTGGTGAGTTACTCCCAAGGCAGAAACGGAAATGACCTTTGAAGACACATAGGAGTAGATGGTCAAGAATTCAGGTGGGAGAATTGAATAACACGTGACCTGCAATACTGTGGTCATAGAAAGTCAAAGATATGGACATTTCTGTTGGGATAAAGGTGCTAGCAGTATATTTGTGGTAAGATCATAAAAGGCAAATAGTCAAATGCTATATCTTATTGGCTTCTGGAGGTACATTAGTAGTCCAACAAATGTAAGAATGAATAATCATTGATTGACAATTACATATACTCCTTCTGGAAGGTTCAAAATAGTTCGAGTTTTACTGTATATTGCAAAAGAAGCAATGAACAAGTCTTATTGACGTAGTATGGGAAAAAACTGATTTAAAGCAGAGTCTCCTTCACCACTGACTATACCTCTATGGTTATGTAACTATAAAAAGATATACCATTACTTCTATGGAAAAGCCAATGCATTACCTTATACCAGCAATAAATGTATACACACACACACACACACACACACATATATGAGAGACACTGTTTTGTTGATCAATATCATGCACTGGAATAATGTAATACTGATATGGCACAGAAGCCTACATACCAAATGTCTTCTGACATAGTCATCCACTTGTTGCTTCAGTTCAACTCGGCGTGCATCAGTGAGTTCTTGGAGTCCTCGCCAAGGAGCAAATAGTTTCTTTTTCTTATGGCACTTTGCTAGGAATTTAAGTGCCTGGAGGAAAAAAAAATTGAAGGTTTGTGATTTTTCTCCCCTAACTAATAGAACTATTTTCTCACTACAACATATGGTAGTGACCACATTGCAATATTGATTAACTCTGAGTGTGTATAAGGAGGGGAATGGGACTGTGACAAGACGCAGGAGAATAGTGATTTTGAAAATACACAGTCTTCTGTAGTGCTTTTTACAAGGATATAGTCACATATTATTTGTGCAGTAAGCAATGAAGAGGAAAAAAAGCAATAGATTCTAGTCTCAATTCTAGTCCCTTATAAACTATGATTCTGGGCAAGTCACTTGATCCCTAGAGGACAGATTCCATGTCTATAGAAAAAAGGGGCCTTAATTCTACACAGCCTACAGGATTGTAAACACCTAGGAGACAGTATATTTCTGTCTGAATTATTTCCCATGTCCTTCAGAATGGACTCTGGTAAAAAGAAATTTTGTAATAGGCATGATATGGGACAAATTTGCAATTATTCTTCCCAATTGTTTTCACTCTTCTTGTGTCTTTGTTGTTTTTATTTTCATCAAAGTTACATGTTCACATTATTTAAAGAAAGGGTCAGCAAATCATTGCCCACAGGCCAAATCTAGCCTGCTGCCTGTTTTCATAGGACTTGAGAGCTAAAAATGTGTGTGTGGTTTTGTTTTCGTGTTGTTGTTTTGTTTTGTTTTTTCATTTTACATTGTTAAATAATTTAAAGGAAAAAGAATATTTAGTGGCATGTAAAATTATATGAAATTCAAAATCTAATGTTTACAAATAACTTTTTTTTTTTTTTTGAGATAGAGTCTTACTGTGTCACCAGGCTGGAGTGCAGTGGCACAATCTCAGCTCACTGCAACCTTCAACTCCCCAGGTTCAAGCAATTCCCCTGCCTCAGCCCAGAGTAGCTGGGATGACAGGCGTGCACCACCGCACCCGGCTAATTTTTGTATTTTTTAGTAGAGATGGGGTTCCACCATGTTAGCCAGGCTGGTCTCGATCTCTTGACCTTGTGATCCACCTGACTCGCCCTCCCAAAGTGCTGAGGTTACAGACGGGAGTCATCGCACCCCACCTCTACAAATAACATTTTACTGGAACACAGACATGCTCATTTGTTTACTATTGGCTATGGCTGCTTTTGTGCTATAACTGAATACATGTGACACACTGCATGACCTGCAAAGCCTAAAATATTTTATTATATAGCCCTTCCCAGAAAAGTTTGCTGATATAACTCTATCGTTTAATGTGTCAGTTTCATAAGAATTACTAGAATGCTACTGTTTAATTTGTCAGCTTCATAAGAATTACTAGAATTCTTACTAGAGTTACCCATTTACCCTGTCCCCTGACTCAAGGGCAACAATTTAATTCAGTTTATTCTTTTGACATTTAGCTCCATCTATTTTTCTGTGATTTTTTTTTTTCAGATATAGGTATTACCTATTGATTTTCTTGTATGAAAGGTATGAATTTAGCTCTCTTTCACTTGCTTCTACTCCCCATCCATCCTATATTATTATATCATAATTTTAGTTAAATTAATGTTCAATGTTTGCAAAATTATGACCACATAAAGGCTATTCACTTTTGAACAATATAGTATACTATAATTACTTTTCCTTCTTTGCACATTTTTATTTTCTCTGGAATTATTAATTCTCTTTTCTCCCATGCTGTTTTCCATACTACCGATTATATTTTATAAACTCTGCCCTAATTTTCAACACATTAAAATACATCAGGCATTCTATCAAATTCATTTTCTTGGACACACTTTCTGGAGCTTCCTGACCTGCTCTCTATACCTTGGGCATAGCTGTCATTCTGTGGTCTCCATTCACCATCATCTCGGTGACTACTTTTTATCTTTCCCGTGTGTTTCTTGGATTCCATGTTGCCTTCTTTCTCAGGTTATTCCCTCTTATCTAAAAATGTCTTTGGTCTGTCCTTATCTTTAATTAATAATTTGGTTGGGTATAGAATTCTAGTTGGAAATCATTTTCCTTCAAATATGTGACAATCTCACTTCAATACTTTTTAGCTTCCAATGTTGCTGTCAAGAAGTCCTTTTGTTCCTAGTACATCTCACAGTTATTATGAAACAAATGTGGAAGTGTTTCTGTCACTGTATTGGACACTTAATTGGTCCCCTTAATCTAAAATTCGTGACATTCAGTTCTGGGAAATCTTCAGTTATCTGACTTTCTTCTATTTTTTCTTGTTCTTGATTTCAAATGTCTGGTTGTTTGACCTCCTAGACTGGCAGTCTTTTCTATCCATCTGTTTTTTTTTTTTTTTTTTAAATTAAAGATTCTACCTTTTTTTCTTTTTCTAATGATATTTCATATGTTGACCAGGCTGGCCTAGAATTCCTGAGCTAATGCCATCCTGCTGCCTTAGCCTTCTGAGTAGCTGGGATTGCAGATGTGTGCCTCTGGCAAAATCTTTTTTCCTTGCTTTCTGTGAGATTTCTTTAACTTTTCTCCCACAATCCTTTTATTAGTCTTTCAGTTTTCCCTGTCGAATTTTATTCTGTGTGTTCCCTTTTATATGGTATCTTGGTTTTGTTTCATATATTATGTTTCCTTATCTCTCTGAGGATATTAATAACAGATTAAAAACATTTTTTCCTTATACCTGCAATGTTTATATTCTATCAAGTAGTTTTATTCCATTTGTTTTGTCTTTGGCTTTCCTTAGATATTCAGTGATAATTATCTTTTAGTTGATATTTAAGAGTGGGCACTAAGAAGCGGTTTAGAAAATTTCCCTAGTACCCTTTACCTTTTTGGTATTTTTTTTTTAAGACAGGGTCTCACACTGTCACCCTGGCTGGAGTGCAGTGGCTTGATTATGTATCACAGCAGCCTCAACCTCCTGGGCTCAAGTGATCTTCCCCCTTCAGCTTCCTGAGTAGCCGGGACTACAGGTGTGCGCCACCAAGCCCAGTTAATTTTTTGTAGAGAAAGAGTCTTATTATATTTCCTAGGCTGGTCTCAAACTCCTGGGCTCAAGTGATCCTCCCGCCTCAGCCTCCCAAAGCGCTGGGATTTACACGCGTGAGTCACCGTGCCCGGCCTTGTTTTCAGTATGGTACTTGAGTTTTCAACTGTGCTTGCATCCTTCTGTTGAGACTCTCTTCTTTCCTTCTATTCTCCCCTTTCATTTATTTTTCTCTTTTAGCAAATTTCCTCAATTTTTAGCCACTGGAGAAACAATGCCTCTGTTTTTGCATCAAGTAAGAGAAGAACAGAAGATGGATAACCATTCTGGCCTTTCTTTTCCTGCCGAGGACACTAATAACCGGTTCTTCCTGAGGGACGAGTTCATTGAAAGGATATTCCTACTCCTCTATATTACTTTTTTTTTTTTTTTTTTTTTTCAGGCTGGATCTCATTCGTATTGTCCAGGCTGGAGTGTAGGGGTGTGATCACAGCTCACTGCAGCCTTAACTTCCCAGGCTCAGGTGATTTTCCCCACTTCAGTTTCCCGAGTAGCTGGGACTACCAGTACGTGCTACCATGCCTGGCTAATTTTTGTATTTTTATTAGAGATGAGGTTTTGCTACATTGCCCAGGCTGGTATATTACTTTCAATGAGGCTAATGAACTATTTCCCATTTTTTTCTTAGCAAGGTCAGTAGCAGTGCCAACAGAAGTATAATGTGAGTCATATAAGTAATTTCAAATTTTCTAGTAGTCACATTAAGAAAATAAAAAATGGGCAAAACAATATTTACTGAGTTATATAAAACATATAACTCTGTATACACAAAATATTAGTATTTCATCATGTAATCAATATAAAAAAGTATTAATGAGATACTTTACACTTTTTTTCATGCTACGTTTTCAAAATCTGGTGGGTATTTTACACTTACGACACATTTCAATTTGGACTAGCTACATGTCAAGTTCTTCATAGCCAGCTACGTATGCTTAATGATTATTTTATTGAACAGTGCAGGTCTCTAGTGTGTCTTAGAAAAGGATACTTTAGGCCAGGCACAGTGGCTCACACCTGTAATTCCAGCACTTTGGGAGGCTGCAGTGGGAGGATCACTTGAGCTCAGGAGTTGGAGACTACCCTGGGCAACAAAGTGAGACTTAGTCTCTACTGAAAAAAAAAAAAAAACCAAAAATTAGCTGGGCCTGGTGGTGCAAGCCTGTAGTCCCAGCTACTGTGGAGGCTGAGGTGGGAGGATCTCTTGAGCCTCGCAGATCAAGGCTGCAGTGGGCTATGATTGTACCACTGCACTCCAGCCTGGGAGACAGAGAGAGATTCTGTCTCAAAAAAAAAAAAAAAAAAAAAAAAGAAAAAAGAAAAGGATGCTTTAAAAATATGGCAAAATGTATCCTTTATTGACTATTGCCTTGTTATAATTTTCTCTATTTTTCTATTTCTTTTCTCAGTGTACTTTCCCATTTTTCTTTCTCTTTTCCTTCTTTGAAAGTAATTCTTGGCCAGGCATGGTGGCTCACACCTATAATCTCAGCACTTAGGGAGGCTGAGGCAGGAGAGTCGCTTTAGCCCAGGAGTTCAAGGCTGTGATGCACTGTGAACACACCACTGTATCTGGGTGACAGAGTGAGACCACGTTTCTTAAAAAAAAAAAAAAAAGGTAATCCTCTTATATCCTTTTCCATTTTGGCTAACTTCACTTTGACTTCATCTTAGTTTTATTAATGAGATGCAAAGACTATAAACATGACTTTGACCCATCCCTTTTTGCTCTTAAACAGAGACGCATTCCTTTTTTTTATTAATGAGATGCAAAGACTATAAACATGACCTCGACCCATCCCTTTTTGCTCTTAAACAGAGACTCAATTACCTTTTTTTTTTTTTTAGCAGATAAGAGGCAAATGCGACTAATCTTCCTTTTGTGCCACTGGAAAGTATAAAAGCCAAAACAACTTTGCCTTCATAGCCTTCAGATACATTCTTATAATGACCCCTACTTTTTTCTCTAAGAAATGGTAGGCAAACCAGGATATTTCACTTTATGGTAGAGGATCCTTTTACAAAGTATTTAGGGTCATCTAAATCAAGCAAGGTAGTAAGTCAACTTAATAAGGGCCCACCTAATTCTATGACAGGGAAGACTTTAAAAAGGAGGTATTTATGAGTTAAAAGTGTTAGAAAGAAGCCAAAGGTTCCTCCAAAGGAAGTGTCTCCAACCCTGATATCAACTGGTTAATCCTTAGATGACTTTGTTTAGCAGAAGGTAAATATCAGGAGTATGTGTGATTCAGTGATGGTGCAGGACTGTTTGTTGCAGATACAACCTGAGATCCCCAGAAGAGCCTGAAGAAGGAGTAGGAGGCAGACATCTCTTCCTATTTCTCTAGCATTTATTCTACTATGTTTTTGGATGATTTAAAAAAAAAAAAAAAAAAAAACTTTGTAAAAAGTTAATCACAGAGACTGTTCAAAATCTATCACAGCAGAAAACTGAAATTGACCTAAAAATTCAATAACGGATTGTTAAGCTAAATGCTATAGGACCTGAAATCCTAATATGAAAGTTAACCATGTATAAGACAATAACTGCATGTTAGGAAAACTGATCATTAAATTTTAAAAACCACCTTGTGCTATGCTTTTCCAAGGCAACAAAATAGTACTATGCTCTAGAGAGATCACAGAAAGATTGCTATTTAAGAACATGAGGCTGGGAGTGGTGACTCATGCCTGTAATCCCAGCACTTTTGGGGGCCAAGGTAGGCAGTTCACGAGGTCAAGAGATCGAGACCATCCTGGCCAATATGTGAAACCCAGTCTCTACTAAAAATACAAAAATTAGATGGACGTGGTGGTGCGTGCCTGTAGTCCCAGCTACTCAGGAGGCTGAGTCAGGAGAATTGCTTGAACCTGGGAGGTGGGGGTTGTAGTGAGCCAAGATCGCGCCATTGCACTTCAGCCTTGCAACACAGCAAGAATTCGTCTCAAAAAAAAAAAAAAAAAAATATATATATATATATATAAAAAATTCTACAATTAAAATGTTATAATGATCTAAATATACCTAATATCTGTGCATTAAAAAAATCAAATATCACATGCTGCACTTGCACAGAACTTTGTAATTTACAAAATACATTCCCATGAATTAGGGTAACTGATCCACATAACAACTGAGTGAAAAGGGTAAAGGTAAACATCTATTCATACATCAAGCACATGTGATGAGCTGACAATAATAAGACTTAGCTCCTTATTCCTGAAGAACTCACAGCCCAAGTAAGAAGGGAAATAATTAACAAAACAACATTGTAGTATAGTAAATGACGTACACGTTCTAAGATAGTACTAAGGACTGAGTGGTCTAAACCAGCTTGGCCAGAGGTAAGGAGGTTTTCTTTTACAAAAGAAAAAACTAAGGCTCAAGAAAACTAAGTGTCTTGATTAAGGCTTTACAACAGGTAATTAGCAAAGTCAGGTTTGAACTCATGTTTTTGCCTCTTGATTCAGAGCTCTTTTCACTACATTAGACTCACTGCTCTTTGAAGTGTGACAGCTGCTTTATACTCTGTGAGAGACTGCCTCTGTTGGTGAAAATTTTTCCTTTCCCTGTACCCTCTCCAATGTTTCTGGATAATCAATGCTGATTTCTCTTCCATTTCCCGATAGTGTTTCTCCACCTGACCTAAAAAGATGATAGACACTATTACAACATACTCACTGCCATACTTTCTTAAGCTCTGGAATCAGGACAACGATAATAATAATCTTGCTTTCTTTTTATTTTTGCGAATACTGTTCACTAATTTTCCCAATTCTATTATTTTACCATGGTTCTAAGATTTTAGAAACAAAGCTTTCCCAGATTATGCAGCTTCTTTAGAGAAAGAACTCATATAATATTTTTGTGGTAGAGTAATACAAAAATGGCTGAAAATCCAACATTAAAAACATTAAAAAAAAAAACAAAAAACCAAGAATCCTAAGCACACGATTAAGAAGTCATTCAGTACCATCAGAGGGAAAGGGCAAAATGTATGTATGTGTTCTCTCTACATGCTTCCAGATTTCTCTTAAGTCACTCAGTCAGTTATATAGATGACTTTCTTTTTGCTTTCTTGGAGTTGCTCAGCATACAGCCCAGGGTTCACAGTACATACATGACAGAATAAGGTAGTAGAATTGTTAATAAAAAGGGGAGTGTATTTGGGGGAGTGTAAGAAACTGATATAATTTAATGATCAATTGGATATAGAGGTAAAAGAGGGAAAGGACTCTAGGATGTCTCAAATGGGAAACTGAGTAAGTTACTGGTGCCATTACCTGAGATGGGGAATAAAGGAAAAGGAAATCTGAGGGATAAGATAATGACTTTGGTGTTTGGGTTGCCTGTGGATATCCAGGTAAAGCTGGATCCAATAGGCAGTTGGGTACAGAGGTGTGTTATTCAATAGAGTAGACACCATCCACAAGTGCTACTTGGGTTAAAATAAAGTAAAATTAAAATTCAGGTACTTCAGTGCACTAGCCACATTTCAAATACTCAGTAGCCATCTCTAGCCACTGGCTACCCTACTGGATGGTACAGATATACAACCTTTCATTTTTGTAAAAATTTCTATTGGGCAATTCTCCTCTAAGAGCTTAGGAGAGTAGGTGAAGACAGAGACCAGATTTGAGACTGCTCAGCACTCAGTTGAGAATTGAGCTGTAGTTATGGATGGATACCCCAGGAAGAGCAAAATGACAGGAATAAGGTGAGGATGGAATCCTAGAAAACATCTATATTTAATGGAGATGAAGTGAAATAAAAGGCTAGTGAAGGACCCTGGATTGAATAACAAGACGACAGGTAAAAGAACTTGAAGATAATATTGAAACCACTAAGACCTCTCAGACCACACCTTATTATTAATTTCAGCTTAGTCTGTCAAAGGTGGAAAGAAGATGTCACAACCTTTGTACTAAGGAATGAGTTAAGTTCTGATGGCAGAATGTGATAATATTCCAACTCCTTATTTCAGTTCAAGAAGTATCTTTGTGTCTCTAACAGCTATCTTTATGCATAAATTTTTATGTGTCACTAAACTATCTGAAGGATAAGAAAAAAAAACTGGTGGGCAGATTGTTCATCATCAACGAATAGGTCTGAATCAAAAATATAGTAACCGTTTTTGAACTCAGAAGATTTAATAAAGTTTATCTAAAAAACAGAGAAAAAGGGCAAAAGTCCAGATTTTTAAAAAATCATCATGTAGCTAGAAAACTTGGTTTGTTAAAAGATAACCTAAATATTCTTATGTTTATAAAGTTGATACTGCCACTCACCTGGATGAACTATTTCGAGCATACTCAGTCGCAATTCTCGAGAAAGTCTCATGGCTCTCTGTCTTTGAAGCTGCAATCGTAATTTGAGGTCCTCCTCTTCCTTCTGCCTATTTATCTCCAGCAACATCTTTGTTCGTTTAGATCTGTGATGGAAACAGTGTGTTATACATAATTTTCATAAATCATATGAAAAATGCATAACCTCCCTGGTAATCAAATAAATGTAAACAGAAAAAATTTTAAGGTAATTTCTAGTGTTAATAAGGTATGATAAAATAGCCTGTCATCTGCGGCTGTTGTGCAACCTTTCTGGAGAAATATTTGAATATATGCATTAAAAGTCTGGAAAAATATTTGAAATATATAAATAAAAAGCCTTAAAAGTGATGACCAATTAGTTCCATTACAAATAATTTTCTTAAGGAAATAATCAGATATATATGTAAAAACTTCTGTTCAAAAATGTTCTCCACAGTATTACAACAGTAACAAGTTGAAAACAAACTTTGTCTCACAACAGGGAGTTGGATAAATAGATACTGGTTCATTCACCTGATGGGATGGGAATATATGAACTATGAAAAAATAAAATGTTCGAAGAATATTTAGTAACATAAGAATATATCAATGATCTAATGTCAGGTAAAAGGAAAATCAGGATATAGAAGGATGAGATCAAAATTGTGTCAAAAAATTTACATTTACTTACACAGAAAAATAAACAAAAAACATTAAAATTTCAAGTGATTTTTAGTGCCTGATGTGATTACAGTTGATTTTTATTTTCTTCTTATGCCTATTTCTCAATTATTGATAACTGAACATTACTTTTAAAACTGGTTATGAAAACTTTCATGTGGCCACATTTTATGTAATTATCATTTCTGTATTACCTGCTTTTATTCACCAAAATTTCTCCTTAGCCATTCCCATCTAGTTTTTGTTGCTTCCAATATCACTATGTAAGGAGACTACAAGTGTCAGTTTACAGTAAATATATTCAAAATGCTTTCAGATACCCACAGAAAAAGAAAACGAGGATAAGAAGAGAGACAGAATAAACTAGTTTACCTCTATAGACTTAATTTGACATGTGTCTCTCCCAAGAACATTTTCTCTTAGATCTTTTTTTTAAAACTGTATTCTTAGAATTAAACTGTAAACAAATGTGGTACCTTGGCTATAGCTTTGTACTCTTAATAGCCAGACATCATTATAGTATAATTAGAGAGGATTATTATGATTTTTCAACTGAATTTTCAACTCAAAATAGTTTATTTTGATTGTTTTGATAAAATGTTGTGTGCCTGTGGTTGTTTCTCATAAATTCTTCCATCAATTACAACTTAAATTTTCTCTAGCTTTCTACTTAGGACACAGTAGAGAATTTGTTTTGAAACTTCTTTCTTATCTCTCTTATGGAAGACAGAGAAGACCTCAAAAGTGTATGTGTGTCAAAAGGTTCTAGAGAAGATCTAGGGCTAGTTGAATAGTTCCAAGTGTCTCTTGCTCTTTGTGAAAGCTGGAAATGAAGCAGGTAAGGGCCTCTCCCTTCCCAAAGAATAGCTGATGGCATCTTGCCTGTTCTATAGAACTCCTTCGCCTCAAAACTTCTGGGTTATACAGCATGCAGATAATAATGTTTTATCTCTTACCCATTCATAGAGGGTAAAAGAGAGCAGGCACTAAACACAGCCTCCTTTTAAACTGGTTTTTAAAAAACTAACTCTGTGGCTCGGCGCACTGGCTCACACCTGTAATCCCAGCACTTTGGGAGGCCAAGGTGAGTGGATCACCTGAGGTCCAGAGTTCGAGACTAGCCTGGCCAATATGGTGAAACCCCATTTCTACTAAAAATACAAAAATTAGCCAGGTGTGGTGGTGTGTACTTATAGTCTCAGCTACTTGGGAGGTGAGGCAGGAGCCTGAACCCGGGAGGTGGAGGTTGCAGTGAGCCGAGATCATGCCACTGCACTCCAGCCTGAGTGACAGAGTGTGACTCCGCCTCAAAACAACAACAACAAAAAACTACCTCTGTTTCTAACTTCTAATTGACTATAGATTATAGTGTTTAATACTGCATCATCAATATTTTAAATATCATTTCATACTATTAGTATGAAAAACATAGTAATCATTAAAATTACATCTGTTAGAATATTTAATCTGTCAGAAAACCGGGTTTGGGAAACAATTTAGGTATGTAGGCTATGAAATATGGCAAAAATGAAAAGACTATAGAGCATGAAGGGTGGAAGTAAAGTACAAACCAGAAAGACAGGACAAAAGTGAGGTTTGGTGATTTAAATAGGGACTAAATTGTAAACAGATGTGCTTACTGGATTCATGTTTTACTTTCATGTTTGAAAACATTAGGAACTGATGTGATTTCGAATGTAATTCCCCCATTTATTATTAAATAACATCTAGTTATTTTATTCAGAGTTTCTATAATCACTCAAAAATCAAACAATTATTCTTCCAACTGGTTTCTTTGTAAGAATTAGTAGGCACTGGACCACCTGGCCTCTGTATTACACTTCTGAAAATAAAATGACTGATCAGATGTCATATTCTGAAAATAAGTAAATTCCATGATTTACATTTAATCAGTCTGAATTTTTATCATTAAAGTGGGAGTTGACCAAACTTTCTGCTGCCAAGACACTGTGCCTCAGAGGGAGAGAAAAAAGATACTATTCTGCATTTAAGAAGCTCAGTTTCAAGGTGAAATCAACAAATGTAATTAAAACACTTAAAAATCAGCACTATGATAGAGGTAGGTAAATTGTAAGGTTTCTCTAAGAGAACTAGAGCAGCTGTTAGTTGCTTCAGAAAACTTTGCTGAAGAAGAGTACTTAAGAGACAATAAAGTTTCTGAATATGAGAAATGACTAAATAAAAAAGAAACCACTATGAAAGTGCATTAGCAAGGGTGTGACTATAAAAGAATGCCTCTTGCTGAATCTAAAGAACACTAATCAATCCGAACCCGTAAGTGTGACTGGTGGGCAGTCCCTCTCCCAAAACCATGGGAGGGGGAAATTACTGAGATAAGACCTGAGCACAAAAAGACAGAAATAACCTTTGAAAAAAAACCAAGCTACAAAGGAAGCAAGAGACATTTGCATGAACTGTAACAACTAATAGAAGAGGGAAGGTGCTGAACTGGAGCAAACTGAAAATTAAAAAATTAAATAGAATCCAACAGGTTAGAACTGCATTTCAGTATATTCTGGAACCTCAAATGCAAAAATACTGGAAAGGTAACAAACACAAAATGTGAGACTTAAATAATTTTTGCTTCACCGTTTATCTTTTTTAATGGAAATATTTATAACTCTTCTGGTCACATAAAGAAAGCAATGGAATTTCTATTTTAAAATAATGGAATATTAGATTCCATAGAATTTTTCCACTTAGAAGTGGGAAAAAATGTGTAATCCTGGGCTACTTTTAAATAGAGATTTTAATATTGAAAGAGAGAGTATATGAGCAAATTTGGCAACTATTGTGGGACTAAACATTAATGCTCTGAATCCATGTATAAGGGTGCCTTTAAATTTAAGATGCCCGATAACTAAGGATGACAGCAGGTAGAACCCATAAGTAATACCCACTCTATCTGAATTCACCACCAAAGGCAATACCAAGAGCACTTCAGATTCTTTGGGTAGAAAAATATATACTGTGACTCAAAAAGTACTCAATATTTCCCATATTTATCTAACCACAGAAATGCTTTTTTTTTAAAAAAAAAAAAACAGTTTGTAAGATAGGCAATAAACTTGGAGTAATAATAGATCGATAACACTTGCCTCTCAGTATTATCTATTTAACGCATCTATTTGTCTAGCTAGATTTGTAAATTTTCAAGGACAGAAAATGTGCCATACGCATTTTTCCTCCTATCATTTTCTAAGTGCCAGAAAATATGCTAAAAACTTTGTATTATCTCAAATTTTACATTATCTTGATCATACAAGTGTATAAACTATTATTCTCGTTTTATATATTGGAAGTTTGAGGCTGAGAGAGGTGGGGCATTGTCCAAGTTCACTCAACCAGTAAGTTGCTGAAATGAGATACAAACTGGAATCTGTTAAACTGCCAGGGGATGGATCCCCTGGCATATACTAGGCACTTGATATGTATTTAAAAATTAATTCTTTTCTTTGCTACCAATAATATTCACACCCAATAATATTTTAAATCCATCTTTAATTCTTCCCTGAAGAAAACGTTCATCAATTAACAGGATACCCACTAAGAGACACAGTTAGCTAGAGTGATTTCAATGTCTTCAACTCTGTGACTACATAGTATTTTGAACCCCAGAGCTATTTTTAAATGTTTTTATAACTGAGAAATGTATCTGCAGTTATTAAAAGAATAGTTTCAGTTTTCTTTAAAAAACTAACTTCTGTAAAATGCCAGTTTCATTTTAATGAACTAAAGCTTGGCTGTAAGTTAGGCTGCATGAAAAAGTCACCTCTGAAACAGTTCTTCTTTATCATAAATTACCTAGCAGCTAAGTTACTTTTTCTTGTTCTGTGACCTCAGAGAATCTGGATTGGTTAGTCATTTCAGAAAGTGGGCTACGTCTTCAGTATTTCCTTTTCAGTCTACTTGAAATAAATGCCAAACTATATCATAATTCAATGAAGATATCCATCCATGCCATATTTATTCAGGAAAATCAGGTTAACAGACTTAAACTCTTATATGCATACATATTATTGTTATAATTATATACACACAATCATGATAACTATTGGTTTTGAGGGTTTAATAATATAACTATCATTGGCTTCCTTTGTAGGCTTGTCCCCTCCCCAAATATCTTAAGTGGATAGGATTGTATATTTAACACATCAGAATCCTGTCTTATGTCCTTTGCTTTGAAAGTGCATTTGGTTCCTGGAGTGTTGGTAACCAGAAATGTACAGAAAAAGAACGAAAAGATAACAATAAACATACTAGGAAATTTTTAAAAAATCACCTAAATTTCAATTCAACTGTACTCTAGTAAGATTCTCTGATCATCAATCCCCTTACCAAAATTTTTTACCTGAAACTCCTCTGCAAAGCAATCACAGCAGATGGAAGCTTCTTTAATCTCTTCCTCGTCTGAAAACCCTTCCAATAGGCTTGAATTAAGCATGCTGCTTGATGTAGTTTCTGAAATTAAATGCCAAAAACAACTTAGAGATATCTCTAGGAAGGTCTTAAAAAAAATACCTCTTAAAGTATCAGGCCAGGGCAAGTATTAATCTCTAGCTCTAACAAGATGGGTAGGGATATTAAACCTTACCTCCCAAAGGAGGTATGTTAGGCTCGATGAGGCAATTTCTAGAACATACTCAAGATATAGTCTAGTTAGCTCCAAATTCTCCCTGGATAATCTCACTTCCATTTCCTTTTCAAAGATTTTATAGTCCGCCTGACCTTTCATAATCTTTTTTGAGCTACCATGTTAATGTTTTTATTTAATAGGCAATCAACCTAGTTAGGTTCAAACTATAAGCTCTGTTGACCATTGTGGATGGTTGCTTGAATCTCTGTCTAGTTCTGTAAGCTTTTGGTATGCTATTCTCCTGATGGACCATTGGGCTTAAAAGGTCAGTGAGCTGTCTGAGTTCTTGACTGAATTCTGTTACAGTCTCCTGTTTACTTAGTAGACTTCTGAGTCCTCACATGGAATGAAAAAGGGTACAGCTATTAATAATAAAATGTGATTTCTATGATTTTGTTACCTAATCAATATGAATTTGAGCACACGCATAGTTTTGAGATTAATCTAAACTCATGATGGTTCATATATACAGAAAAAATAAATTCCCTTCTTCTGCATTCTTCCTTCCAGCCTCCCCCAACCCATTCTCCTGCCTTACTGGACTTCTTTTCATGGTTTCTGCTTGTATTTTTAAATTTATTGCCTTTTTGGTTTTGGATTTTAGATACACAATGTCCCCTTTTCCTTTTAAATTAAAAAATATCTTTAGTCATTTTAGACGTTTTCCATATTTAAGTCTTTATCTGGAAATCAGAAAGCTATATGCCTCTTCCTGTTGGAATGGGCTATTTACAGCCATCATTTTGAGTATACTAGAGGAAGTATGATGAAATAATCAATAACCTGCTGCCTCAAATTTCTAAATAATTTTTATTAAGACCATTTCTTACACAAAGGAAAAGGTGTTATTGTTGTATCTCAAAGAACAAGAAGGGTAGCCATAGGTGACCATAAATAACAGTTTGCTACCATTAGAGATTTTTTTGGAAAAACAATTTTAAAATTTTAAATAGCTTATAGATAAAATAAGATAAACATCAGAGATGGGGCTTTCATGAAAAATGCTGAGTGAAACTGATGTGGCAGTATCTATAAACAGATGAAAATGGGAGATTGAAATTATGTTTTTCAGCAGGTTGAAGGCGGAGAGATACAATTTTGTAACATTATATTTTAAAGATGGGGTTTTGCTACGTTGACCAGGCTGGGGTGCAGGGGCTATTCATGGGTGTGATCATAGGGCAGTCTCCAATCCTGGACTCAAGCGATCCTCCTGCCTCAACTTCCTGAGAAAAAATTTTAAAGATATTTCTATTTTGGGAGTATTTTGCTTGAAGTCTTAAGAGAAAGAAAGTGAGGAATATTTAAGGAAAACTAAGGTTTAATACAGTCAGCGAATATCATGCAATTTTTTTTTTTTTTTTTCTGTAACTTAATACCTGCTCTTCTACTTCCTGACAGACCGTTGGGCTTAAAAGGCCAACGAGCTGTCTAAGTTCTTGACTGAATTCGGTCCCAGTTTCCTGTTTACTTAGTAGACTTCTGAGTCCTGAAATAGAATAGCAAAACGTACAACTATTATTATAACAATAAAATATGATTTTG
The DNA here is from genome assembly GCF_047675955.1 of Chlorocebus sabaeus. Lineage (NCBI taxonomy): Eukaryota > Metazoa > Chordata > Mammalia > Primates > Cercopithecidae > Chlorocebus > Chlorocebus sabaeus. Next base: position 41,427,127 of record NC_132925.1, read on the forward strand.
TTATCTAATCAGTATTAATTTGAAGCCAAAAAGTCTGGCTTAAAAACAAATGAAAACAAGATTAATCACATGATTTTTCTTTTTCCTTTTCTCAGAGACTTCCAGGTTGAAATCTTTAAGATATTCCTCCCTCCTGAGAATTCTTCCGTGCTCAATTGTGGGATCTGATAAAAAGAAAATCAGTCTAGACAATCTCTTTAATAAAAAAAAAAAAAAAGGAGGAGGATGGAATCACTGCGGTAAATCAAAAAGTAGAGATAATTTTTTTTTTATTTGAACATAAATACTTTAAGTGGAAACATTTTAAAGGTAAATTACTACAGACACATATTCAGTAAAAGCTTGTCCTGTGGAAGCACTCATGCAGATTATTATTAGTCATTATTAGTTGAAAAAGATTATTAAATATAAACATATGATAACATATATAATTTGGGGCAAATCAATAGGTTCCTGGGAAAACATTATAGGTGAAGTGCTACAACACTAGGATAGTACATTTTCATGCCAAAATAATACATAGCAGTAGTAAAAGGTACAAAGTAAGTACCATTTCCAGGTACTTGAAATGGTGTATTATAATGTGTGTATTCAAAATAAATACATAAGATAAAATTGCCTTGTAGTGTATAATTGGGGAAACCACTGTATGGATCTTTTAATGCCTTATACTCTCTTCAAGACCCAAGTTCTCAGCAGTATTAATAATTGTAAAATATCTTCAGGAACCTGAATTAGTTCTGCTATTGAGATATAAGTCAAAGAAAGGGAGAAGGATTCAGGTAAAATTCCTTTATAACAACTCTGTTGGACATTCACATTTCTTTAGGAATTGAATTACAGAATTGGAAAATGTCTGTCTGGCACAGTATCAACTAAAGAACTCTATTACTGGTACTTTTCCTCTCTATTCCTACAATACCCCCAGTAATGACTAATGCAAGGTACATTATTACAATGTCTTCAAAATCATCAAGAATGATAAAGACTTTTCTAGTAGTTTAGGTATTAAATACATCATATTATATTCTAACTTTTAAAAATTCCCATACAGTATCACCCTATATTAATAAGTATATTTAATGGACTAGAATCCCATTTTCTGACCATGTTGAATAAGAAAAATAGGTTATAATACATATATGGCTCTGGTCATCAAAGAAATAAAACAAAGATAACGTATAACTTTGCTTGGCAATTAAAAAATATATATACTACCTTTGTGATCTTGGACAAATTACCATGTCTATTTCTATATCTATAAAATAAGGATAAGAATATCTATCCCATAGGATTGTTGTGAAGATTAAATATTTTAACGCATGTAAAATATATAGAATGTGCCTGACACACAGTGAATGCTCAATTAAATGAAATCTATTATATAAGAATGTTAATACACTTACTCCTTTCATCCTCAAAATGTCTGACTTTTAATTCACATATGTATTTGAATTTGGAGGTAAGGCAATGTTTTTTTGTTTGTTTTTGAGGAAAGACAGTGTTGAGTAATTTTGGATAGTTCAAAATACCATAAGGGCTACTGGCCTCTCAAGCACAGCTCCATTTTCTCCACTAAAGCTGGTCTTGCTAAGGTCACTGATCTTTTTGGTCATTATTTTACTATACTATATGGTATATCCAACACATAACCTTTTTGTCAGAGAGGGAGTAAATATTCATTGCAACCTGATCAGAAAGGTATCTTCCACTTGCTATCTGTAGTGACATGAAGATAGCTTGATTATATAAAGACTTCTTTTTTTTTCTGAATTGGTATAAAAATTGATGCCAATTTTTATGTAGAGTTTTATCTACATAGTTATCAACTCTTTAAAATATAAGAATTTTGTTTTTCATAAACCATCAATAAAAATTTTCTTTTTGAGAATCCCAAGTAAAGAAAGAATGAATGTACTACCTTTGTAGCAGGTACTTTGTCTCAGTAAAATCAAAATTTCCTGATGGGATTCAGCCATCAACAGTAGGAGTTTTGTAGCAGTACTTCTTATGACTGGACTAGGAGTTGAAAAAAGCTTGAAAATAACTTCATCTAAAATTGAATACAGGGCTTTTCTTCCTATTCTGAGTAAATCACCACTAATAGAACAAAATAAAAAAAAAGTGCCATTACTAATTGATGCACAGGTATCACAACAAATTTAAAATAAAAGATTCAGTAACTTGATGCCGGACTGTGTCCTGATCCAAGAATATAACCACTTTTTAAAATATATGTTGGTTCCAATAATATATCATATTCAGTCACTTAATATTTATTGAACTCCTACTATGTGCAAGGTACCATGTGTGCTAGGTACAATACAGAATACAAAGTAGCCAAAGGCCCTCTCCTTAGAGAAGCTTGCAATCAAATCAAGGAGGAAAGATAAATGTGCAAAATACTAAATAATAAATAATTTAAAAGCTTCAAGGCAATGATAAAAGTGAAATCAAGACATGTACACAGTTAATTGTTAAATGATGTACAAAGACAAAAATGCCATAGGAATTCTACCATGTGCTTAATATAGGAGAAACTTAAAATCTTTCCTTGGTATTTCCTTTATTATACTAACAAACCATCTTATATTACTGATGTCATGAAAAATTATCTAAAACTTAGAAATAGTCAAAAGAAAAAGGTTAGTAAGTGTCCTTTTATTTACCACCTTAAGGAGTATGTGATTTTCTAGGCATATGTACCTCTGTTTAATTTTCTACTCACTAGTAAAATATTTTACAATTCTGTAAAAATAGAGGTTGGCTGGTAGAAAAGAATGCCAAAGATTCTTATCTAAGAGCAATGTAAACAGACTCTTATTCAAAGCAATACAAATGATTTCTGTCCAGTAGAAAAGGTAATTCTAAAGGCTACATTGCTTTATAAGTCATATTTTCCTATTAGCAAATTTTTAAAAATCTATCAGCAAATTTATTTCTATATTCCTTCAACAAACCAACTCCATAAATCTATTTTCCTCAAATTCTCCTTTGAACCTGTATAAATATCTTACTTGTTCCCTCATTAACGAGTTGAATAAAATTTTGAGCAGTCAAATTTTATATTTGTATAAGACTCATGTTTGAGCTTTTTGAAAACTATACTTTAATAGTTACTAAAATAATTTTGTTAAGAGAAAAGAGATCAGCAACATATCTTAAATGTAAAAATCTCTGGGTTGAAAGACTTTATAAAGTTATCCAATTAAAATATGTGAGAATCTTTGTGACATCTACTTCTGTGCCCCTGTGTCTCTTAAATGCTATTCCCTATGCCTAGGATGCTCACCCTTTCCCATCAGTCAATGTCATCACACCATTCAAAACTCAGATAAAAAATATGCTCATCTCAGAAAGCCTTCTACAGATATCCCTATCCCAATCTTATCATATCTTTACTCCATATCCCACCAAGAGTTTGTGTTATAATGTAATACAGTAGTTTAAATGCTTTTAGATGCTCTTCAACCTCCTAATCTTAAAGACATCCTCTCTATACCACTACCATCTTATCTCTCTGCTTCTCTTCTAATCCAAACTTCTCTGATGCCCTCAAACCACTGCATCTAGTTTTCATTTTTTACTATTTCATTATACTATCCTTGTTAAGTTCATTTCATCAGTATAACTTCCCAAATGTCAAGTCACATATATATCATGAGTGATTCTTTTCCTAGACTTGTTTGTATCTGATACTTTCTACTTAGCTTCTGTGATACAAAGTTCTGGTCTCCCCTCTACTTTCCACCCATACTTTTCCGATCATTCTTTTTCATTTGTCTTTATGGGCTCCACTTCCCCAATATAACCCTAAAAGGTTATTCCCCAAGATTCCATTTTCAAGTCATTTATTTTCTCACTGTATTCATAATTCCTATCAATCTCACTTTCTGTCATGTTTTTCACTACCATGTATAAGCTGATTTGTAAATCTGTAACTCTGGTCCCCACCTCTTCCAGAAGTTAGTTTACTTATTCACCTGATGGACATTTGAGTTATAGCTAGTCCTTGGTTTTTACAAATAAAGCTCAATGAACATTTGTGTATAAGTCTTTATATAGATACTTACTTTTACTGCCTGTTGAATTACCTATACTCAACATAACCAACATTGAATTCATCATCTGTCTCACAAAACCAACTCCTTATATATTCTACATACCACAGTCTGTCTAATCACTCAATACAGAAAACTTGGTATCATATCCGACTGCACCATTTATTTTACCTACCCCATATCAAAACATTTACCAAGTCCTCATAATTTTTGTTTTTAATAGCTTTTTAAAAATATAATTGATATACAACAAACTGTACACATGTAAAGCATATAATTTCATCAGTTTGACCTGTTTCACCAATATAAAACAAGAAAATGAATATATCCATGACCCCTAAAAGCTTCCTTGTATTTCACTGTAGTTCCTCCCTTGTTGCCTTCCCTGTCATTCTATGCCCAGGCAACCACCGATCTGCTCTCTGAGAAAGTTCCCTTCTATTACTACTTTGCTGAGAGGCCTTTTTTAAAAATTAAAATCGGGGTAGATAATGGATTTTGTCAAAAGCTTTTTCTGTATCTACTGATATGATGGTATTTTTTTTTTTTTCATTTTTAGCTTGTTAACATAAGTTACAATGACTGACTTTAGAATATTAAACCAGCCCTGAATCCTGGGATAAACCAGACTAATTCACGATGTATTAACTTTTTAATATATTGCTGAATTCGACTTATTAAAATTTTGTTCAGAACATTTGTATCTATGTTTATGAGTACATTGATGCATAGTTTTCTTATAATGTCTTTGTTTGGTTTTGTATCAGGATCATGCTGACCTCATAGAATGAGTTGACAGTGTTTCCTCCTTCTCGACTTTCTAGAAAAGTTTGCTTAAGATTATTATTTCTTCCTGAAGTGTTTAATAGAATTTACCAGTGAAAAAGTCATCCAGACCTGGAGTTCTCTTTGTGGGAAGGTTTTTAGCTACAAATTCAATTTTTCTTTATAGCTATCTATATTTGGGTATATATTTGGATTCTCTATTGTTTCTTCAGTAAATTTTGGTAGTTTGTGTCTTTTAATCAAATTGTCCATTTCATCTAAGTTGTTAAATTTATAAGCATAAAGTTGTTCATATTATTCCCTTGTGATATTTTTAGTATCTGCAGGCTTTGTTACAATGTTACCTCTCTAATTCCTGAGATTGGTCATTTGTATTATTTCTTTTCCTTTCCCTATTAATCTTAATCTTGCTACAGGTTTCTTCTTTTCAAAGAGCCAGTTTTGGTTTAATTTGCTTTCTCAAAGAACTTCAATCTTCTCAAAGATCCAGTTTATGGTTTATTTTTCTCTCACTTTTGCTTACTATTTTATTGATTTCTGCTCAACCTTTATCATTTTCTTTCTTCTGCTTAGAGTTTAATTCCCTCTTCTTTTCCTAGTTTCTTAAAGGGGAAAGCTGAGGTCAATGATTTGAGATTTTTCTTCTTTTCTAATATATAGGCATTAGTGATATAAATTTTCCCCTAAATATCATTCTGCTTTAATTAAGAATTTCCCCAGAAATTCTCATGTTGTGTTTTTATTTCCATTCATTTAAAAATAATTTCTAATTTCACTTTTGATTTCTCCTTTGTCTTGTGAATTATTTAGATGAATGTTATTATGTCCCACATATTTAGGGACTTTTCAGAGATCTTCTTGGTATGAATTTCCAACTTAATTCCGTTGAGGCCAGAGAACATACTTTGTATAACTGAAATCCCTTTATGTTTTTCTTGTTTTTGAGACAGGGTCTCGCTCTGTCGCCTAGGCTGGAGTGTACTGACATGATCTCAACTCACTGCAACCTCTGCTTCCTGGGCTTAAGTGATTCTCGCACCTCAGCATCCAAGTAGCTGGGACTAGAGGCACGTGCCACCATGCCCAGCTAATTTTTTGTACTTTTTGTAGAGTTGGGGTTTTGTCATGCTCCCCAGGCTGGTCTCAAACTCCTGCAGTGCTCTGCTCACCTCAGCCTCCCAAAGTGCTGAGATTACAGGCGTGAGCCACTGTGTCTGGCCCCTTTTATGTTTCTTGAGACTTTATTTATGGCCTGGAATATGTATCCTTCTTTGTAAATGTTCCATCTGCATTTGAAAAGAACATGTATTCTGTACTGTTTGGTAGAATGTTTGTAAAATGTCAATCAGGTCAAATTGGTTGATATTACTGTTCAGATCTTCTGTGGTCATACTAATTTTTTGTCTACTTATTCTATTAAATATCAAAAGAGGTCTATTAATATCTTTTGCTCTAATTGAGGATTTCTTCTTGTAGTTCTTGTCAATTTTTGCTTGTGTATTTTAAAACTCTATTAGGTAAATAAACACATCCTTTTGATGAACTGACTTTTTTCTGATTATAAAATAACTTTCTTTAGCACTAGTAATATTCTTTGTTCTGTAACTTACTTTATCTGATACTAATACAGGTACTTCAACTTTCTGTAGTATAAGCATGGTATATCTTGTTCCACCCCATTACTTTTAACCTATTTGTGTCTTTATATCTAAGGTGCATTTCTGGTAGACAGCATATAGTAGGTTTGTACTTTTTAAATCCAATCTGCCAATCTGTCTTTTAACTTTAGTTTTTCAACATTTACGTCTAATATAGATAGGTTTAAATCTACCACTTGGTTTTGTTTCTCCTTTGTTCTTTTTTTTTACTTCCTTCTTCTGGATTGCATATTTTTTAATGATTCATTTTTATTGCCTTTGTTGGTTTACCAGATGTAAATTCTTTGTTTTGCTATTTTCTTCATTGCTTTGAGGTTCAAAGTATACATTTCAATTTATCACAGTCTTATCACTTATCATAGTGATATTGTACCACTTCATGTATAGTATAAAAGCTTTACATCAGTATACTTCCATTTATCTCCTCCCAGCCTTCATGCCCTTTTGGAATACATTCTACTTATACATATGTTCCTCAAGTACATTATTATTTTTGTGTAGGCAAATATAGATATATTAAAATAATATAAGAAAAACTATCTTATATGTTTATGTAATCACCATTTCCGATACTCTATTTCTTTGTGTAGACGAATTTCCTTTCTGGTGGAAGGACTTCTTTGAATATTTTTTGTAGTGTTGGTCTGCTAATGATTTCTGAAGAAGTATTTCATCTTTGCTTTTGAATATATTTCTGCTGAGTATAAAATTCTAATTTGACAGTTTTCTTTTTCAATATTCAACTGTCTTTTTACTTGTGGTGTTTCTGATAAGAAAGTTGCTGTCATCCTCATCTCTATTTCTCTATATAATGTTTTTTCATCTCTGGTTGCTTTTAAGATTTTTCTCTTTATCACTGGTTTGAGCATTTTGATTATGATGTGCCTCAATGTAGAATTTTCTTCATATTTATTGCCCTTGGGGTTTGATGACCTTTTTGAATCTGCATGTTTATAGTTTTCATCAAATTTGGAAAATGTTAAGCCATTACTTCTTCACACATTTTTTTGTGACCCTACTGCCTATTTTATGTACTCTGATTACACCTACGTAAGGTTGCTCAAAGTTGTCCCACAGTTCACTGACATGCTTTTATTTCCTTCTGTTTCTTTTTTGTTTCATTTTGGATAGTTTCTACTGATATGCCTTAAAGTTCACTAATCTGTAATGTTAATCTGCTGTTAATCCCATCCAGTGTATTTTTCATCTCAGATATTGTAGATTTCATCTCTAGAAATTCGCTTTGCGGCTTATATGTCTGTATTCAACTTTTTAAATATATGGAATATGGTTATATGGTTATAATAACTAGTGTCCTTGTCTGTTAATGCCAACATATGTATCAGTCTTGATTAACTAATTCTTCTCATTTTAGATCCTGTTTTCTTGTTTATTTGCATGCCCAGTACTTCAGTACCAGTAAAATCAAATCACCTGTTGAATCGTAGTATGTTTTGTAGCATAGTCATGACTGCAGAATCCATCAGTTTGTAGTAACGGCAAGAAATAGTTATTTTGCAGTAATAAAGAAACAGAAAAAAAGAGTCATCAAAGCAAATATTCTATGATGACACAGGTGGGACTTTTCTCACCCTTTTAAAAGCCAAATCGAAAGATTTCTAGTGAACTTCCTACCTTTGTATAACCTACAGTAAAAAAAAAAATTAAAATACAGCCAGGTTCAATAACCACATGCAGTTAAGTTACTTGGAAACAGTTTGACCTTTTTGGGTCTTGCTTTTATGATCTGGAATAGTGCTCATTCTAATGTGAATTATTCCTCACTACTGGGGTAAAACCTTCCTGAACACTGTACCCAATGACCCATTGTTTATGAGACTTTCCAGTTTGGCTGTTGGAAACAGGTACTATTTCTGGCCCTGTGTGAGCTCCTTGCACTGTTCCTTTTAGTCCTTTTGGATTATTGTTTTCCCTGGCGTTGGGTAGTTCCTTACATATATGTGCAGATCAGTACTCTACTTAATACTTGAAGGATACCGTCTGCAGATCTCTGGGGTTCTCTATGTGTATAGCTCTCTTCTCTAGTATTCTGACTTGTGAACTCTAGTCATCTTGTTCTCTCCAGACTCTGGGCTCTATTGCTTCAACTCAAGCTTGCTAGGATGCCTCTGCCTATATTTCAACCTGAAAACTCTCTCAATACTGTAAGTTAGAGCATTGTAAGACTTACCTTGTTTATTCCTTTTTCTCTGGGCTTACTTTCTTTCACTGACTGATATCCAGTTTCTTAAAAAATTATGTTTCATGTTTTTGTCCTTTTACTCAGATGGGAGGATAAATGCATCCCTACTATTCCATCTTGATCAGTAAAGTCTTGATGTTTTAAATTCTTTTTTTTTTTTTTTTTTTTTTTTTTTTTTTTTGAGACGGAGTCTCGCTCTGTCGCCCAGGCTGGAGTGCAGTGGCCGGATCTTAGCTCACTACAAGCTCCGTCTCCCGGGTTTACGCCATTCTCCTGCCTCAACCTCCCGAGTAGCTGGGACTACAGGTGCCCACCACCACGCCCAGCTAATTTTTTGTATTTTTTTTAGTAGAGACGGGGTTTCACTGTGTTAGCCAGGATGGTCTCCATCTCCTGACCTCGTGATCTGCCCATCTTGGCCTCCCAAAGTACTGTGCTTACAGGCTTGAGCCACCGCACCCAGCCTAATTCATTATTTTAAAAACTCCATATCCCAGGTACCAATGCCCAAGGACAAGATATCATTACTTCACTTGGATTAGTATGATTGCCTTTTTTGTCTAGAGTTTTCTTTTTTTCTTTTTTCTTTTTTTTTTGAGACAGAGTCTCGCTCTGTCGGAGTGCAGTGGCATGATCTGTGCAGTGGCGCGATCTCGACTCACTGCAAGCTCCGCCTCCCGGGTTCACGCCACTCTCCTGCCTCAGCCTCCTGAGTAGCTGGGACTACAGGCACCCGCCACCGCACCCGGCTAATTTTTTGTGTGTTTTTAGTAGAGACGAGGTTTCACCGTGATCTCGATCTCCTGACCTTGTGATCCGCCCGCCTCGGCCTCCCAAAGTGCTGGGATTACAGGCGTGAGCCACCGCGCCCGGCCTTGTCTAGAGTTTTCTTCCCCTTAATCTTTCCTTCACATAGTCACCAGAGTAACAAAACTGAAATGTAATCTGACCACTTTCGTCTACTTTAAAAATCTTCAATGGTCCCCGTTGCCTATAGGATAAAACTTCATTTCCTTAACACAGCATATAAATTCTTCATGACTTTGAGGCCCAGCCGAGCTTGCTAGCCACTGCCCTATATGGAACTTTAAATCCCAACAATAATGAATTTGTACCTACTTTTCATCCTCAGCATGTTGTTTCTTATCTCTGTATTTTTGCTTATGTTGCCTGGAAATACTGCTTTCTCTTTCTCCTCTTCCTCCCTGGCCAATATACCATCCTTGAAGTTTCATCTCAGATTTTACCTTCTCCAGAAGCATCTCCCCTCAGTTTGGATTAGAAGGTCCTTTAACATTTATGGTCACTTTTAATATTGTAACAATGTATTATAATACAATGATGTTTGTGTGTCTGTCTTTTCCATTCTATTGTAAGCTCTTTGAAGATAAGGTTTATATCTTAATCAACTCTATAATTATAATGACAGACACAGCAGCTGCATAATAAATTCATACTAAACTGAAAGAATGGACTATTCCAATTGTGTGTACACTGCCCTTCCATTTTACCCTGAATAATTGCCAATTGCTTCTTTTATACCCTTCTTGAGCATCTGTAAAAATACCAAGCTTGAAGTTATTCAATAAATGTGATTAAACATTTTTTGTTGTGATCTCAATATTTTTCTTCAGATATCACACTAATTCTCTTCTTTAAGCCTGAGATTTGAGCTAAAATCTTAAGTTCTGGGATAAAGTATCAATTTAATAATACATTTCTAGTCTTTTGTAGTATTTTATATTTTTTTCTGAAAGACAATGGTGATGGAGCTTCAGCATTATATACAAGTATATGTACTCTATACTTGTATATACATTATATACAAGTATATGTACTATGAACTTGTATATACATTATATACAAGTCATATGCAGTCAATTTTAACAAAATTGGAATAAAATTGGTAATGCTTCTGATTAAAAAAACAGTAACATTTTGTGAAAACCAAGTAACCTGTTGATCTGTAGTATATTCTGTAGCATCATCATGACTGCAGATCCTATTTGGACATTGTCAGCTTGCAGTAAATGTAAGAAATGATCACTTTGTAGTACTAAAGGAAAAGAAAAAAAAAGAAAGATTAAAGCAAATATTTTACAATAACAAAGAAAGATTTTGTTCTTTTCAAACCAAATCAAAGCATGACCATTTCTGCTAAACTTTCTGACTTTGCAGACTCTACAATAAAGAAGATTTTAAGATGTAAAATTCATGGCAATTTTACATAGCCATAAATAAGTCATTTCATTTTTATGAATATAGTCAGACAATAGGCATAAATACTAAGGTAAGAATCTATTGTTATCTCTCTTTAAATAGAAAATAACATATCCTAAATCTGAATCTTTTTCTTCTATCAATGAATTTCAGTGAATAAAAACAAATTTTCTGCAAAGACAGAATATAAGGAAATGGAAATGGCACAGATGACTATAATTGGTTGCTCACATCCTTAAAAAATTTAATTTTGTGACATACTGTTTTATCTAATAATGAATACATTAACTACAAAAATTTCCTTTTATTGATTTGTAATCTTTAAGCTCTGAGCAGCTAGTTATAACGATTTAACACTGGATACTTATACAAGTGGCTTAACCTCTTAGAAACTATTTCTTCATCTATAAAACTAGAAATAGCTCTCACATGAGCTAATGTAAAATCTCCTAGAACAGGGAACGTTTCTAACAAATGTCAGTTTCCATTCCATTCCATACTCAATAACTGAGCATAACTACCAAGGTATTAGTTATACTAACTGAAAGTAGTTGCCTTTGGAAAATGGGAAATGGAATGGGCATGAGAGCCAGGGATTGTGTGTATGTTTTAATGATCCTTATAGAACTATTTGACTCTTCAACTTATGTGCATGCAATGATTCTGAGGAGAAAAGCTAAAAGTAAAATTTCAGTTCAAGTATTACTTAAAAAAATATTCTTAGAGTGTTACATTTATATTAGATGAAATTTTTCTAGGAAGAGTGCCATGAATGTAACTAAGAATTATTTTTTCAGTCTTAAGAAAACATAAAACTCATACATGTTTAAATCTCTCAATGTAAACAGAAATATCCTATAACTTCCAAGTTCACTAAAAGGTCATTAAATAAAAGTTTACTCTTACTTGGATAGTTAGACTATATGAGTTAAATCATATCCACCCTGAATATAGGGATTTCTCTCATGATACATCTAAAACACTGACTGCAATCTTTTAAACTTAAAAGTTATTTTCAGGAATAAACTGTTCAAATTATCATTTGTCTTCATCTTAGATTTGCTAAACAGAAAAAGCTAAAGTTTTATTTCAACAGTATTCTCCTTAATTTAATATTCACATTGTTGATGTTGGCTATGTAAAACTGGAATATCCATTTTTAAAAATTGTGAGTTTATTTCAACATGGTTTCATTTCAGTGAGGTTATCTGCACAGTTAATGTGGCATTTGTTTTTGGAAAAAAAGATCAAACTGTTAGCAGTTGATTCTACAATAGCTATTAGTTACATTAAAATCTTTTCTCTTACCATTCTGAATAAGTTCAACATGGCCTCCCAAAAGCCAGAAGAGAGAATCAGTCACAATTTGGAAAAAGTGTAGTAATTCATCTTTTTCTTCAGCCTTAACATAAAAGATAAGCCCAGTTTACTTTTCCATAGTTTTTTTTTTTTTTTTTTTTTAAAGGAGACTTCTCTCTGAGGAGTTAGAGTATACAGTTTCTGGATCTAACTTAGCCATTTATGAGGGACATGATTTTGTTGACGTTAGTTTCTTAATTTGTAAAACTTGTGGTTACAGGATAATAGTATCTACTAGAAATGGTTGTTATCCAGATAAAATAAAACAATATAAGTAGTGTAAGGGCTACAAGTTGATACACTAGGATTTCTTAATACTTGCTATGCATCAGAATCACCTGTTGAGCTTTTTAAACACATCTATGCACAAGCTTTAGTTCAAATATACTGAATTTGAATCTCCAAAGGCAGTCTGGATACCTGTACTTGCACAAAGTTAGGTGGGTGATTTGGTTATACAACTCGGATGAAAACAACTGCAATATGCAAATGTAGATGTCAGCATGAGAGACATTATTAATAGTGTATTTCAGTTCCAGTTTCTACTCATAAGTTTAGGAGGGCAGAGATCATGTCATTTAGCTCCCCATACAAACTCAGTTTCTAGGACAGTTATGACACATAGTAAATGTTCAATCAACATTTAGTCAACAAATAAATGACAATTTTTTTCTGGCTCTTCCTTTCTGGAAAGTAGGGTGATAAATTATAATAAATTAGAGTGCCACAGGAGAAATAAGAAGCATAGATTCCATTTACAATTTTGTCATTTATTGGCCATGTAACTTTGGTGGAACGTTGGATAAAAGTCACTAATCTTACCTGAATGTTTGTACTATAGCACAAAAGTAATGATGAGACCAGCAAAAATATTATGACTGCCATGATTATTCTTTATAATAATGAAAGTATTTTCTTCCTAATATTCTAGCACAGAGCTACATAGGTATTTAGTAAACTGACATGTGCTAACTTGAATATAACAATGGAAAAAAAAAAAAACTCGTAAGAAACGTCACATTAGAGCAAGAATCCTTTTATCCTTTTAGTTCAGGAAACTACCTTTGCCAGAGTTTTACTTAAAGACACATCAAAAAGGGCATGGTAATTCTCATCGTTGTCAATCCCAAAGGATAGTGTTGTACTCTTAGACTTCCTACTTTCCTTAAAATGCACATTAGATAATGTGCAAATTCATGGTTGCTGAGACAAGTTAACACAATTTACCTTTAAATCAAAATTGTCACATACACACATACAAAACCACTTTGTATTTTAGGCCAGAACGTGTATGTCCCACCATGTGATCTACTAACTACATACTATCTAATTAAAACAGAAATCTGATTGAAAAGCTCCGAGGTAAATAGACTAATAAATTAATTCAAGTTTTTGCCACATCTTTTTTATGCCCCTGTTTTAATTTTGCCCTGTGGTTAAGTGGCCCTACTTTTTCTGTAGCCAGTTAATTCTTTGATACCATTAAAGAATCTTTTAGGTCAATAAAAATACAATAATAAAGGACAGAAAAATATTATGAAAAGTATTAAGGACTCTATAAATGAAAATAATTAACTGAATAAGTATATTTATAATGAAAGCAATATACAAATACATAACATATTAATATATAATTTTAATAATATATAAGGAAAAAGCATCATTAATGCTCTTAAATAGGAATATTAAATAAAGGTGCTTTGAAGAAAAGATAAAGCTTACATAATGGTCTGAGCTATTAATGGGACAGAAATTATTTTACAAATGAGGAAAATGACATACAGTGAAATCCAGTGATTTGCTATTGAACCTAGAGTTAGTTTGTGGCACAGCCAGCAAAAGAAATCAAATCTAACACAATTCTATAGTTCATGTGGCTTCAACTGACCTGAATTAAACTAAATCTAGCAAATATTTATTTAGTGCTAACGTCCCACAAAATGCCAGTGGAGATTTCAGAAATGGAATTTGTAACCTATTACATGGAACGCATATGCTCTACCACTGAGTTAAATTATCTGCCAGGGGGATCTGGCAAGATGGTTGAAGAGGAACAGCTCTGGTCTGCAGCTCTCAGCAAGACCAATGCAGAAGGCAGTGATTTCTGCATTTCCAACTGAGGTACCCAGTTCATCTCACTGGGACTGGTTAGACAACGGGTGCAGCCCACAGAGGGCAAGCAGAAGCAGAGTGGGGCATTGCCTCACCCGGGAAGTGCAAGGGGCCAGAGACCTCCCTCCCCTAGCCAAGGGAAGCCAGGTGGGACTGTGCTATCCAGCCCAGATACTACCTTTTTCTCATGGTTTTTGCAACTCACAGACCAGGAGATTCCCTATGTGCCCAAACCACCAGGGCCCTGGGTTTCAAGCACAAAACTGGTCAGCTGTTTGGGCAGACACTGACCTAGTAGCAGGAGTTCCTTTTCATACCTCAGTGGTGGCTCATTCCTCAGCAAGACAAACCTCAGCAGGACAAATCTCAGCAAGACAAACTGTTCACTCCCCTGGAAAGGGGTCTGAAGCCAAGGAGCCAAGTGGTCTTGTTCAGCAGGTCCCACTCCCACGGAGTCCAGCAAGCTAAGAACCACTGGCTTGAAATTCTCGCTCCCAGCACAGCAGTCTGAAGTCGACCAACCTGGGACAATTGAGCTTGGTGGTGGGAAGGGCATCCACCATTACTGAGGCTTGAGTAGGCAGTTTTCCCCTCACAGTGTTAAGGAAGCCACCGGGAAGTTTGGACTGGGTAGAACACAGCTGCCTTGTTGTGGCCAGACTGCCTCTCTAGATTCCTGCTCACTGGGCAAGTCATCTCTAAAACAAAGGCGGCAGCCCAAGTAAGATGCTTATATATAAAACTCCCACATCTCCCTAGGACAGAGCACCTGGGGACAGGGGAGGCTGTGGGTGCAGTTTCAGCAGACTTAAATGTTCCTGCCTGCCCGCTCTGAAGAGAGTGGCACATCTCCCAGGACAGTGCTAGAGCTCTGCTAAGGAACAGACTGCCTCCTCAAGTGGGTCCTTGACCCCGTGCCTCCAGACTGGGAGACACCTCCATAGAGGAGAGCTCTGGCAGGCATCAGGCGGGTGCTACTCTGAGATGAAGCTTCCAGAGGAAGGAGCTGAGAGTAATATTTGCTGTTCTGCAGCCTCTGCTGCTGATACCCAGATGAACAGGGTCTGGAGTGGACCTCCAGCAAACTCCAGCAGACCTGCAGAAGAGGGACCTGTCTGTTAGAAGGAAAACTAACAAACAGAAAGCAGTAACATTAACATCAACTAAAAGGACACCCACAAAAAATCCCCATCCAAAGGTCATCAGCATCAAAGATTAAAGGTAGATAAATCCATGGAGATGAGGAAAAACCAGCACAAAAAGGCTGAAAATTCCAAAAACCACAATGACTTTTCTCCACCAAATGACTGAAATTCCTCCCCAGCAAGGGCACAAAACTGGACCAAGAATGAGTTTGATGAATTAACTGAAGTAGGCTTCAAAAGGTGGGTAATAACGAATTCCTCTGAGCTAAAGGAGCATGTTTTAACCCAATGTAAGGAAGCTAAGAACCTTGAAAAGAGGTTAGACGAGTTGCTAACTAGAATAATCAGTTTAGAGGAGAACATAAATGACCTGATGGAGTTGAAAAACGCAGTACGAGAGCTTCATGAAGCATACCCAAGAATCAATAGCCAAATTGATCAAGCAGAAGGAAGGATATAAGAGATTGAAATCAACTTAACAAAATAAAGTGTGAAGACAAGATTAGAGAAAGAAGAATGAAAAGAAATGAACAAAGCCTCCAAGAAATATGGAACTATGTGAAAAGACCAAAAGTATGATTGCTTGGTGTACCTGAAGGTGATGGGGAGAATAGAACCAAGTTGGAAAATACTTCAGGGTATTATCCAGGAGAACATCCCCAACCTAGCAACACCAGCCAACATTCAAATTCAGGAAATACGAGAATACCACTAAGATACACCTCAAGAAGAGCAACCCCAACACACATAATTGTCAGATTCTCCAAGGTTGAAATGTTAAAAAAAAATCTTAGGGGCAGCCAGAGAGAAACATCAGGTTATCTACAAAGGGAAGCCCATCAGACTAACAGCGGATCTCTCTGCAGAAATCCTACAAGCCAAAAGAGAGTGGGGGCTAATATTCTACATTCTTAAAGAAAAGAATTTTCAATCCAGAATTTCATATCCAGCCAAACTAAGCTTCATAAGTGAAGGAGAAATAAAATCCTTTACAGACAAGGAAATGCTGACGGATTGTGTTACCACCAGGCCTGCCTTACAAGAGTCCTGAAGGAAGCACTAAACATGGAAATGAAAAACCGGTACCAGCCACTACAAAAGCATACCAAAATAGAAAGCTCAATGACACTATGAAGAAACTGCATCAACTAACGTGCAAAATAACCATCTAGCATCATAATGACAGGATCAAATTCACGCATAACAATATTAACCTTAAAGGTAAATGGTCTACATGCCCCAATTAAAAGACACAGACTGGCAAACTGGATAAAGAATCAAGACCCATCTGTGTGCCGTATTCAGGAGACCTATCTCACATGATAGGACACACACAGGCTCAAAATAAAGGGATGGAGGAATATTTACCAAGCAAATGGAAAGCCAAAAAAAGCAGGGGTTGCAATCCTAGTCACTGATAAAACAGACTTTAAACCAACAAAGATCAAAAAAGACAAAGAAGGGCATTATGCAATGATAAAGGGATCAATGCAACAAAAAGAGCTAACTATCCTAAATATATATGCACCCAATACAGGAGCACCCAGATTCATAAAGCAAGTTCTCAGAGACCTATGAAGAGACAGACTCCCACACAATAATAGTGAGAGACTTTTACACCCCACTGTCAGTATTAGACAGATCAATGAGACAAAAAATTAACAAGGATATTCAGGACTTGAACTCACCTCTGGACCAAGCAGACCTAATAGACATCTACAGAACTCTCTACTTATTCTAAAATCGACCACGTAATTGGAAGTAAAACACTCCTCAGCAAATGCAAAAGAACAGAAATCATAACCGTCTCTGTCCACAGTGCAATCAAATTAGAACTAAGTATTAATAAACTCACTCAAAATCGCACAACTACATGGAAACTGCATGTAGTTTCCTGAATGACTACTGGGTAAATAACAAAAGGCAGAAATAAATAAGTTATTTGAAACCAATGAGAACAAAGACACAACATATCAGAATCTCTGGGACTCAGCTACAACAGTGTGTAGAGGGAAATTTATAGCACTAAATGCCCACAGGAGAAAGTGGGAAAGATCTAAAATCGACACCCTAACATCACAATTAAGAGAACTAGAGAAGTAAGAGTAAACAAATTCAAAAGCTAGCAGAAGACAAGAAATAACTAAGATTAGAGCAGAACTGAAGGAGATAGAGACATGAAAAACCCTTCAAAAAATCAATGAATCCAGGAGCTGGTTTTCTGAAAAGATTAACAAAATAGACCACTAGCCAGACTAATAAAAAGGAAAGGCAAGAAGAATCAGATAGATACAATAAAAAATGATAAAGGGGACATCACCACTGATCCCACAGAAATACAAACTAACATCAGAGAACACTATAAACACCTCTACACAAATAAACTAGAAAATCTAGAAGAAATGGACAAATTCCTGGACATATACACCCTCCCAAGACTAAATAAGGAAGAAACTGAATTCCTGAATAGACCAATAACAAGTTCTGAAATTGAGGCAGTAATTAATAGCCTATCAACCAAAATAAGCCCAGGACCAGACGGATTCATAGCCGAATTTTACCAGAGGTACAAAGAGGAGTTGGTACCATTCCTTTTGAAACTATTCCAAACAATAGAAAAAGAGGGACTCCTCCCTAACTCATTTTATGAGGGCAGCATCATCTTGATACCAAAACCTGGCACAGACACAACAAAAAAAGAAAATTTCAGGCCAGTATCTCTCATGAACATCGATGCAAAAATCCTCAATAAAATACTGGTAGACCGAATCCAGCAGCACATCAAAAAACTTATCAGCCATGATTAAGCTGGCTTCATCACTTGATGCAAGAATGGTTTAACACATCTAAATCAATAAAAGCAATCCACTACATAAACAGAACCAATGACAAAAATCACATGATTACCTCAATAGAAGCAAAAAAGGCCTTTGATAAAATTCAACACCCCTTCATGCTAAAACTCTTAATGAACTAGTTATCCATGGAACATATCTCAAAATAATAATTATTTATGAGAAACCCACAGTCAATATCATACTGAACGGGCAAAAACTGGAAACATTCCCTTTGAAAACAGGCACAAGACAAGGATGCCCTCTCTCTTCACCCCTATTCAACACAGTATTGGAAGTTCTGGCCAGGGCAATCAGGCAAGAGAAAGAAAGTGTATTTGAATAGGAAGAGGGAAAGTCAAATTGTCTCTGCTTGCAGATGACATGACTGTATATTTAGAAAACCCCATCATCTCAGCCCAAAACCTCCTTAAGCTGATAAGCAACTTCAGCAAAGTCTCCAGATACAAAATCAATGTGCAAAAATCACAAGCATTCCTATATACCAATAATAGACAAACACAGAGACAAATCATAAGTAAACTCCCATTCACAATTGCTACAAACAGAATAAAATACCTAGGAATACAACTTACAAGGGACGTGAAAGACCTCTTCAAGGAGAACTACAAAATGCTGCTCAAGGAAATAAGAGAGGAAACAAACAAATGGAAAAAAAATTCCATGCTTATGGACAGAAAGAATCAGTATCGTGAAGATGGCCATACTGCCCAAAGTGATTTACAGATTCAATGCTATTTCCATCAAACTACCATTGACTTTCTTCACAGATTTAGAAAACACTACTTTAAATTTCATACAGAATCAAAAAAAAAAAAAAAAAAAAAAAGAGCCCATATAGCGAAGACAATCCTAACCAAAAAGAACAAAGCTGGAGGCATCATACTGCCTGACTTTGAACTATACTACAAGGCTATAATAACCAAAACATCATGGTACTGGTATCAAAACACATATGTAAACCAATGGAACAGAACAGAGGCCTCAGAAATAATACCACACATCTGCAGCCATGTGATCTTTGACAAACCTGACAAAAACAAGAAATGGGGAAAGGATTCCCTATTTAATAAACGGTGCCGGGAAAATTGGCTAGCCATAAGTAGAAAGCTGAAACTGGATCCTTTCCTTACTCCTTATACAAAAATTAACTCAAGATAGATTAAAGACTTAAACATAAGACCTAAAACCATAAAAACCCTAGAAGAAAACCTAGGTAATAACATTCAGGACATAGGCATGGGGCAAAGATTTCATGGCTAAAACACAAAAAGCAATTGCAACAAAAGCCAAAATAGACAAATGGGATCTAACTAAACTAAAGAGCTTCTGCACAGCAAAAGAAACTATCATCAGAGTGAACAGGCAGCCTACAGAATAGGAGAAAATGTTTGCAATCTACCCGTCTGATGAAGGTCGAATATCAAGAATCTAAAAGGAACTTAAACAAATTTACAAGAAAAAAAAAATCAAAAAGTGGGTGAAGGATACGAATAGACACTACTCAAAAGAAGACATTTATGAGGCCAACAAACATATGAAAAAAAGCTCATCATCACTGGTCATTACAGAAATGCAAATCAAAACCACAATGAGATATCATCTCACTCCAATTAGAGTGGCAATCATTAAAAAGTCAGGAAACAACAGATGCTGGAGAGGATGCAGAGAAATAGGAATGCTTTTACACTGTTGGTGGGAATGTAAGTTCAACCATTGTGGAAGATAGTGTGGCAATTCCTTAAGGATCTAGAATCAGAAATACCATTTGACCCAGCAATTCCATTACTGGGTATATACCCAAAGAATTATAAATCATTCTACTATAAAGACACATGCACACGTATGTTTATTGCAGCACTATTTACAATAGCAAAGTCTTGGAACCAACCCAAATGCCCATCAATGATAGCTTGGACAAACAAATGTGGCATATATACATCATGGAATACTATGCAGCCATAAAAAAGAATGAGTTCATGTCCTTTGCAGGGACATGGATGAAGCTGGAAACCATCATTCTCAGCAAACTAACACAGGAACAGAAAACCAAACACCGCATGTTCTCACTCTTAAGTGGGAGTTGAACAATGAGAACACATGGACACAGGGAGAGGAACATCACATATTGGGGTCTGTCGGGGGTGGGGAGCAAGGGGAGGGATAGCATTAGGACAAATACCTAATGCATGCAGGGCTTAAAACCTAGATGATGAGTTGATGGGTGCAGCAAACCACCATGGCACATGTATACCCATGTAACAAACCTGGGCATCCGGCACATATATCCCGTAACTTAAAGTATAATAAAAAAAAAGAAAGAAAAGAAAAAAATTCTCTACCAACAGTATTTCTTATACTCAAACCAGCTTGTTGTCTGTACTATTATACCTCTCATTTGATTTCATTCTTCTAATTAAAAAAAAAAATTCTTAAACTAAAAATACATCTATTTTAGGCTTTCTATTAGGAATGGCTAAGACTTTTTCTACTCTATTAGCCTGGGAATGCCTTAAATGTAAGACTGTGTCTATTCTTTATATACCCAAAGCACCTTAAATATAACTTAATATATCATGGTGATCATTACAGACTGTTTGTGTCCCTGAAAACTCGTATGTTTAAACCCTAACCTCTAATGTGATGGTAGGGACTTTTGAGGTTTGGACTGGGTCATGAGGGTGGTGTCTTCATGATGGGATTAGTGCCCTTATAAGAAAGAAAGAAGGAAATGACAAGAAAGAGACAAGAGAGCTGCCTCTCCCTCGCCACACAAACACAAAGAGGAGGTCATGTGAACACACAAGAGAGTGGCTGTCTGCAAGCCAGGAAGTGGGCCCCATGAAGAAGTGAATCTGTTGGCTTCTTGATCTTGGACTTCTTAGTCCCCAGAACTATAGAAATAAATGTCTTTAAGTCACCAAGTCTACAGTATTTTGTTACAGCAGCCTGAACAGAGTAAGTCGAGTGACTGAGTTATTACTATCTCTATCCATAATTGACAAAAGTTGTGAATCTGTTCAAACTTTGATATAGTAGTGGGCCCAAATGTACATATAGCTAAGAACTCTTCTAAGGTAAAGGGGTTTCAGCCTTGTAGACTTATCACTTCTTATAAATTCTAAGATGAACCTCTGCTGTCATTATACTTAAGCAAATTGCTAGCACACACGAGGTAAAAAGTTTTCATATTAATATAATGTATTCATTAATGCCAAGTTCCACTCTCCTCATTAGTTATTTTTGGATTCCCATTTGTGGGTACCTGGTGAGGAAATATCATTTTTAAAAAATCAACTGACAGACAGCTTGGAGCAAAATAATCCTACTACATTCCCTATGTGGAACTAAGAAAAGCAGTGTCTCATATTACATCTTTTATATTCTTACAATTTTTTTCTTAATATTTCATTTGACCCTCTTTTTTTCCAAAGTCATAGTGAGTCAAGATGCTTATCCCTTAGTTCTTCTAGCTTACTGCAATTATTTAAAATAGTCTATTCTTCCACTCTCTCCAGCATACTTTTATGTCTCCTCAAAAAAAAAAAGACAAAAAAAACTGGGGCAGTGGTGCCCAAGATGGCTGAATAGGAACAGCTCCAGCCTCCAGCTCCCAGCGCGAGTGACATAGAAGACAGGTGATTTCTGCATTTTCAACTGAGGTACCGGGTTCATCTCACTGGGACGTGTTGGACAGTTGATGCTGCTCTGCGGGTGCAGCCTGACCAGCGAGAGCTGAAGCAGGTGAGGCATCGCCTCACTAGGAAAAGAGAATTCCTGTTCCTAGCCAAGGGAAATTGAGACACACACTACCTGGAAAATCGGGTAACTCCCACCCTAATACTGCGCTTTACCAAGGGTCTTAGCAAATGGCACATTAGGAGATTATATCCCACACCTGGCCCGGAGGGTCCCATGCCCACAGAGCCTCCCTCATTGCTAGCACAGGAGTCGGATATCTAACGGCAAGGCGGCAGCGAGGCTGAGGGAGGGGCGCCCGCCATTGCAGAGGCTTAAGTAGATAAACAAAGCCGCCAGGAAGCTTGAATTGCGTGGAGCCCACTGCAGTTCAAGGAGGCCTGCCTGTCTCTGTGGACTCCACCTCTGGGGACAGGGTATAGCTAAACAAAAAACAGAATAAACCTCTGCAGATGTAAAAGTCCCTGTCTGACAGCTTTGAAGAGAGCAGTGGTTCTCCCAGCACGGAGGTTGAGATCTGAGAATGTACAGACCGCCTGCTCAAGTGGGTCCCTGACCCCTGAGTAGCCTAACTGGGAGACATCCCCAACTAGGTGCAGACCGACACATCACACCTCACATGGCTGGGTACACCATGAGACGAAGCTTCCAGAGCAAGAATCAGACAGCAACACTTGCTGTGCAGCAATATTCTATCTTCTGCAGCCTCCGCTGCTGACACCCAGGCAAACAGGGTCTGGAGTGGACCTCAAGCAAACTCCAACAGACCTGCAGCTGAGGGTCCTGATTGTTAGAAGGAAAACTAACAAACAGAAAGGACACCCACACCAAAACCCCATCAGTATGTCACCATCATCAAAGACCAGAGGCAGATAAAACCACAAAGATGGGGAAAAAGCAGTGCAGAAAAGCTGGAAATTCAAAAAATCAGAGCGCATCTCCCCCTCCAAAGGAACGCAGCTCATCGCCAGCAACAGAACAAAGATGGACAGAGAATGACTTTGATGAGTTGAGAGAAGAAGGCTTCAGTCGATCAAACTTCTCAGAGCTAAAGGAGGAACTATGTAACTAGCACAAAGAAACTAAAAACCTTGAAAAAAGAATGGAAGAATGGATAACTAGAATAATCAATGCAGAGAAGACCTTAAAAGAACTGATAGAGATGAAAACCATGACACGAGAAATACGTGACAAATGCACAAGCTTCAGTAACTGATTCGATCAACTGGAAGAAAGATTATCAGTGATTGAAGATCAAATGAATGAAATGAAGTGACAAGAGAAATGTAGAGAAAAAAGAGTAAAAAGAAATGAACAAAGCCTGAAGAAATGTGGGATTATGTGAAAAGACCAAATCTACATCTGATTGGTGTGCCTGAAAGTGACGGGGAAAATGGAACCAAGTTGGAAAACACCCTGCAGGATAACATCTAGGAGAACTTCCCCAACCTAGTAACGCAGGCCAACATTCAAATTCAGGAAATACAGAGAACACCACAAAGATACTCCTCGAGAAGAGCAACTCCAAGACACATAATTGTCAGATTCACCAAAGTTGAAAGGTAGGAAAAAATGTTAAGGGCAGCCAGAGAAAAGGTCAGGTTACCCACAAAGTGAAGAACATCAGACTAACAGCAGATCTCTTGGCAGAAACTTTACAAGCCAGAAGAGAGTGGGGGCCAATATTCAACAGTCTTAAAGAAAAGAATTTTCAACCCAGAATTTCATATCCAGCCAAACTAAGTTTCAGAAGTGAAGGAGAAATAAAATCCTTTACAGACAAGCAAATGCTTAGAGATTTTGTCACTACCAGGCCTGACCTACAAGAGATCCTGAAGGAAGCACTAAACATGGAAAGGAACAACCAGTACCAGCCATTGCAAAAACATGTCAAAATATAAAGTCCATCGATTCTAGGAAGAAACTGCATCAACTAATGAGCAAAATAACCAGCTAATATCTTAATGACAGGATCAAGTTCACACATAACAATATTAACCTTAAATATAAATGGACTAAATTGTCCAATTAAAAGACACAGACTAGCAAATTGGATAAAGAGTCAAGACCCATCAGTTTGCTGTATTCAGGAGACCCATCTCACCTGAAGAGACATACATAGGATCAAAATAAAGAGATGGAGGAAGATCTACCAAGCAAATGGAAAACAAAAAAAAGCAGGGGTTGCAATCCTAGTCTCTGATAAAACAGACTTTAAACCATCAAAAATCAAAAGAGACAAAGAAGGCCATTACATAATGGTAACGGGATCAATTCATCAGGAAGAGCTAACTAAACTAAATATATATGCACCCAATACAGGAGCACCCAGATTCATAAAGCAAGTCCTTAGAGACTTACAAAGAGATTTAGACTCCCATACAATAATAATGGGAGACTTTAACACCCCATTGACAACATTAGACAGATCAATGATACAGAAAGTTAACAATGATATCCAGGAATGGAACTCAACTCTGCACCAAGCAGACCTAATAGACATCTACAGAACTCTCCACCCCAAATCAACAGACTATACATTCTTCTCAGCACCACATCACACTTATTCCAAAATTGACCACATAGTTGGAAGTAAAGCAATCCTCATCAAATATAAAAGAACAGAAATTATAACAAACTGTCTCTCGGACCACAGTGCAATCAAACTAGAACTCAGAACTAAGAAACTCAATCAAAACCACTCAACTACATGGAAACTGAACAACCTGCTCCTGAATGACTACTGGGTAAATAATGAAATGAAGGCAGAAATAAAGATGTTCTTTGAAACCAATGAGAACAAAGACACAACATACCAGAATCTCTGGGACACATTTAAAGCAGTGTGTGGAGGGAAATTTATAGCACTAAATGCCCACCAGAGAATGCTGGAAAGATCTAAAATTGACACCCCAACATCACAATTAAAAGAACTAGAGAAGCAAGAGCAAACACATTCAAAAGCTAGCAGAAGGCAAGAAATAACTAAGATCAGAGCAGAACTGAAGGAGATAGAGACACAAAAACCCTCCAAAAAATCAATGAATCCAGGAGCTGGTTTTTTGAAAAGATCAACAAAATTGATAGACCACTAGCAAGACTAATAAAGAAGGAAGAGAGAAGAATCAAATAGACGCAATAAAAAATGATAAAGGAGATATCACCACGGACCCCACAGAAATACAAATTACCATCAGAGGATACTATAAACACCTCTATGCAAATAAACTAGAAAACTTAGAAGAAATGGATAATTTCCTGGACACTTATACTCTCCCAAGACTAAACCAGGAAGAAGTTGAATCCCTGAATAGACCAACAGTAGGCTCTGAAATTGAGGCAATAATTAATAGCCTACCAACCAAAAAAAGTCCAGGACCAGATGGATTCACAGCTGAATTCTACCAGAGGTACAAGGAGGAGCTGGTACCATTCCTTCTGAAAGTATTCCAATCAATAGAAAAAGAGGGAATCCTCCCTAACTCATTTTATGAGGTCAACATCATCCTGATACCAAAGCCTGACAGAGACACAACAAAAAAAAGAGAATTTTAGACCAATATCCCTGATGAACATCGATGCAAAAATCCTCAATAAAATACTGGAAAACCGAATCCAGCAGCACATCAAAAAGCTTATCTACCATGATCAAGTGGGCTCCATCCCTGGGATGCAAGGCTGGTTCAACATACGCAAATCAATAAACGTAATCCAGCATATAAACAGAACCAAAGACAAAAACCACATGATTCTCTCAATAGATGCAGAAAAGGCCTTTGACAAAATTCAACAGCCCTTCATGCTAAAAACTCTCAATAAATTGGGTATTGATGGAATGTATCTCAAAATAATAAGAGCTATTTATGACAAACCCACAGCCAATATCATAATGAATGGGCAAAAACTGGAAGCATTCCCTTTGAAAACTGGCACAAGACAGGGATGCTTTCTCTCACCACTCATTCAACACAGTGTTGGAAGTTCTGGCCAGGGCAATCAGGCAAGAGAAAGAAATCAAGGGTATTCAGTTAGGAAAGGAAGAAGTCAAATTGTCCCTGTTTGCAGATGACATGATTATATATTTCGAAAACTCCATTGTCTCAGCCCAAAATCTCCTTAAGCTGATAAGCAACTTCAGGAAAGTCTCAGGATACAAAATTAATGTGCAAAAATCACAAGCATTCTTATACACCAGTAACAGACAAACAGAGAGCCAAATCATGAATGAACTTCCATTCACAATTGCTTCAAAGAAAATAAAATACCTAGGAATCCAACTTACAAGGGATGTAAAGGACCTCTTCAAGGAGAACCACAAACCACTGCTTAGTGAAATAAAAGAGGACACAAAGAAATGGAAGAACATACCATGCTCATGGATAGGAATAATCAATATCGTGAAAACGGCCATACTGCCCAAGGTAATTTATAGATTCAATGCCATCCCTATCAAGCTACCAATGACTTTCTTCACAGAATTGGAAAAAACTGCTTTAAAGTTCATATGGAACCAAACAAGAGCCCGCATTGCCAGGACAATCCTAAGTCAAAAGAACAAAGCTGGAGGCATCATGCTACCTGACTTCAAACTATACTACAAGGCTACAGTAACCAAAACAGCATGGTACTGGTACCAAAACAGAGATATAGACCAATGGAACAGAACAGAGGCCTCAGAAATAATACCACATATCTGCAGCCATCTGATCTTTGACAAACCTGACAAAAACAAGAAATGGGGAAAGGATTCCCTATTTAATAAATGGTGTTGGGAAAATTGGCTAGCCATAAGTAGAAAGCTGAAACTGGATCCTTTCTTTACTCCTTATACGAAAATTAATTCAAGATGGATTAGAGACTTAAATGTTAGACCTAAAACCATAAAAACCCTAGAAGAAAACCTAGGTAATACCATTCAGGACATAGGCATGGGCAAGGACTTCAAGTCTAAAATACCAAAAGCAATGGCAACAAAAGCCAAAATAGACAAATGGGATCTAATTAAACTAAAGAGCTTCTGCACAGCAAAAGAAACCACCACCAGAGCGAACAGGCAACCTACAGAATGGGAGAAAATTTTTGCAATCTACTGATCTGACAAAGGGCTAATATCCAGAACCTACAAAGAATTCAAACAAATTTACAAGAAAAAAGCAAACAACCCCATCAAAACTTGGGCAAAGGATACGAACAGACACTTCTCAAAAGAAGACCTTCATACAGCCAACAGACACATGAAAAAATGCTCATCATCACTGGCCATTAGAGAAATGCAAATCAAAACCACAATGAGATACCATCTCATACCAGTTAGAATGGCAATCATTAAAAAGTCAGGAAACAACAGGTGCTGGAGAGGATGTGGAGAAATAGGAACACTTTTGCTCTGTTGGTGGGACTCTAAACTAGTTCAACCATTGTGGAAAACAGTGTGGCGATTCCTCCAGGATCTAGAACTAGAAATACCGTTTCACCCAGCCATCCCATTACTGGGTATATACCCAAAGGATTATAAATCATGCTGCTATAAAGACACATGCACACTTATATTTATTGTGGCACTATTCACAATAGGAAAGACTTGGAATCAACCCAAATGTCCATCAGTGACAGACTGGATTAAGAAAATGTGGCACATATACACCATGGAATACTATGCAGTCATAAAAAGGATGAGTTTGTGTCCTTTGTAGGGACATGGATGCAGCTGGAAACCATCATTCTCAGCCAACTATTGCAAGAACAGAAAACCAAACACTGCATGTTCTCACTGATAGGTGGGAATTGAACAATGAGATCACTTGGATACAGGAAGGGGAACATCACACACCAGGGCCTATTGTGGGGAAGGGACAGGGGGGAGGGATAGCATTAGGAGATACACCTAATGTAAATGACGAGTTAATGGGTACAGCACACCAACATGGCACATATATACATATGTAACAAACCTGCACGTTGTGCACATGTACCCTAGAACTTAAATTATAATAATAAAAACAAAAATTAAAAAAAAAAAAGAAAACGTGTTACCAATATACGATGGAATGCTATGCAGTCATTAAAAAGAACAAGATCATGTCTTTTGCAGGAACATGGATGCAGTTGGAGGCTATTATCCTCAGCAAATTAACACAGGAACAGAAAAACAAATACTGCATGTTATCACTTTTAAGTGAGAGCTAAATGATAAGAACTTACGAACACAAAGAAGGAAACAACAGACACTGGGGTCTACTTTAGCGGGGAGGGTGAAAGGAAGGAGAGGAACAGAAAAGATAACTATTGGGTACTGGGTTTAATACATGGGTAATGAAATAATACGTGCAACAAACTCCCACAACATGCATTTACCTATGTAACAAACCTTCACATATACCCCCAAACCTAAAATAAAAGTTAAAAAAAGAAAAAAAAGAGTTAATGAAAATTTAAAAAAGAACACAAAACTGAGAATACTTTTTAAAATAGAATAAAATGTAATAGACAAAAAAAGTGTCTTCACTGTTGTAGAATCAAGTTCAAACTCTTTTTCTGTTTTTTCCCTTTTTTTTTTTTTTAAGAGAGAAGTTCTTGCTCTGTTGCCAAAGCTGGGGTGCAGTGACATGACCATAGCTCACTGCAGCCGTGAGCTTCTGGGCTCAAGCAATCCTCCTGCCTTAGGCTCCTGAGTAGCTAGGAAGACAGGTATGTGCCACCACACTTGGCTAGGTCTTTCTGTGTTGCCCAGGTTGGTCGTGAACTCCTGGGGTCAAGTGATCCTGTAATCTCAGCCTCCCAAAGTGCTGGGATTATACAGGCATGAGCCACCGCATCTGGCTTTCAATCTTTCTGAATGAGAATACTCTAACTCTAGTAGGTATCTGCTCTGGGACTCAAAGATGCCATACTTATTCCTCTTTTCTGGTCTTGTCCATTTCCCTTGCCTGTAATGCCCTCATATTTCCAAATCTCACCCATGCTTTAGAGATAGAGAGACCAGGTACCATTGGCCCCACAAAGCTTTTTCGAATCACTCTTGTTCACATTGGTTGTCCCCTGCTCTTCTTCATAGAACTTACTTTCCTGTTAGTTACGGGCCAGAAAATATTTTAGGCATTACAGTCTCTAGAAACTACTGAACTCTAGGGCTATAGTGAAAGTAGTCATGGATAATATAAACAAACAGGTATAGCTGTGTTCTAATACAATTTAATTTAAAAAAATAAGCTGGATTTAGCCAACAGGCCATAGTTTGTTGACCCATGCTTTGCTGACCAAATGTATAAACTCGGGAAAAAATATAAAAAGCAATTGTTTGAAGGTTTTAGATAGCAAGCAAAGGCACACAGACATGACCCTGAAATAAAATGCACTGACTGAAATCAAAATTTATCTTGTGTGCTAGTCAAACACTATTCTGGGTGTTTCTGTAAGGGTATTTTTAGATGAGTTTAACATTTAAATTTTTAGTCTGAGTAAAGTAGATTGCTTTCCTTAATGTGGGTGGGTCTCATACAATCAGTTGAAGGCTTGAGTAGAACAAAAGATTGAACCTCTCCTACATAAAGGGAAATTCCTCTTGCCTGACTGCCTTTGAGTTGGGACATCATTTTTTCCTGACTTTAGAGTCAAACTGAAACACTGCTTCTTCATGGATCTTGAGCCTGCTGGCATTTGGACTGGCACTACGCTATCAGTTCTCCAGATTCTAAGGCCTTTAAACTCAGACTAGGCCATCAGCTCTCCTGGGTCTCCAGCTTACCAACTGCAAATCTCAGGACTTGTTAGCCTCCATAATTGCCAATTCCTTATAATCAAGCACTTTTTCTTTCTCTCTCTCCATATATCTTCTATTGGTTCTGTTTTTCTGGAGAAACCTGACTAATATGCCTGGCTTTTCCCAGTGTGTGTTTATTAACACAGTGAAAAGAATTCAAATAAGAAGTTGCAGCAATTACCAGCAATTTCATCATTTGCCTAGTGCTGGGTATACAGAGTTTTGAGTCTAGGTTCTTCCAGGTCAGATGGTCTGGGTTAACAAGGTGGGCTTTCCATTTAAACCACAGAAGGATCCCACCTTAGGTATAAGGACTGTGAACCAGGACTAAGGGCAATACTCTAACAGCAAAACTGAAATAAACCTCTCCATAGAAAGGCGAAAACCAAAACTCCACAGGAACAATTGACCTGCCAGAATTTAACTGCTCTCAAGTCTTCAGAGGAAGATATGAATTTCTATAATGTGTCATTCACGGTGTCCACTATAAAACAAAACATTAATAGACATGTGAAGAAGCAGAAAAATTTGACCCAGTATTAAGAGAAAAAACAGGTATTAAAAGACTCTCAAATGATCCAGGTATTGGATTTATAAACAATAACTTAAAACTAACTATAATAAGTATGGTAAACAATCTATAAGAGAAGCAAATAAAAATCATAGAACAATACAATGTATGAAATGAAAAATTCACTAGGTAGGATTATTAGCACATTAGACACTGCAGAAGATAGGGTCAATGTACTTGAAAATGGACCAATAGAAATTATCGAAACTGAAGTAAACAACAACAACAAAATGATGAAGACAGCCTCAATAACCAGAAGTCCCAGAGGGAAGGTAGAGAGAATAGGACAAAAAAAGTATTTGAAAAAATATTAGCTGAAAATTTTCTTAATATGAATACAATAACTCAGATACATGAAGCTCAGGACCTCCAAGCAAGATAGACATCAGGAAATCTATAATAAGGTTAATCAAAGTAAAATTGCAGAAAATAAAACAAAATAAACCAAACAAAGAGAATATCTTAAAGAAGCCAAAGATAAAAATATGCAATATGTATAGGAGAATGACGACAAGAATGAAGGCTGAATTTACATCAGAAACAAAAGATGCCAAAGACAATGGAAAAAAATCTTTAAAGTGCAAAAAGGGGGAAAATTGATGAAGTAGAATTCTACACATGCAACAGAAATATTCCTCAAAAGTGAAGGCATCATGAAGACATTTTCAGATAACCAAAAAGCTGAGAGATTTCATTACCAGCGGAATCGCACTGTTCCGCTGTGCAAAAGATATGCTAAAGGAGGCTGTCAGGCTTAAAGGAAATGATACCAAATGAAAATTCAGATCTGTTTAAAGGAATAAAGACAACCAGACATAGTAGATATAAAAAATCATTTTTCTTTCATTTCTTTAAATTATTGAAAAGTCAATACACTATTTAAAGTAAAAATAACACATGGTGGATTTTATAATATATGTAAAAGTAAAATATATGACAAAATAGTACAAAAGATGGAAAGTGGGAACAAATTTTTAAAAAATAGCATAATGGTAGAATTAAACCCAACCATACCACAACTTAGATTAAATGCAAGTAAATGATACCATTTAAAACAACAGCTTGTCAGACTAGACGAAAAAGCAAGACCTGACAATATGCTATTTAAAATAGACTCACTTTAAGTATAAGACGGAGATTAAAAAGTAAAGGGTTGAGAAATGATGTACAATAGTCTCCTCCTTATCCATGGAAGACATGTTCCAAGACCCCCAGTGGATGCCTGAAAGTGTGGATAGTACTGAACCCTATATATACTTTTTTTTTTTAATCCAAAAACTGAGACCGGTTACTAAGTGACCAACCAGCAGGTAGCCTATACAGTGCTGATACGCTGGTCATAGGGTGCTTCACATCCCGGGAAGGACACTACGAGATTTCATCATGCTATGCAGAGCACCATGCCATTTAGAATTTAACTGTTTATTTATGGAATCCTCCATTTAATATTTTTGAACCACTACTGGCCATGGGTAACTGAAACCATGAAAGGTGAAACTGCAGAAAGTGTATCACGTAAACACTAATTATAAGAAAACTGGAGTGGCAATATTCGTAATAATAAACAAAGTAGACTTCAAGATAAGGTGTATTACCAGAGATAAAGAAGATCATTTCATGTGACCTGAGTCCATGAGTAAGGTTTAAAAAAAAAAAAAAAAAAAAAAAAAAACCATTTCATAATGATAATAGATTTCATTCATCCAGAAGATATAATATTCCTAAATGTGTATGTATCTAATCACAGAGTTTTGTAATACATGAAGCAAAACCATATGGAACTAAAGACAAAATTAGACAAATCCACAATCATAGTTGGAAATTTTAGTACCCTTGCTCACTAAAAAGTAGAAATGCAGACAAGAAAAAAAAAAGAGAGAATTTAGAAGACTTCAACAACTCTACTAACCAAATTGACCTAATTAATGTTTATACAACATTACACACAACTGCAGAGTTCACATTTGGGTATACAAGTAATCCTAGCTTTTCCATGGCACCATATTAAATAAAACCTGTGCATATTAAAACCTTTGCATGGTTCTGATATGAACAAGTTTCAGTTAAGATGGAACTGCAAAGCAAAGGTTTCTTTCTCTCTTTTTTTTTTTCAGATGGAGTTTTGCTCTCGTTGCCCAAGGGGAGTGCAATGGCACAATCTTGGCTCACTGCAACCTCCGCCTCCTGGGTTCAAGTGATCCTCCTGCCTCAGCCTCCCAAGTAGCTGGGATTATAGTTATGCGCCACCATGCCCGGCTAATTTTGTATTTTTAGTAGAGCCAGGGTTTCTCCATGTGGGTCAGGCTGGTCTCAAACTCCCGACCTTAGGAGATCTGCCCACCTTGGCCTCCCAAACTGCTGGGATTACAGGCATGAGCCACCGTGCCCGGCCCACAAAAGTTTATTTTAACAGAATATTCACAAAGATAAAACATATGGGGAGGGCCATAAAACAAGTCTGAAAAAATTCCAAATGATTGAAATGGTATAGAGAATGTTATCTGACCAAAACATAATTAAATTAGAAATTTATAACAATAAAGTATCTAGTAGATCTTCAAATATTTGGAAATTAAGCAATACACTTCTAAATCCCTGGATCAAAAAAACAGCATATGTATAGCATCTAGCATAATGCAATCAAGAAATACTTGAAAAGACCCCTATGTTTGGGTTGAATATTTTGATTGGAGAAGATATGAGAGATCAAATAGGAAGTTCACCTTTCTTCTTCACTACTGGAGCTACTCAGAAAAGCCCTAGCCCTAGAGAACATACTTTCCTCTACTGTTAATTTAAGTAAAAAGTATGTTTAGAAAGATGTTATGGAAATAACTGTCTATGGGTGCTGCCCAACAAGTAAAGTAGCAAGGCGGATTCTTCGAAAAATCAAACGGCATGCTTCATTAAAAATTTTTCAAACACAGAGATGATTTTTGGAAGGTTGTAACTTTAAAAATGTTTAAATCCACTACTTTAATTGTACTTTCAGCCAAATATTGCACATTTGAAAAATAACAGAACAGCTTCTCAAGAATTAAACTGATTTAGCTTCAAAACACGGAATAAACACATACCTTAGCTGCATTGATAAAACATGTTTGTAATTGTCTACCCAAAAACAGAAAATTTTCTGCAGCTGATGGAAGCAATTCATTGTAAAATTCCTCTGCATCTTCTCCTGGCTCCAAGCCCACACAGCAATGGCTGAAATAAGAGCACAAGTTTGTGTTAATTAGAAGTTTACATAGAATGCTCAAGCTTCTAGAGACACTGTGCCTTACTGAGAATTTTTAGTATGCTTCTTTTATTGCCAAGCCAATAAAGAATTTTTGTTGAAAAATTAACAACTTCCTAGAAAAGTAAACAGTGGTATGGACCATGCAGGTATTTAGGTCTGGGATTTATATATCCTAAAAACCTACACATCAGCTCATTCAGGAAATAAAAGACACATGGCTCACAATAAAGAGAAGCTAAGTTTTTGGTGAATTGGCTATGATCATTCTCAAAGCTATAGGATACCTTGAGAGTTTAATTTATGAAAGGCATTTGTGTTAACTAATACATTTTAGACATCCAATAGCTGAAAATTGCCCAGGTAGGATTTGTTTGCAAGGGATACATAAGCAAACCAAACACTAATTTCATACCAATTTTACCTTCCAATAGATCTACTTTTTGCAAAATATTCACTTGCATATTCCTTATATCAGAAGGACAAACAGCAAAACCTAACTCTAGTAGGAACACTTTACAATATATATTAGAGGAGAGAAAGTCACTTAACATGTCAGAAATCTCAGTAATAAAAGGTTTTTCTGTAAACTAACATTCAAAAGAGCCTCAAACTCAAGAATGGTCTCTATGTGTGTTCTCTAATGAACAAAAACTGCTGTTTGAGTCTTTTCAACAAAATGCATGGACACTAATAAGCAATAACAACTATGTATTAAGCATGTTAAAAATCTAAGTAATCAATGGAA